>NC_137789.1:41591700-41736700 GCF_963383645.1 Muscardinus avellanarius
GGGTGTGATGGCGCACGCTTATAATCCTAGCATTCAGGAGGCTGAGACTGGATCGCGGTTTGTGGACAGCCTCAGCTACTTAGTGAGGCCCTCTGCAAGTCAGTGGGACCTTGTTTCAAAATAAAGAATAAAAAATAGGCTGGGAGTATAGCTTGAATGTAGAATGCCCCTGGGTTCCATCCCCAGTACCAAAAAAAAAACCCACAAAAAAACCCATGCAGCTGGGTGTGGTGGCGCACACTTGTAATCCCAGCATTCGGTAGGCTGAGACCGGAAGATCGCGGTTCGTGGACAGCCTCAGCTACTTAGTGAGGCCCTCTGCAAGTCAGTGAGACCTTGCTTCAAAATAAAGAATAATAGGGCTGAGAGTGTAGCTTGAAGGTAGAATGCCCCTGGGTTTCATCCCCAGTACCGGGGCGGGGAGGAATTATCCATGTTAACAGCTAGGCTGGGCACAGTGGCACATGCCTATAATCCCAGTACTGAGGAGGCTGAGACAGGAGGTTTGTAAGTTCGAAGACATCCTCAGCAATTATAATGATATAATTATAATTTATATATATAAATATATATAAATATATATATATATATAATATATAATTATAATTATAATGAGGCCCTCTGCGACTTGGTGAGTCACTGTTTCAAAAACAAAAAATAGGGCTAGGGTGTAGTTCAGAGGTAGAATGCCCCCTGGGTTTGATCCCCAGTACTACAACAGCAAAAAAGAAAAAGAAATATCCATGCTGCCTGGTACACAGCACAGGCCTGTAACCCCAGGACTCAAGTTCCAGGTCTCAACAACTTGAGATCCTGTTTCAAAATAAAAGATGGGCTGGGGGTGTGGCTCAGTGATGGAGTGGCCTTGGACTAAATTCCGGTACTAATAAAGACCAATGCTTAGGCCCAACTCAAGATTCCTTTCTGGGCTGAGGTCTGGGCTCGCAGGTGACCCTAACATGCAGCCAAGATGGAAAGCCACCGTGGCCAGAGACAAGGCAGCGCTGTGTCCCTCGTGCTTGAGGGGGGCCTCAGTGACAAGAACCTCTATAACTGGGGTTGCTGCCCCAACTAACGCACAACTGGCACATCTTTAGTAAATTATAGGTGAATAACAATCTCTGAAATGCTTGGGACCAGAAATGTTTCAGATTTCAAGTTTGTTTTGGATTTTGGAATATTTGCAAATATATAAAATGATGTATCTTGGGCAGGGAACACAAGTCTAAAAATTAAATTCATTTGTCTCAACACCTTACACGTATACCCTAAAGGTGGGTTTTTTTTTTGTTATTTTTGTACTAGGGATTAAACCCAGAAAAGCACCTACCTCCAAGCTATAAAACCTCACCCACCAGCTCTTATTTTTCTATCTTGAAACAGGCTCTAGCTAAATTGCTAAGAGTCTCGCTACATTGAGATAAGCCTCTCACCTGCAATCCTCCAGTCTCCTGTTACTGCACCACCATGCCCAGCCTGAAGGTGATGTCCTACCATATTTTTAGTGCACCTGCATTTTGACCCTGACACATCACATGAGGTGAGGTGTGAAACTGTCCCAACTTGTGCTGTCCAGTCAGTCTCATATTTAGAACTTGGAGGCATTGCGGATTTGGGATGCTTGGCCTGTATCTGCTGTGTAGTCCAGCCCTGGACCTAGCTCTGTGCTCCCAGGCCTCCACCTGGCTGGCCATAGTAGACCAAGACTACATCACTTATACGTATTACATATATATATATATATATATATATATATATATATATATATATATATATATATATTATGACAAAGCCAAATACGGTAAAGCATAATCACTTAGAAAGAACTGATCCTGTGTCTAACTCGCGAGTAACTGGGCTCTCGGTGTTCAGACTCTTCCTGACTTTGCGAACCCGACATCACTGCCCCTGACTTGGCCATATTAGAATCCCCCGACAGAATCAACATAAACGTGGATCAATTCAGGTGATATAAAGAGGAAGGCTGTTCCTACCAATCTTTTTCATGAAGGATGTCCTGACTGTACATGTGCAGATTCTACCAGTGTTCTAGTATATTTCAAAAAACTAGCATTGTCCAAATAAGTAAGCAACATAAAAAGGGAGAAAGACTGATTTCTTTCTACAGAAATGCTGAACCATGACTATGCAAGTATTCACTGTAAATCTGCAATAGGAAGATGCCCTATATAGCTCTTCCCAAATTTACTTTACACCTTTATCAGGAGCCAGCGCTCCCAGGAGCACATTTGAGGAACGCCAGTCTATCCTTTCAGCACATGGCTTTTTGACCAACCACCCACAAAGCAGATTAACTGCCGATGTGTCCTGTGCCCAGCACTGAGGGCAGGGCTGCGGGCCCAGGCAGGGCGCTGCACAGAATATGGTTAGGTGCTACGGGGCAAACTCAGACATCTGCCAAAAGCAAGCTAAGCCACAAAGTGGCTTAGAGCCCAGAAAACAATGAGAAGTGGTCCAACACATAATCACTACTGAACATCAGGTGACATTTTAATTTATTCTGTTTACACTGCTTAGTTATACTATTTTCATCAGTCGGTTAGACACAAAGAGAGAGAGATGATGGGAGGAGAAATAAGAGCCATTTGTCATCAGATCAAATGTTTTTCCCCAAAGGATCACCCGAGACCAGTACTGTCAGATGCTGCTGCAAAAACCCATTCATTTACACATAAGGCCTAACTGCACACTTTTTTTTTTTTTTTTGGTGGCACCAGAGATTGAACCCAGAGGGATTCTACCTCCGAGCTATACTCCCAGCCCTATTTTTTATTCTGTATTTTGAAACAGGGTCTCACTAAGTTGCAGAGGGCCTAAGTAGCTGAGGCTGGCCGCAACCCTGGGATCCTCCTGTCTCAGCCTCCCAAGTACTGGGATTACAAGTGTGCGCCTCCATGCTCAGCTCTAAATGCACTCAGCAATTGTAAAATTCCACTCAAGCTCTACTAGAAATCGATAGCAGGAAAGGGGCTGAAGCAACTAAGGACTGATGAGTCAGAGGTTCTCCAGGTGAAAAGGCCGGGCAGGATGAGCCCACTCTGCAGGGGCAGGATGAGGGGTTTCTTTATGCCCTCTCAAGCCCTGCGTGGACGATGGGGCTACAGCAGTGTTGGACAACAGCTGGTCACTTCAGTCGTACTGTGAAGGTAACAATGACGCTGTACAGCCACACTGCCCAAAGTGTGTTGCTAAGAACACCAATCCTTCAGGGAGTTTGGAGGTCAGAAAGATTTTTAAAACATTATGCATTATTACCTTCCTGGAAATTCACTATATACATCATCAAGTGGAAGGTTCCAGAAATCCTTTAATAAAAAAAATTTTTAACTTTGCTTAACCTAGACCTTCTCAAATTAACTTGACCTTGGAATCTTTTTCTTAAAGTAACATATTTCATAAAACGGACTGAGAAATGCCCTTCTATGACTTTGAAAAACTATTTGCAAAAACATTTTTTCTCAAAAAAAAAAAACTAAGTAATTCTTAGAATCACACGTTGGTCAACAACAAAGAAGTACCCCTTCGTGTTACCCCGGGTAACGTGAGGCTGTAACTATCTTCCGTCATAAAGTCAGAGATTCCCACCTTAATTCCAGCCCAATGCTTCTGTCATAAACCGAGCCTGCCTGAAAACAGGAAGCTATAAACTGTCCATGATTTCATTCTTTATGGCACAAGGTGCTCTGCATGCTGACGACGGCACAAAACTGGGCGTGGCCCGCAGAGGACCGACATTACACGCCAAGGAGCCAGACGTTTCTTTTCCTCTTCGGCAACGAGTCCCGTGTTGTCTGTCGCACGGCTCCAGGGGTCTCCAAATGGCCCCACAGCCCTTCACTCCTAACAAGAGAAGATGCAGCTCTTCTTCAGCAGGAATCACACAGAACAAGAGATGGTAATACAAAAGCTTTGGGCTATACATGCCAACGATTCGCAAGCAATACAGCAAGGACAGGAAAAGACGGAAGCCAACGGGATTACTGGATTTCATTACTAGCCTAATCAGTTTTTTACTCTTCTTTCCAAGGACTTTCGCATGATATTTTACAATAGAGCACAAGAAAGCAGGACTCTCCACCTGTGGGACTTGGCAAATAAAGTCATTAGCTCTGCCCAGCAGGCTGGGCCCTGCACTCACACCTCCACCGCGATTCTGGCCCATCGATACTGCAGGGAGGCGGGCGGCCTCAGCAGCACCAAGCCCCTCGAGGCCGCCGGCTGCTGGGACAGCATATCCAGCAATCCCGTCAGACTGACAAAGCCCGATGCCTCTCCGCAGCCAGCAGCCATGGAAAAGTCTCCCTGAGTGACGAAGCCGAGCAGGACTCTGGAGCAGTGCCGTGTCACACCCAGGAGGGGGCCTGGCCACAGCCCCAGGGTCAGAGCCACCTGCCCAGCTGCCCAGCCCCCGGGAACCGCACATCCTCGCCTCTGCCTCCTCTCCAGCTTCTCCTTCTCCTTCTTCTGTTTCAGGATTGTGCTCTTGAATGGGTCGCAGTGTCGGGGCTCCTGGGGCCCACAGTAGTGCCCATCCCGACTGAGCTGAAGCAAGTCCTCCTGGGCTGGGACACAGATCATGGTGTGTGGCTCGGGGCTGCCCTTCCTGAGCAGCGACAAGCTGACCCACACCAGGGCCCTGGGGAACTGGTCCAAGATAGAGAGGTCTCTGGTCAGTTCTTGTTTGTCTTTGCTGGGAGCCCGCCAGGCTGCCCGCCTGGCCTCAGAGCCAGGCCCGCACCAGGCTGATAGTTGCTTCAGGAATTTTTTATTCCTACATGAAATCAGAGACACAGGATTAAAGATACTTTGTTCAAGGAAAAAACTGCAGTTAGAAGATTAGGCATCACTAGAGTTCATTTGACTTTGTATACTGGAATGCAGGTAATTTAAAAAATTAAAATTGCACATTAATACTTTAGTGACAATATTTTCCTTTTATGCATCTGTCATTCAAAAATGGAAGGACTAAAGGTGTAGGAAGTTGAAGGCAAAGCTGGGCGTGGAGGCGCAAATTTGTAATCCTAGTACCTTGGAGGCTGCGAAAGGAAGATCTCGGGTTTGAGGACAGCCTCAGTAGTAGTGAGACGCTCATCAACCTAGTGAGAACTTGTTTCAAAAACAAAGAGGGGTGATTTCGTTCGAAGCACCCCCTCATGTTACCCCTGGGTAACATGAGGCTGTAACTATCTTCTGAATTTCTATCTTTTTAATAAACTCCTTTAAATCTTAAAAAAAAAAAAAAGACTAAAAAATAGGGCTGGGGGTGTAGCTCGGAGGTACAATGCCCCTGGTTCCATCTTCAGCACCACACACACACACACACACACACACAAAAACCAAATAAACAAAAGTAAAATAGGGCTGAGGGTGCAGCTCAGAGGTAGGTTTTATCCCCAGTACAAAACCAAAAGCAAAAAAAAAAATTGAAGACAGAGAAAAATAAGATAGTGGGATAGGATCCAGGGCTATAATCACAGTGAAAGAATAATAATAAACAGGAGCTGTTTTTTGTGTCTGTTTTTTTTTTTCCGGTGCTAGGGATTGAACCCAGGGGCTTCTAAGTTACACCTCTAGCCCTATATTTGGAAACAGCATCCCACTAAACTGCTGAGGCTGGTTTCAAACTTGTGATTCTCTGGTCTCAGCCTCCCAAGTAGAGATTACAGGTGTGTGCCTGTAATCATGCCTGGCAAGAAGTTAACATTTAGGTAAGAAAGCTTGAAGAACAGTTATATGTAAAGGAAGAAAGAAGAATATAAAATTATGAGGCTAATGTACAGAAAAGTAAGTGTAAGCCAAGAGAAGCGCACTTTTTGAAATGAGGGCACATTCTCTGGGCAGCTGAACACGCCTCATACGGAAGCTCCTGTTGAGACCACGTTACAGAAGGAGGGGCTAAGTCTAGAATCCACTGAATTCAGCGGGGCCCGGCAGAGCTCTAATCCAGTGATGTAAGCAAAGGCGGCTCTGCGCACAGGCTCTGTCAGCTTTGCCTCGCCCACAAGGGTGTTTCTTTGTGAGCAAACACTATATGAGATAGGTCATAGGAGAAAGCTGCCTTGGTTTCAAACTACGGATAACATCTACAGTCCTGAATATCTCAAGCAGTTCACCAGTTAGTCTCTTGTTGCAAAGAAAACACTACAAAGCTGTCTCCTTGGGCCCTCTATGAAACACCAAAGCACTGGCTCTCCCAGAAAGTCCATACATTTCCCTTGGTTTTTGCATAAATAATCTTTACACCCTGTAGCCTGTCCAATGTAAAAATAAACCACCCAAAATGTACCCAGAAGTCGCCGACACGTACCTAAGAACGCAGAACTGACTCCTGATGGCAACAAGGCTCTCGCTGTCACCCTGGTCCATGACCATCTCAGTCTGTGCCTGGTCCTGACACGCTGTGTCCATGACTTCTGGCTCCTTGGGGTCGTTTACGGACATGGCCACTCTGCCAGGTGGCTGATGAGCACTTTCAAGGGCAGGAGCGCGAGGCACCTCGTTTCTTCCCGAGTCACTCTCGTCACCCCTTGGAGATGAAGCTACAGAAGGTGCCTCCTGGGTCTGGACTCTGGACGCCCAGTCCTGAGTTAGCTGCTGCCAGGGATAGGAGAAAGGTGCCAGCGTGCCGAGCTTCACATAGTTGGGCCGTTTGGCAGGAGGGCGTCTGATGAAACACAAAGAACCGACTTTGAACATGTGAGGAATGGACAGTTAATCAAAGTATGGCCATTCAAATTCATCTCTAGCCAACAAACACACAAAAAGGCTTTCCAAGAAATGTCTGATAAAGAAAAGAGTCACCTCTACGAGCCAAGCTTGTTTTCTCCTGTCTTTGACAGGTAAGACATGCACAAAGTAGCCCATGTGGCCACTGAACAAGCCCGAGAGCTCAGGAGCTCGGTGCCCCAGAGCTGGGCAGGTCACAGGCAGTTCCTTCCTGCTGCTCTCCACAGAGGCAAAGTCACTGTCAGTGTCTTCTGTGTCCGTCCAAACATTTTAGACATGTGCAAGCATGTATATTCAGATATCTCTTTTTACCCACTTTTATACAAATGGTGACATCTGGAACAGCCATACTTTTTGTTTAACTTCACTTTTTCCATTTAGCAAAATATCTCGGAGACCATTTTATATCAATACATCAGGCTCCGTGTTGTAGAAGGCTGTCTATCTTTTTCTACCCAATGAAAATACCCTATTCAGACAGTCCTCTCCTGGAAGACATTTTGACTGTTTTCCAGCTTTTGCTTCTACGAACAATGCTGCAGGGAAAGACCCTGAATACACTGATGTCCACAGCTACATCCACGGGGGTTAGGTTCCTGGCAGTGGTAGGGCAAAGAACAATAGCATTTTCGACTGTGAAAGGTACCCCAATTCACCTGCAGTCCCACCTTCCCCTCCATCCCAAACACCTGTTGTTCCCAGTGGCTTCCGCATCTATATACACCATCCTTCAAGTACCGAGCGCTTCGTAGCCTTGACTTCATCCCACCTCAACACTCAACCCCTGGTCAGACCTGAGGTTGGTCTGCCAAACTCAGGCTGCCAAACTCACTCCACCTTACAAATCTCAATTTCAGCCAGGCGTGGTGGTGCACGCTTGTAATCTCAGCATTTAGGAGGCTGAGATCAGAGGCTCGCAGTTCACAGACAGCCTTAACTAGTGAGGCCCTTTGCACTCAGTGAGACCCTGTTCCAAAAATAATAAAAAGACTAAAAAATAGGGCTAGGGGTGGGAGGTAAAATGGCCCTGGGTTCCATCCCTGGTACCACACACACAAAAAAAATCTCAATTTCATGTATAATGCTCGCAGAGCCAGGTCTCCTCCCCCTCAACCCCGGCAGCCACCACTTCCTCACGTTCCCCACAGCACCCGCATCACCCCATCAGCTCAGATTCCATGGCTCTTTTTTTTTTTTTTTGGTGGTACTGGGGTTCCTGGAAACCCTTCTACCTGCGGGCTACACTCCCAGACCTATTTTTTATACTTTTTTATTTGGAAACAGGGTCTCTTAGGCCATAGTGGCTGCCTTCGAACCAGCGCGATCCTCCTGTCTCCGCCTCCCAAGCAGGGATTACAAGCGTGCGCCACCGCGCCCGGCTCAGATTCCATGACTCTTGACGGTCCCTCCCTCACAGGAGCTCTCAACCCCTCCATCTGGCGACACACACCCCAGCTACACTGACTTCAGTGCCCCAGGCCAGCACATCGCTGGGGAAGAGCCCGGTGGGCTGACTGGTCTTACTTTACACAAAACTCAAGAGGACACACTCCTGCACTTCTTATGAATCCTCTATTTTTTCAATCAAGTCAAACTTCCACTCTCCAAGAAAACTGTTTACAATAATGCCTCTCCCCTCAAATCTAAGGGTACCTCCCCCTTGTTGTAACTCACACCATTGGTCATTAAGAAGACACAATCTACCCCAGCATCTAAGCCACATAAATCTGTAGTCAGACTGTAGAACCCATCTCCTAGCCTACAAAATGTAAAAGCTGAGCCTGGCAGGGTGGTACATGCCTGTAATCCCAGTACTTGGGAGGCTGAGATAGGAAGACTACATGTTCAAGGCCAGCCTCGGCAACTCAGCAAGACTCTGTTTCAAAATAAAAAATAAGCCGGGTGTGGTGGCACACGCTTGTAATCCCCGCGCTTGGGAGGCGAAAAGACAGGAGGATCAGGCAGGTTTGAAATCAGCCTCACTGGCTTTAGAGACCATTTCCAAATAAAAATAATATAAAATAGGTCGGGGAGTGTAGCCTGGAGGTAGCAGTGTTTCCAGGAACCCCAGTACCACCATAATATATAATAATAATAATAATAATAATAATAATAATATATAAATATAAATAAATAAAAAATAAAATAGAAATGGGTGAAACAGCTCAGAGGTTGAACCGTCCCGGGTTTAATTTCTAGTAACACACACACACACACACACGTACGTAAAAACTGAACCCAATCCTATCAGAAGCTACCCCTTCGCTTGTACTCTGAACCCCATTCTCTCTTCCCTGCTCAGGGGGTTGCTCTGTATTTCAGCCTCTCTGCCCTCTCCTGGATCCCCCACCAGCCCAGAAACGTGCTTCAGTAAAGAGTGGATCCACAGTCAGGACAGTCTGTCTGCCTTGTCCCTGCTGAAAAGCCAGTGCCTGGAATGCTGTTGAACCCACAGTGGGCTCTGAACACGGATTTGTTAAATGAATGAGTTAGTCAGACAAATAGATGTATCCACAGACGAGCCTACCAAGAAACTGGAAACAACCTAAAGAGTGACTGAGGGCCACTGATAAGCACGGTAATCCTACGGCATCACTCAAAGTTCTATTCTGAGCGAGAACTGGCAAGCCGTGACTCACAGGCTAAATCAGGCCCACTGTTTTTGTACACCTCATGAGCTAAGAATAGCTTTTAAATTTTTAAATGGTTGAAAAAAGCAAAAAATAATATTTGATGACACATGAAAATTCTGTGAAACCTGAATCTGAGTGTCCATAAGTAAAGTCCAACTAGAACGCAGCCAAGCCCTTTCATTTCTGTCATCTGTGGCTGCTTTCGTGCCACACGGCAAAGCTGAGTAGTCGTCATGGAGACCGGAGGATCCACAAAACCAAAAATATTTTTCACCTGGCCCTCTACCAAAACATTTGCCAACAGTTGGTTTAGAGTCATATTTATTGATATGGGAAAATGATCCACAGTATGTTGTTAAATGAAAAGGGCAAGTTTTACAGATAGTATGTAGAGTACGATCTTTTTATTAAAAAAAACAAACAAATTGTGTTGAGTGCAGTGGCACATGCCTATAGGCTGAGGCAGGAAGATTACAAATTCGAGGCCAGCCTAGGCAACTTAGTGAGACCCTATCTCTAAAAATAAACATAGCCAGGCATAATAGCACATGCTTATAATCCCAATACTTGGGAGGATACAGGTTCAAGGACAGCCTCAGCCAGTAGTGAGAATCTTATAAACCTAGCGAGACTCTGATCCAAAATAAAAATAAAACAGGGCCAGGGATGTAAGTCAAAGGTAGAATGCCCCTGGGCTCCATCTCCAATACCATAAATATAATAAACAAAAAAACCAACAAACATAAACAGGATAGGAATATAGCTCAGTGGTAGGGTGACAGAGTGACCCTGGGTTCAATCCCTAGCACTGCCAAGAAAAAAAAGTGTATGTACGTAAAATATACATGCATTAAGAAGTTTATACAGAGCCAGGCATAGTGGTGCACACCTGTAATCCCAGGACTTGGAAGGCTGAGACAGGAGGATAACAGGTTCAAAGACAGCCTTAGCACTTAGTGAGACCCTCAATAACCTAGTGTGATCCTGTTTCAAAACAAACAAACAAAAAGGGTTAGTGGTGTAATTTAGAGGTAGAATGCTCCTGGGCTCAATTCCCGGTACCACATTTAAAAAAGGTTTTACAGTAAGAAGTATTATCAATTATTGTTTTTGAAAAGAGAGGACTTCCACCAGGTATCAAGGACAGTGGGCAGACGGCAGCCCTCAAAGAGCAGGGCAGGCAACTTAGGAAGACACGGTCATTCACCTGCCCATCATTCAACAATGGCTGAAAAGCCAGGGGCTGCGCCTGTCTGTGGTTGCATGGCGAATGGGGAGACATAAATGACCCTCATGGAGTCCACAATCGAACTAAAACATTCAATTATTCATTTGTTCATCAAACAACAAATAAAAGATATTAAGGCCTATCAGGCACCAGCACTGGCCAGACATTGCAGATGCCACAACAAATGAGAGAGACGTAGAGAAAACAGAGAGTTAGTTTAGTTCTGTGCTTCTAGAAGGCAACAATTTATTGGAAATATAGGTTTCTAATGTTTGCGTGTACTGCTCTATATAAAGGAAATAGAGCATCTTATTTTTTCATTTCCAACGAAAGAAAAGAAAGTTTAGATGAAAAGATACTGAAATATAAAAATAGTGTTTATCTCTCTACCTATTTCCAATAGCTTCATTAAAATTTTATAAATGTTTTTATTTTAAAATTGCTTTCCAATCAATTTTTGTGTGTGTGTGTGTGTGTGTGTGTGTGTGTGTGTGTGTGTGTGTGTGTGGTACTGGGGATGGAACCCAGGGGCATTCTATCTCCAAGCTACACACCCAGCCCTATTTTTTATTCTTTATTTTGAAATAGGGTCTCACTGAATTGCAAAGGGCTTCACTAAGTAGTTGAGGCTGTCCATGAACTGCAATCCTCCTGTCTCAACCTCCCAAATCAAATGCAGGGATTACAAGTGTGCGCACCACCATGCCTGACACAATCAATTTTTTTTTTTTTTTTTTTTGGTGGTACTAGGGGTGGAACCCAGGGGCTTTCTACCTCTGGGCTATACTCCCAGACCTATTTTATATTTTATTTGGAAACAGGGTCTCACTAAGTAGCCGAGGCTGGCTTCGAAATTGTGCAATCCACCTGTCTCAGCCTCCCAAGTGCAGGGATTACAAGCGTGCGCCACCACGCCCGGCCACAATCAATTTTTTAAAAGCACATCTATAAGCCGGGCGTGGTGGCGCACACTTGTACCCCATGCTTGGGAGGCGGGGAAAGGAGGATCGTGCAGGTTCGAAGCCAGCTGCGCTGGCTTAAGAGACCCTGTTTCCAAATAAAGAATAAAAAATAGGTCTGAGAGTGTAGCCCAGAGGTAGAAGGGCTTCCAGAAAACCCAGTACCACCAAAAAATAAATAAATAAAAGCACATCCACGGGTGAGGGTAGTAGAATCTATTAGCAAGTCTGAAACTCCTGCTCACAGTATCGGCATACTCCACTATTGAAATTTGCAAATAACCAAGAGACAGGTCATGACCGGGTTAGGCCTATAAAAGCCAGACAGATAGAAAACAGTAAGTAGTATCTTCTTAATTAATTCTTGGTAATACTAAAGAGAAAGCTCATGACAACTCCACATTGCATATGGAGTTACTGAAGCCAGCCACAAACTACTAGTACATGTGAGCCAGCAATTCTTCTCATCTCCTAAGACAGCACCAGACTGGAGAGGGAGTGCTTTACCTTTTGTACTTTTCAAGAAGGTTCTCGGCCTGCTCTTCAGCAAACAGAACCCCTGCAGGGCAGTCTGGGTAATCACCTGGGATGTTAGGTGATCCTTTATACTGGGAATGCACTAAAGCCTCTTTTAATCCTCCAACTCTTGCACCTCGATAGATCTGAAAGGAAGGTCAAACGATATTGTCAATTTACCAGCTGAAATTGAAACTGCTTAATTGTTTGTATGGGGTAAACGGGGAACAACCTAAATGCCTATCATGAGACTATACACAGTGGGATGATCCTGTAATCCATCACCAAGCCACAGTAGAAAGGAATGGAGCAGAGCATCGATCAGTGTGGAAACACCTCAATACCAAGTGGATACAGCAAGTTACAAAAGCACAGATACAGTGAGATTTATAGTTCAAAACATGTCAAATGGCCGGGCGTGGTGGCGCACGCTTGTAATCCCAGCATTTGGGAGGCTGAGACCGGAGGATCACGGTTCGCGGACAGCCTCAGCCACTTAGTGAGGCCCTTCGCAACTCAGTGAAACCCTGTTTCAAAATAAAAAATCGGACAGGTGGTGTAGCTCAGAGGTTAAATGCCTCTGGGTTCCAGCCCCAGACCCACAAAAAAAAAAAAAAAAAAAAAAAAAAAAAAAAAAAAAACCATGTCGAATGTAGTTATCTATTGTAGGATACAAACATTTAATAAAGCTATAGAAATATGCACAGTGGTGACAAACACCCAGATCAGAATGGTGATTACTTTGGGAGGAAGGAGGGAACTGAGAATGGAGAGGCACAGAGAGTACTTCCAGTGGATCTGTACTGTTCTTAATCTGGATGCCAGGTAAAAGGTATACTGGCACTCATCAGTATGTTTTTTCTACACTTGAAACATTTTATAATAAAAAAATTAAGTGTAATTACTTAAAAATACTCCCACTCCTAAACAATTAACTCATTGTTCCATGCCCTGGGCATAATTACTTGCATAAATCTAACAGTCTGACATGTCTTTTTTACAACATCTAGCATTAAGTAATATTTAAGCTAATCAGAAAAAAACACTTATTTTTCTTGGTGGTACTGGGGATGGAATCGAGGGGCCTTCTACCTCCAGGATATCCTCCCAAACCTATTTTATATTTTATTTGGAAACAGGGTCTCACTAAGTTGCTGAGAGCCTCACTAAGTAGCTGAGGCTGGCTTCGAACCTGTGCGATCCTCCTGTCTCAGCCTCCCAAGCGCAGGGATTACAAGCGTGTGCCACCATGCCTGGCTAAAAACCCACATTTTTAATAATATTTTTTAGCGGCAGTTAATAAATAGGAGTACTATATGGTTATAATTAACATTTAAAAAACAAAACAGCATATTCTATACATCTGTTAAAAATTGGCTTTTGCTTTTAAACTACAATAAATTTCCTCAAGATGAAAACATAACACTGTTGCTACTATTAAAAAATCAGAGCGGAGTGTGATGACACACACTGTAATCCCAGTACTTGGGATGTTGAGGCAGGAGGGTTTCAGGTTCGTGGCCAGCCTCAGCAACTTGGCGAGGTCCTTCGCAATTTAGTGAGACCTTGTTTCAAAAAAAAAAAGACTGGGGGTGTAGCTCAGAGGTAGAATGCCCCTGGGTTCAATCTCCAGTACTTATATAAAAAAAAGCCACTTCAAAAATTCACAATATGTCAGCACAGGTCTTATTGATGAGAACCTGGTTCCGAGGGCTCTTTGTATAAAGTATCCTATCTCTTAAGAGGTGGTCCCATAAACTACATAAAGTCTAAAACAGTATTTAGTACATATTAGGAATATATTTGAAGCATTGCAACTATTGGTTAGAATCAAAGAGCCACTTACAAATGGAATCCAGAAAGCCATGCCCCAGCCCTTCGGGAGCACGACATCCCAGCCACTCCCCCAGCCCAGGCGGTCTTCACCAGTCACTTTTCCTGGCTGTTGAATCAAGAGTATAGGTATCTTGGATTCCTTGGGACCTAAAACAAGCTGTGAGCCAGGCACCAGCAATTCACTTCTCATTCGATTTAAATCCTAAAGTGGAAGAAAATAATTCAAGACAAATAATCTGTTTTCTAGGAAACCCTATTGGGTTTCCTTTACATGAAACTTTACAAAATTAAATACTCCCATAAAAAGGAAAAATAAAAAAGATTCTGAATAAATAAATGCAAACCATTATAAAGACAAAGTATTCCTCCTATACATATTTTACTCTATACAAAGTCTTTGGTAAAAATGCCAAATTGTCTTAAATTTGCTAAATTTGGTGAGAACATACTAGATAATTCAAAGTTATAAAGTGATATACATTCATTCTGCTGATCTCTTAAATCAAAATTAATCTTATTGTGATACTCAGCCCCTATATTTACTTAGATCAAGATTTTTTTCATGAAAAAAAAAAGACAATTAATGACAACTTCTCAAAGATAAACAATTGGCAAAATACTGTCTCTTCAGAAAACTCACTGGTCTGAATGGTCTAAAATAGAAGATGCTATAAATTATTTGTTTAGCAAATTAGGAGGGGCTAATAATGTTCTTCCAGACTCTTCTTACAAGCTATAAAGAGACGCACAGGTAGGTGAGAGGGCTGCCACCCAACGGAGAAGGCTACGTAAGACACTGACTCAGCGCGGCCTCACTGTGACCTCACAGACCCTTTCGGAGGCATGACCAAGCCCTGATTCTTCCTCTTGTCTTTGCTCAAGCTTCCGCTGTCAATATATATATATATATATATATATATGTATATATATATATATACATATATATATATGTATATATATATATATATACATATATATATATATACATACACATATACATATAAGTATGTATGTATGTATGTATGTATGTATGTATGTATATTGTGAGTTCCCAAATGTTTCTCTTTTGCCCTGACTTCTCCACCCGGGACTGAGACGCTCCCAGACCTCTGCTCCTGGTAAATGCCGCTGCCCCTGAAGCACCCTGTCTTTCCCACTGCATTAGCTTTCCTCTTGCATCTCCCATCCAGCTGAACGATGCCAGAGTTCACAGTTCCTTCATTCATTGATTCACACATTTACTGAGCACCTCTTAGGTGCCAAGCACTTTTCTAGAACCTGGGAATGGGAGTACAGTAGTGAACAAATTAAATGTGGCTGTGGCTCTAAACTGAAGCTAGAATATTAGAAGCTAAAGTCTCCTTTCTTATCTTTCATCTTCTAGCTAACTACCAAGTCTTCTCAATTTTACTTCTAGGAATATGTATTAAACCCTAACCCTTTAATCCAGCTACACTGCGGTAAATTCAGGCCCGTCATGTCCTGTCTGGATTGTTTCAAGGGTCTCTTTTAAGCCATCCATCCCACACACCTTTCTCCAGTCCCATCCTATCCCAGGCTAACAACCTTCCACTTGAATGCCAGAGTAAAATCTCATCATGTCACGGCCCACTTAAAACCTTTATTGGTACCCTATATCATCAGTCCAAATCCTCAGAATGCCTCAAGGTCTTTTATGATCTACACCTATTTACCACATTAGTTTCATCTCCCACCCTACTACCGACTCCCAGATCCCAACTACTTGGAGATTCATGAACACACCATCCTGTGTTTGGCCTGGGCCACTGCACATGCTCTTCTTACTTCGTGAAACCCTTTCTCCACTACAGCCTTGCCCCAGTCCCCAAGAAGTCTAGATAATTCTGACTTCCACTTGAAGTAAGTGCAAATGCCAGCTCCTTCAGCGGGTCTCCATTTGCCTAGTCTGGGCTCAGTCTCCTTTGTTAAGCTTCCTTAGTGCCCTGGACTTCAGCCATATCCTAGACATCTATCCCAGCATGCACTTTAATGCCTGGCTCTGGTAAGAGCTCAGTCATTACAAAATTAGAGCACTTTTAAGAGGAGAAAAAACAAAGATCAACATATTTAAACCATAAGATTATCACTTCAAGAATAAATCTGGGCATTGTGGCACACGCCTATAATCCCGGTATTGGGGAGGCTGAGACAAGAGGATCACAGGTTCAACGATAGCCTTGGCAAGTAATGAGACTCTCGGCAACCTAGCAAGACCCTATTTCAAAATAAAAAGTAAAATTGGGCTGGGAGTGTAGCTTGCAGGTAGAATGCCCCTGGGTTCAATCCCAAGTACCACATAAATAAATAAATAAATAAATAAATAAATAAATAAATAAATAAATAAATCTGTATTTTTTTCTAGAGATTCCTCTTCCCTAATAAAGAAAAAAAAAGTATGTTATACTATCATACGTAGTATTTTAACACAGTATGTTAAAATAATGAGTAGGCAAGCAATCAGTAAGTTGTTTGAAAGTAAAAGGAAGTCTATGGGATTCTAAAAGGCATAAAAATTACTCCTTATGGTCTACAGAAGGATGGAAATGTAAAATCATTCATGATTTACCAGAAATCCTCACACTGTTAGTTACCTGATCTGAGATTTTATTCTCTGTGACACTCTTACAGATCTCTTGGTTCCAGATAAAGCTATGCGCACACTCCACAGGCACACCCTCCAGGAGCAGCTGTCTAACTTTCTCATTGTCTAAGAGGGAAAGGAAACAGCTTTCAAAACACATCCTTAGATCAATGACATCAATTCCGCATGCTGGGAGTAGACGTTTTAGGATAAGATAATATTTTATAGGCATTTACTTAACAAGGAATTAAGGAACTATGAGTTGGCTCATAGTCTATGAAACAGCAAAAGGCTGCTAAACATTTTCTTTCAGTTATTAACCACCTAATTCCACATTTAAGATAATCTAATTCTAACAGGTCATCTTCTGCTCCCTATCTCAAGTCTCGTACAGACCATGTTTATTGAGCTTTATTCTTTTTTATAAATCGTATTTCTCCATTCCTTTCAGGAGAGCATATTTTCTATCAAACTCTGTCCCTTTAAAAAGTCACACCATGTCAGAAAGTGCTTTACTGAAAAGGAGTTTCAACAACAGACACCTATATTGATGGAAGACACTTCCTACATGCACTAGGAGGGGAAAAAAATCTTCCAAGTTTAATTTTCTTGGACTGAAGAATTAAAAAAAAAAAAAAAAGGTTAAACAATTCATGAGTTTGGGCTATGGTTCCAAAATGCCAACACAGAAACATCACTCAAAAGCACATACCTGCATGGATCTGATGCCTGGGGAAAAGAAAATAAGTTGCAAGTGACTGGATCAGTGTGGCAGACTCCAGGGAAGAACAAAGTTGGAGAAAACCAAATTGGTGAACAGAGCTGAGATGAAAGCAGCTTATATGTGGCAACTGCTTCCATGGCCTGCTCTCCCTTGCAGAGACAGAAGAGGGTCTCAGGCGTGGGCTGCGAGGACTCCCGTCGCCTGTCTAGGAGCAGCGAGCTCACTTCCCACAGCCCCGGTCTACCCAGAGCACTCTCCATGGGGCACTGCCACAGACCCGAGTGGCCAAACTGGATGTATAACTGAGCTGCAGACAAGTGATGGTGGAAAGGCACAGGAGAGCATTACTGGACAGCACTACCTTACTTTCAAATATCGTGAAGTACTGAGTCATGGAAAAACACCAGGAAACTCAGGTACGTGTTAGTAGGAAAAAGGGGACGGTCTGAAAAGCCTAGATCAGGGCTTGCCATAGGCTGGCAGAGAGGGAGGCTACAGCCCTCAAATTCACTCTATCTGATAAATATTTGGACAAGTGCAAGTTACCCAGCTGGAGTTATTAGGTTTTTCCCTCCCAAGAGCAGAGGAAACAGAGGCCACGGCAAAACGACCGCTAACTGGGCGCTCCTGGAAGTCAACTGAAGCTCTGTGCTCCAAGTGCTCGCAGGAGCTGCAAGAGCGAAGGGATTCCCACCTACCATCCTGAAGGCAACAGACTCGTCCCCAGCTTTGGATCACTGGATAGCAGGGCAAAGTCATAGTCAGCACATACTGGTACAGTATGGCAACAGCCGCAGAACATTTAAAGACAAAGATTAAAATAATCCCATGAGCACAGTGTAAATTCAATACACCCCCCTTTGGGGGATGCTGGGAAGTGAACTCAGGGCCTCTCGCTGCACTCTACCACTGAGCTTCATTTCCAGCCTGTGTTCAGTAATAACACAAACGCTGCTCTAGAAAACGAGGACTAGTTAAAATAACCTATCAAAGCAAATCAGCAAATGCTAAGAGAGCAAATAAGGTAACATAATATAGTAGAGATTTGGGGCTTTTTGTTTTGGGGTCTTTGCCTGTGCTGGTGGTTGAACCAGGGACTTGCAGATGATAAGCAAGTTTCTGCCACTGAGCTACACCCCTAGTCCCAGATTGGTATTTTTAAATCATACCTAGAAAGCCAGTTACTTACATAGTGAAATGCTGTGTTAATGAAATTTACAAAAAGATTTACATTAATGCAAACTTAAAAACTAAATAATTAACCAAACTTCCAAAACATCTGGAAATATACATTATTACTTGAGTTTCTTCATGGTACTTTCTCTTTAACAGCTTTGTAATTTCCAGGACACACAAGAAAATAATGAGTTATCCAAGCAGGTAAACCCTTTTTTATGATTTAAGTAGCACTAGAATTGATCTTTCTTGTCTAAGTCAAGATAGAGATACAGAAAGGCTAAAAACTATATCAGAGAACTAAGTCTTAGCTCATTCTCATGCTGAGATTCTTCCAGGATGAAGCTGTTAACTGACCTAGCCCACCAAATACTTCTACCTTTAGTTTTGACTTGTTCTCCTTAGATGAGATGTTATACTTGTCAGCAACATTGAAACAACACTAATTACTTAAAAAGAATAAGTCTTTATGTAGCTCCTGTACCAGATAAAATACACCTTCAAAGAAATTATAGTACTCAGAACAGGGTATAACAAAATACTACAACAATGACTAACAAGATGGCAAGCTTTTTTATAGTAGAAATTAAATCATGTTTTTCAAGACAGACTTCAATTACTGATTCACATTAAGATAAAAGCCTTAGGAAGGATTTAATATAGGACTGCCTCATTCCAAAAAAGGATTTGGGGTAGCAAGAGACATAACATAAGAGTTTCACTCTGGCATTAAGGTGATGGTGAGAGTCAGCATTTAGTGGCGTAGCAGAGCTGCAGCTTTATGGCTGCACTAGACCACACACCTTTAAAAAAGGAAGAGGCAAGGACTCAGTGACTAAGTCTTAGGCTCCATAATTAACTTACCTATGTATCTTCAAACTCCATTCTCATCCTATCCACCTTTTATGTGAAGTTCTGACAAGGTAATTATCCCCTTAATGAACTATCTAACTACACATGGAGACGTTTAAAAAAAACACTAAGGTTATTATAGTATATACCTATGTTTTTCCCTCAAAATTCACAAGCTATTTTAACTATTCTTCTAATTAACTGTGTATAAATGACAACAAATACAATAAAATATGATCACAGTTGGTTAAATCAATCCCAGATCAGATGAAAAATTCAACCTCATCCCACTCTGTCCCAGCTCCCTCAGGCCCCTCTAATCACTCGAACCCAAAACATCTGATATTTCAGCACCTGGGATGGCCTTGCCAGGATTCGAACCTGGATCATCTGTATGGTCAAACAGAGGCTTCCACTGAGCACAAGACCAGCTGAGGGTGCGGATCCCTTCCTCACAGTTAAAAGTTCTAAACACCAGGCATTTTCAGAGAACCCAGTTTACAAGAAATCAATTTTACTAGATACTAAAAAATAGAGAACTAAGAAAAAAACTACAAATAAACATAAGGAGCCAGCCACATGGCTTATAGCTAAGATACACCATGTTCTTTGATTATAATCCCCTTGCAAGGGGGGTAGGTAAAGATCCCCGATTTCTAACAGAAGCTACTGAACAGGTATCAGAGAGAATTCTCCTAACAGAACCGGTCTACTCAGCATAATAAAGAAAACCACGGGTGTGACAAGCACTTTACCTGAGTATTTTTCTGGGTTGGCCAAAGCTTTGGACCGCTTTTGAGGCAAATTTATTCGCGGATCCCCAACCGTCAATCCTAGAATAGCACCTGAAGGAATTTCGGCTGGTGATGTTATTCCTTTAATATTAAAAACAAAAACAAAACAAATAAACAAACATAAACAAGTTTACAGATAGTAATTCACAATATAAACTTCTTTTTTATACTTCCAAATCTTTCAGATTTTCCAATGGACCTTTTTTCCTTGGGTTAATTATTAAATACACATTCCCCTTGTAACCACTGGTCCCTTAAGAATAAACTAACACTAAAAAAAAAAAAAGTGAAGTTTCTTGGAAAAAATCTGAAGCTGAAATAAAGGATATTTTACAATACACCTCTACCTGTGACAATGACAACAGCTATGAAAATAAGTGCAACAGGGGCTGTACGCAAAGGATACCTGCGTTTATCTGTAATGTCAGACTGCCAACTATTTGGAATGCTAAAATATCACTAGTCTGCTGTTTCATAAACAACACGAATATAGTGCTTTGTCCACTGAGTTTGGACATCCCTCTTATTTGCTCCTCTTGGTGTATTAAAACAAACAGCAGCAAGATAAAAAAAACAAGACATCAGAGGCCCAACTGCAAAATGCTCTCATAACCCACATCGCTCTCCTCTGCTCCCCCATACAATCCAGTATTCCCCCATGTACCTCCCAACAATTCAAAAATGGCTTCCTGTCTGCGATGAAGAGAAACGCTCTCAGGATTGTTACAGGTGTCAGTCCACCAACGGTGCAGTGTCTCCTCTGTGTCCTCTTCCCCCTGAAAAACAGTAACTCCTCTTCACCAGATAAATAATGAATCAGACCTAATTATACTATGGCTGTCACATCATTCCCATCCCCCTTTTTTGTGTGTGGAAATGACTGTTTTATGAGGAAGAGGAAGGGAAGTTGCCACTATATTTAAAAATAGCAATTATTACCAGTACTGAGGACTCTTCCTTCTAATTAGAAGCATAGACACAGCATGACACTTCTCTTGAGATTTCACATACCAGAAAATATATCTATGAGTTTTGGACAGACCACCTAACTAGGCTACTTCCCTTCATATTCCTGGTCTCTCTCAACCAAGTCCCAGCACAAGAGACCCTGGCACTGTTCCACTACCACACCTCCAACTTAAGCAATACGACATGAACAGGGTGACTCATACCCAGTTCACTGAGGCAGGATGTGCTCCTGCAGACCCTACGGAAGCAACGTGAGATTCACATCTTCGCTCCGCAACTTATTAGCCACCATGGGGCACCTTCCCCATGCCAGGCATTACGCTAAGCACCAAGCACAGAGTAACCAACAGGGCCAGCCCTGCCCCTGCTATCAGGAAGCTCACAGTGTAATGAGAAATGCAAAGACTCCAAAAACACACACACACATATCTGTACATAAAAACTGGGAAAACATACAAGATGCTATGAACACAGGAGTGAGAGAATTTAACTGGAGGGATCAGAAAAAAATTCCAGAGGGAAATGATTCAGATTGAATAAGATAACTGAAACATGAAGAATAAGGAAGGTTTGGCCAAGTCGTGGTGGAGGCGGAATGTTCAGCAGGCAGAACAAAAGCCAGGTGCAAAGGCTGGAAGGGAAAAGGAAAGTGACACATTCTACAACTGACAGGCAGCGTGGCCAGAGTGCAGAAGGTGAGGGGAGATGAGGCCACAGAAGCGAGCGCGCCCAAGGTGATGCGGCCACGATGGACTCTTACCTTAAATACAATGACACCCACTGATCTTAACCTTTAGGGGAGTCACAGAAACTAGCCCCAGAAAATATACATCACACTCAAAAACTGGCATATACGGTAAGGAACTTTAGGGATACCCCTTTACCCACCAATACAGTAATAATTAGGACCCTTGTACAAGACTCACATCTGTAAAAATAGTCTGTATGTAAACAGTTTGCTATCATATCTACACTTAGTGTTAAAAAAATCATTGACAATAAGTGGGGAATTAACCAGGTAAGGTGGTACGCGCCTGTAATCCCAGCTGAGTAGGAGATTGAGGCAAGAGTCACAAATTCAAAGCCAGCCTGGGTTACTTAGTGAGACCCTGTCTCAAAATATAATAAAATAGCCGGGCGTGGTGGTGCACGCTTGTAATCCCCGCGCTTAGGAGGCAGAGACAGGAGGATTGGGCAGGTTTGAAGCCAGCCTCGCTGGTTTCCAAATAGAAATATAAAAAATAGGTGTCTGGGAGTGTAGCCCAGAGGTAGAAGGGTTTCCAGGAACCCCAGTACCACCAAGAAAAATATATATATAAGTATGTGTGTGTGTGTGTGTGTGTGTGTGTGTGTGTGTGTGTGTGTGTGTGTGTGTATATATATATATATATATATATAATAAAATAAACTGGAGGTAATTCAGTGGTAAAGAGAGCATCCCTGGGTTTAATGCTCAGTACCTAAAAATAAGTTAGTAAATAAATAAGCAGAAAAATAAGCATTTAAAAGCCATGACCCAAAATGCTACCAAATTATATGCTACATTTCACAAATTTGCCAGGAAATATCCTCTTACAGTATGGACAGAAGCAGCTTTCAGTGCCTCCGCTAGGATAGAGTGAGAAAGAGGACC
Organism: Muscardinus avellanarius; assembly: GCF_963383645.1. Taxonomy (NCBI): domain Eukaryota; kingdom Metazoa; phylum Chordata; class Mammalia; order Rodentia; family Gliridae; genus Muscardinus; species Muscardinus avellanarius. The sequence continues at coordinate 41,614,370 of NC_137789.1, forward strand.
GATCAGCCGGAATCTGTTCATCTCCATGGTCAAATCACTGAAACACAGAAAAGATCTTCTATCACATACAATGTCTGTGCACTGGCAAAAGCAGGATGAGTCTTCACTGAAAACGTCCAGTAGGATCACAGTGAATTCACCATGTACGTACCTGATCACAATGCCCGTGGTTGGAGAAACCCAAGAATATGGTTGACAGGGATCTCTAGTTCCGCAACCAGTAACTTTTTTGGCTGGCTTATCATCTTCTCCATCATCCTTCCTTTTTCTTTTCTTGCCGATTTTCTCACCAGCCAGTTTGGTTTGGCTTTTTTCTTCGCATGGTGTCAGAAGTGTGTTGGGGATGCAAACATTTGGTTTGATGGGTTCCAAACACTGGCACACTGCTTTTATTTCCTCTAAGATATCCTAAGGATACATATATTTACTTTTACAACTTTAAATTGAAATACAATATTGTAAATTTCACTTGTTTAGTTTATTTTTTATCCCTTTAAAAATTCACAGTTTGCTAAGCCTAGTGGTGCATACCTGTAATTTCAATACTTGGGAGACAGAGACAGGAAGATTGAAGTTTCCCTCAGCAACTTAGGAAGATTCTATTTCAAAAGAAAAAATAAAAAGCGCTAGAGGCACAGCTCAGAGGTAGAAAGCCCCCAGGTTCAATCCCTAGTATCCCCCACACAAATTAACAATTAAGTTTAAAATTAAATCATATTAAAAACTTAGAATTAAAGCCAGGTGTTGTGGCACACGCTTGTAATCCCAGCATTTGGGAGGCTGAGACTGGAGGATCGCGGTTCGTGGACAGCCTCAGCTACTTAGTGAGGCCCTCTGCAACTCAGTGAGACCCGGTTTCAAAATAAAGAATAAAAAATAGGGCAGGAGGTGTAGCTCGGAGGTCGAATGCCCCTGGGTTCCATCCCCAGACCCACAAAAAAATAAACTTAGAATTAAAAAAACTAAATATCAAATATAAAAACATGACCACTATAGAGAAATTTTAAAAAATTTAAAGAGAAAACTGGAAAAATTTTACAGACTATGGTATAAAAGCAGTGAGAATGCTAAAAAGGGAAAACTAAGTAAATACAGAACTAAAAAGCATGAGCATCACTAAGGAGCTTTTCGTGATCGGAGGTGCTCACGAACAGCCAGGCCTCAGTGGACCACTTGGAGCAGGCAGGGGCACTAGCCCACAGAGCATGTCAAACCGTTAGCAGAGCAGGGCTAGTTTTCAGCTCTAATTCTGCTTGAGGGAGGTATCAAAGATTGCAGAGTGAGAGGTCAAGATTCCCCTTGTTCTTTAAGACAAATACGTTCTGAGGAACTGATGTATAGCATGGGTGGTGACAGGTGTGTTAAATAATCTCTTTGTGATAATCAACATAATGTGTAGGTCTATCAAATCAAGTTGTATAGCTTGAATTTACTTACTTTCTGTCAACGAATTCTTTCAAATTAAAAGAAATTTGCTTTATCCTCAAATTATCTCAGCCATACTTTTTTTGTACTAAGGTTGGAACCCAGGGGCATTCTACCTCTGAGCTACACCTCCAGCCCTATTTTTTTTTGGTGGTACTGGGGTTCCTGGAAGCCCTTCTACCTCCGGGCTACACTCCCAGACCTACTTTATATTTTTGAAACAGGGTCTCTTAAGCCAGCACAGCTGGCTTCAAACCTGCGCAATCCTCCTGTCTCCGCCTCCCAAGCACGGGGATTACAAGCGTGCGCCACCACGCCCGGCCTCAGCTATACTTTTTTTTTTTTTTTGGTAATGGGGATCGAACCCAGGGGTATTCTATCTCCAAGCAACACAAACAAACCTTTTTTTTTTTTTTTTCTGAGGATCTCGAGGCTGTCCTCAAACCTGTGATTCCTGTCTCAGCCTCCCAAGTCCTGGGATTACAGGCATGTACCCTGTGCCTGGCTTCCCCCCATATTCTAATACCAGCTATCAGCCCAACTTTTATGCTGTGTATACTTCTGTAATATTGACTTCCAATGATAATTAAAATGACCCAGCGGCTCACACCTGTTTAAGAGTTGGATGAAGCCAGATCCACAGCTGCCTGCTCTCAGAGGCGCGGCCCGGGGTCCTCTCAGGCTTCCAAATAAAGGTGACAGGCCCAAGCATTTCTCTGGGATATTGATTTGCTCTGTACAGCACCAGGCTCCCTTGGCGCTTTCCAGACAAGCAGTGAACTGCTGCGAACGTCAATCCTGACATAAACACGAGCAAAGCGCTGTGATTTCCAGCGGTGACCCTGCAGCATTGCCTTCTCCCTCGCTGTCTCCAGGCGGGGTGAGGATTTGGTTTGGACGACAGCTTAGATAAAAGGCTGGCACACATCTCAATACAAAATAAATTATTTAATAAGAGTTTCAAGTTGTTTCCTAAGTACACTTCACCAGAACCATGTTCTCACTTTAATCTCGATAATGGTCTAAAAGATTTAAATGCCACCCTGACTTTTCTTAAATTAACATACTCACTGGAAATAAGAAATGTCTCACATATTTTTATATGTTTAAATTCCAAAATGCTTACAGCAGACATTCAGTTCACTAAGTAAATGAATATCAAATACTAAAACAGGACCCGGCTTTGAAACAAGATTACCTGTGTCTAAGCTGCACATCTGAGAAAGTGCCTTTAGTATTTCTTCCTCTTTTCCCTTCAGCTCCAAACAACAGTAGTAGGATAAATCCTGCACCAAGGGGAGAACATGGTTAAATTCTTTAGGATTTACATGGGATAAAACTGCTAAAAAGTCAAAAGTTACATCAGAAAAACTACAGAGATCAAAGAGACAGAACAAATCACCAAAGCTAGTTTTCTAATAAGTCAAAATCTGAAAACTAGCTGGGCGAGTGAGGCACACCTGTAATCCCAGTACTTGGGAGGCCAAGACAAGAGGATCGTGGATTCAAAGCCAGCCTCGGCAATTCAACAAGGGTTTCAGCAACTTAGTGAGACCATTTCAACCTAAAAAGTAAAACAGGGCTGGGGGTGTAGCATAGAACACTCCTACGTTCAATCCCAAGTACCACCAAAAAACAAAACTAAACAAAAAAAAAAAAAAATGAAACCTGCCCATTCCTATTATATTGCAAATAAAAAAAAATTTTCTTTTGGCAGAACTAGGGGTTGAACTCAGGGGTATTCTACCTCTGAGCTATACCCCCAGCCCTATTTTTGATTATTCTGAAATAGGGTCTCATTAAGTTGCAGAGGGCCTAACTAAGTAACTGAGACTATCCATGAACCTGCAATCCTGTTTCAGCCTCCCAGGTACTAATATTACAAGCATGTACCACCATGCCTAGCATATTGCAAACATTCTTAAACCAACCTAAATCAAAATAAGAGTGAATCTCCATTTAAAATGTTACAGTGTCCTACTTTTAGCCAGTAAATCTGTTTTATCCCATATTCACAGGCAAATTCAAAATAGGACATAAAAACTGCTGCTTCTAAATAAAGGACTATTCATCCCCCAAATCTGTGTAAGGTGAGAAACTATAGTAGAGTAAGCAAGACAATAATTAATTTTGCAAAATTATGCTAAGGTTGCTCCCTTTGGTTAGCTAATGCAGGACTTCAAGATTATATAAAACTGAGCCCAGAAATAGAGCGCTGTGTTTTATCCCATATTCCTCCCATGCTATCTTGACCATGATATGAACTCTAAGCAATATACAAGGAAAAACGAGGGTAATGAGAGTAAGACCGTGCCTGTTCAAATAAGATAAAGAGAATCTGAAGCAAGGTGGGGTGAAGGCTTGTAATCCCAGTACTTGGGAAGTGGAGACAGGCGGGTCTCAGGTTTGCAGCCAACCTCAGCTACATAGTGAAGCCTCCACAACTTAATGGAACCCTGTTTCAAAATAAAAAATAAGAGTGGGAGTGAAGCTCGGCGGTAGGATACCCCTGGGTTCAATCCCCAGTATCTCAAAAAAATAATATGAAAAAGAGAAACTGGACTAAGTCAGTGAAGCAATATGTTAAAGAATTGTAATAAGCTGGGCATGGTGGTGCATGAATGTAACCCCAGTACTTGGGAAGCTAAGTCAGGAGATTGAAGGTTCAAGGCCAGCCTTGGCAGGAACTTAGTAAGACCTTATTTCAACCACCACCACCAAAAAGAGAACTGTAACAATACTTAATAGTCACTAAGGAGTTATGAGTGCCAGGCAGTGGCCTAACTCCTTACGCGGGTTGTCATTTAGTCCTCCAACAACCTAACGGGCACTACTGATATCTTATTTCACAGATGAGGATGATGAGGTGGTTATTTGTGCGAAGCCATATGGTCAGGTGGAGCTGGTGCTCAAGTAAGGCTCACAGACCCCCAAGTACACTCAGCAACTGGCAAATTCAGAGGAACCGATGCCTCACGAACACACAGAAATCTCCCTGCAACAGCGACTCGCTCTCAGTTAACGGTGTCCAGATGAGTCTCTGAGGATGCACACAGCTGGGTGAGAGCGGAGATAAGGCTAAGAGCGTGGCAGGAGTCAGACAGCCTGGGCTTAGGGCGCAACGTCCTCACTCGCTGGCTGTACGGGGCGCGCACGTTAGCCCATCTCGCTGTGCCTCGGGTTCCTCCTCTGAGGAAATCCTAGCAGCCAGCTTTTGTGACATCTTTGAGCCTGACAGCACTTTTTTTTTTTAGGGGAGAGCGCGAACACAGCCCCCCACTACCACAAATTATGCAGTCGAGTTTGGGGAAATCGCAGGGGTCAGCACATATGGAATGCAACGCATGAGCCTCGCCCTGGGAAAACCACCTTTGTGATCATGGTGTCTGCCCTGCCAGGTAAGTATGGCATTTACTTTTTTGAATGTTCTTTTTTGTAACGTATGGCCTTCTGGTTTTAAGACAGATTCTAGTTTATAAAATGGAAATGACAGCCACTACCTACTTTGTGCTACTGTTGTAAGGATTAAGTGAGCAAAATACCTGCACTGAAAATAGGGCCAAACATAGAAGTATTTGCTATTATTAGGCATTAAGTGCATTACTTAGGGCTAAGAGGTAAGGAAGTATTTGATAAATTCAGCAAAAATTCTGCCCCAAATTACAAGAACTCATTCCGAGATGACTTTTGTCCTAAAACTTGAGAGGTGGCAGAGTACCATGGCAAAATGCCCAGGCCAGGCGAGTCAGGTGCTCAAGTGCTATCTAGACTACCACCAAGTTGTGGCCCTGAGCAAGTCACTCCATCTCTCTGAAACTCGGCTTCCTCAACATAAATGAGAAATTCATCTATAATCTATGATTCTGCTGCTAAATTCTCAAATTAAAGGTTCTTAAAAGGTTGTGAGCCAGGCTGGTGGTGCACACCTGTAATCCCAGTACTTGGGAGGCTGAGAAAGAAGGATTGCAGGTCTGCAGCCAGCCTCAGCAACTTAGAGCAAGGCCCTCAAGATAAAAAATAAAATAGGGCTGAGGGTGTAGCTCAGAGATAGAATGCCCTTCAGTTCAATCTCTGTACCACCAACAAAAAGAGAGAGATCAAAGACACCAAAAGCAAAGGCTTCAAAATTGAGCCAATATCACTGAAAGAGGCAACCCTTCTGCAAGGAACAAATTTCTAAACATGTACTAGGAGAGAGAGAAAGCAACTGAGCTAGCAACTGGGGAGAAAGGTAATAGAAAAATATGATTATGAAGACTCCAAGACAAACTGTCCCCTCAAGAATAAAATTTAGATCGTCTTCCCATCATACCACTAAAACATACATACCGAGAACAGTGTCGTGAACACCATCCAGGGTATACTTGAGTAGTATATTGATGAATAGTGACTAATCTGCTGAATAAATCTTTATATGAAAGCGGGCTCCTAGCCTTGCATGAGCTGATTACTACTTACTCCTCCAACCTCATCTCACCTAATGGAAGCCTTGCTATTATTTTCTCCCTTTTGTCACAAAGAATCTATTTCATTTTTTCACTCACCTGGCTTCCTGCCGACTCCCTCGCTCTCTCCCATCTTCTTGTTCTTTGTGTGTGTGTGTGTGTGTGTGTGGTACTGGGGATTGAATCCAGAGGCCTTCTATCTCTGAGCTACACCCTCAGCCTGATTTTATTTCTTTTTTGGAAACAGGGTCTCACTAGGTTGATGAGCACCTCACGACTTGCTGAGGCTGTCCTCAAACCTGCAATCCTCCTGTCTCAGCCTCCCAAGTACCTGGACCATAGGTGTGTCCTTTAAAGCTCAGTTCAGTCCTCACTGTGAGAAACCTTCCTGTTTCTGTGAGAAGCCTTCCTAGTAGTGCATAATTTTCCCTTACAACCTCATATATGGTTAATGATGTATTAATGTAGCCCCCCCCCCACACACACACACCAACTGGAAATGGCTTCATCTCCAGCACCCAGCAGAGTACCTCAGTAATCATTTTTAAGATGGATAACTTCACAAATAAAAGACTTTGGCATACTGTGAACTTATCTTAAAAGTCAATACTGGAAAGGGTCTAAAAAAGAAAAAGAAGACACAGTGGCAAGGCACACCTGGAGGAGGCAAAGGCTGGTCATGGCTCGGTAGCAGGCCCTGTGGCTCTTGACCGTCGGCCTCTCCCCAAGGCAGTAGCCCCACTTCTTGACCATGTGGAACCGCTTGGCATGCCAGATGTGAGTTTCTAACCATATATTCTTCTTTTGTCGACGGTTAAATTCCAGAATCCGGTTTATATGACATCTTCGAGCTTTATGGCACTTATTTTTGGAGTGTTCTTTCTTCTGATGTACAGACTTCTCTGCCTACAGTTTCAGGAAGAGAGCCAGAACCTAGTTTGTAAGCACCTCAGAACAAAGTTCATGTCAAGAAGATATGTTAAATATCATGTTAAACTTTAGATTAAGTACTTTACAAAACGCATTAATTTGCTTAGTTAACTTGGTGGTTTCTTCAACATAAGTAGAGAATGGAGACAATAGAAAGACTATAGGAGTTTTTCTTTTTTTGACACTAGGGATTGAACCCAGAGGCATCCTACCTCCAGGTTATACTCCCAGACTGATTTTATTTCTTATTTGGAAACAAGGTCTCGCTAAGTTGCTGCGAGCCTTGCTAAATTGCCAAGGCTGGCTTTGAACTTGCAATCCTTCTGTCTCAGCCTCACAAATGCTGGGATTACAAATGTGCTCCACGACACCTGGCAGGCCACAGGCTTTAAAGACAGGCAATCCTAGAAACAAGCACAGTTCTAACACTCATGCACTGAGCACATTTCATGAGGCTGTGAAGATTAGAGTGTTTATTTCTAAAAATGATCAACACACTAACATAAGCTTAATGTGGCTATAATAGAGTACAAGAATAAACCTAATACTAGCTTGTGGTTTTAACCTATGATTGTAACTAAAATGGAAAACGTAAGACTAAAAATACAAAAGTGGAGAATACCCACTCATTTTAAATCAGGTAGGCTAGACAGGCAAATGCTAAATGCTATGACTGAGAAACAAACCTTACATTCAATCTAGAAAGCACAAAATACTTGGTCAGATTTTAATTTTCAATCTCTTTCATTGCTAAGCTAAACTTGTGTGGAAAAGATTCTCTATTTTCTGTGAGCACTCAAGAATAAGAACTTTACCTTGGCCGGGCGTGGTGGCGCACACTTGTAATCCCAGCACTTGGGAGGCTGAGACAGGAGGATCACAAGGGTTCGAAGCCAGCCTAGCTACTTAGTGAGGCTTTCAGCAACTTAGTGAGACCCTGTTTCCAAATAAAATATAAAAAAAGGTCTGAGAGTATAGCCCGGAGGTAGAAAGCCTCTGGGTTCCACCCCCAGTACCACCAAAAAAAAAAAAAAAGAAAAAGAACTTTACCTTGCTAGCCGGACGTGGTGGCGCACGCTTGTAATCCCAGCATTCGGGAGGCTGAGACCAGAGGATCGCGGTTCTCAGACAGCCTCAGCTACTTAGTGAGGCCCTCTGCAACTCAGTGAGACCCGGTTTCAAAAATAAAGAATAAAAAATAGGGCAGGGGGTGTAGCTTGGAGGTCAAATGCCCCTGGGTTCCATCACCAGACCCACAAAAAAAAAAAAAAAAAAACTTTACCTTGCTGAACTCTAATCCCATCCCAGCATAGTACTAGTATATAAAAGGCCACTCAATAAATAAATTTTGACCAATTAGCAAAGACCTGGACAGCTTAATCTTAGAATGATGAAGCCCACAATCTTAGTAAAGCCAAATCACAAAAGGATTTGCTTTTCTTTTTTTGTGTGTGCCTGTGGTACTGCGGGTGGAACCCAGGGGTTTTCTACCTACCAGAGGTAGTGAGACCCTGTTTCCAAATAAAGTGTAAAATAGGGCTGGGAGTATATCCCAGAGGTAGAAAAGCCCCTGGGGTCCACCCCTAGTACCACCAAAAAATAAAAATAAATAAAATATAGTTTATAATCCAGGGGTTGTGGCACACTTTATTTGGAAACAGGGTCTCACTACGTTGCTGAGAGCCTCACTACGTATCTGAGGCTAGCTTCAAACCTTTGCGATCCTCCTGTCTCAGCCTCCCAAGCATTGAGCTAACACAGAGGATATGTATAAAACTAAAACCAAGTTCAGTTTTCAATTCTAAAAATGACAAATGGCAAATACTAGGCATCATGATTTTATTTTTTCTTCCAACCAGAGCTGGCCACACCCCCAAAACAGAAACAAAACTGCATGTCAGGTAAGATGGTCATTATTTTATTTTAAAACTAAGAGAATATCAACTGTTTTAACACCATTAAAAGAGAGGGGTTCCAAATGCTAACTTTAAAAAGCATCTATAAATCAAGCATGTGGCGCATGTTTATAATCCCAGTACTGGGGAGGCTGAGACAGGAGAACAGCAGGTTTGCAGCCAGCCTCAGCAACTTAGTTGCCCCTGGGTTCCATCCCCAGTACCACAAAAATAAAATAAAATATAAAATACACCTATGAGACTCCACTGCCTTGAGTTTGGCTTAGGGAGGGTGGGGAAGGCTAGATAATAACTGAATCAAAAATATGCAAGAAAGAAAAAGATGCCATAATGAGTATGTTGTTTTCTGGTTTTACTTTTTTTTTGTGGTACTGGGGATGGAATCCAGAGCATTCTACCTCTGAGCAACAACCCCAGCCCTATTTTTTTATTCTTTATTTTGAAACAGGGTCTCTAAGTTATCTGCGGCTGTCCAAGAACTGTGATCCTCAGGTCTCAGCCTCCCGAATGCTGGCATTACAAGCGTGCGCCACAAGGCCCAGCTCTTTTTTGGCTTTACTTTTAACAAATTCATTAGGACAGTACCTCTTCTCTCTCTTTTCTTTCTTTCTTTTTTTTTTTTGTGTGTGTAGGACTGGGGATGGGCTACACTCCCAGCCTTATTCTTTATTCTTTATTTTAAAACAGGGTCTCACTGAGCTGCAAAGGACCTTACTAAGTAGCTGAGGCTGTCCTTGAACCGCGATCCTCTAGTCTCAGCCTCCCAGATGCTGGGATTACAAGCATGCGCCACCACGCCCAGCTCTTCTCTTTCTTTTCTTTTCTTTCTTTCTTTCTTTCTTCCTTTCTTTCTTATTTATTTATTTATTTGGTGGTATTGGGGGTGGAACCCAGAGGCTTTCTACCTCCGGGCTATACTCCTAGACCTTTTTATATTTTATTTGGAAACAGGGTTTCACTAAGTTGCCGAAAGCCTCAATAAGTATCCGAGGCTGGCCTTGAACCCATGCGATCCTCCTGTCTCAGCCTCCCAAGCGCTGGGATTACAAGCGTGCACCACCACGCCCAGCTCTTCTCTTTCTTTTACTAACCGAAACGTATACACTAAGTGAAGCCTCCTACCTCTTTCTGGGCCATCTCCTGTAACCGCCTAGGAAGGCGTTTGACATTGTGGCTCATGGCTCTTCGCCTCATGTGCCGTGGCAGCGTCTGGAAAACCAGCGAATTAGAGGACTTCTGAGTCACGGCTTTTAGCATAGCACTGATTTCGGCAGCTCGCGCTTGAGCAAAAGTAGAAGCTGTTGAAGGAAAGGACATCGTTAAAAGCCAGTCTTGAGTTAGCCCTTTTCCTGGCGGTTTCAGAAGGCAGACAGAATTGAGGTTCTAACCCTCTCACATATAAATGATGATAGTGGTTACTTCTGTGTTATACCATTCTGAGAAGATTCCTTTTGAATTCATATGTTTCAAAGTTTTCTGATTCAGTTTTATTTTTCTAATAAAAAATAAAGCTTAAGAACAACTTTATCAGGAGTTTTTAAAGCAGGAAAATAAACACAGCCTATATACATGCGATATATAATAGCCATTTTTATTTTTAAAGACAGGAACTTGCTATGTTGCCTAAGCTGGCTTCAAACTCCTGAGCTCAAGCAATCTTCCTGTCCCAGCCCCTTGAGTGGCTGGGACTACAGGCATGTGCCACCATGTCTGGCTTCACAACCATTATTAAGTACCCTAATCACACGGGAAAATAAAGTAAAACACACACATATAAAAAAGATAGTCACAGCTGGGCGTGGCGGTGCACGCTTGTAATCCTCGTGCTTGGGAGGCGGAGACAGGAAGATCGTGCAGGTTTGAAGCCAGCCGTGCTGGCTTAAGAGACCCTGTTTCCAAATAAAAAGTATAAAATAGGTCTGGGAGTGTAGCCCAGAGGTAGAAGGGCTTCCAGGAACCCCAGTACCACCAAAAAAAAAAAAAAAAAAAAAAAGATATTCACAGCCGGGTGTGGTGGTACACACACTTATAATCCCCACACTTGAGAGGCTGAGACAGGAGGATTACACAGGTTCGAAGCCAGCCTCAGCTACTTAGTGAGGCTCTCAGCAATTTAGTGAGATCCGGTTTTCAAATAAAGTATAAAAAAAAATAGGTCTGGCAGTATAGCCCAGAGGTAGAAAGCCCCTGGGTTCCACTCCTAGTGCCACCACCAAAAAAAAAAAAAGATATTTACCCAGGGGCATTCTGCCTCCAAGTACACCCCCTGCCTTTTTTTTTTTTTTTTTTTTTTTGGTGGTGGTACTGGGGCTCCTGGAAGCCTTTCTACCTCTGGGCTACACTCCCAGACCTATTTTTATATTTTTATTTGGAAACAGGGTCTCCTAAGCCAGCACACGCGGCTGGCTTCGAACCGGCGCAATCCTCCTGTCTCTCTGCCTCCCAAGTGCGGGGATTACAAGCGTGAGCCACCACGCCTGGCCAACCCCTGTCTTTCTAATTTTTTGTTTTGAAACAGAACCTGAATAGGTTGCTGAAAGCCTCACATTTCTGAGGCTGTCCTCAAACCTGCAACCCTCCAGTTTCAGCCTCCCATGTACTGGGATTACATTCATGTGCCACCACGCCCAGATAAAACACCAAAATTTTAACAGTGATTTTGACTCCAAAGGCTTTTTCCTTAATATCTGCTTTTTCCAAACATGCAATCATTATTACTGGCTTTCTTTATTGAAAAACTGATTCCTTTTTAAAGAATAAACAAGATGCGGGATAAATTTCAATAAATTTATCCAAGAAGATATGGAGACCAGAAGGCACATCAAAGGAACCAAGGGCTTACGGTCATGCAAATGGGGGGTGATGAAGGGTCAACAGGAGATGCAGCCTGGTGATAGTCCTTATAATAAAGGCCGTGGTTGCCATTCGGTATATTAAGTTGGGTTCCACTGTTGGGGAATGCCATGCTGAAGAGTGTGAGTGGCATATTTACAGGGGGAAAGCAACTAGGAGTTAAGAGGAACCGCTCATAGCCGGGCGAAGTGGCGCACGCTTGTAATCCCAGCATTCGGGAGGTTGAGACCCAGAGGATCGCAGTTCGCGGACAGCCTCAGCTACTTAGTGAGGCTCTGCAACTCAGTGAGACCAGTTTCAAAGTAAAGAATAAAAAATAGGGCAGGGGGTGTAGCTCGGAGGTAGAATGCCCCTGGGTTCCATCCCCAGACCCGAAAAAAAAAAAATAAGTAAGAGGAACCGCTCACAAATACAGACTTATACGATGGGCAAGAAAAGGGAGAGAAGGCGAAGAAGGGTGCGCCATCAGGCCAAAGGAAGTTATGGCCAAAACCCAGGCTGGCGGTGAGAGAGGCCCACGTGGACCGACTGGAGGAGAGGGGGAAGGGAGGCTGAGCCAAGGCGGTGCAGAGGGCAACTGCTGGCTCTGGCTGCGGGAGAAAGAAAGAGCTCATCACAGGGAGCGTACAATACTCACCAGTGATGTACTTGGGGATCTCCTGAGAAGCGCCATCAGGACCTGCTTTCCAACCTCCCTTTTTTTTAAACATGATTTTGGAGGAAGACTGCTCATTCGCATCAGGCGCAGGCAGTGAATGGGGGGTCGTCTTGGTTTGCCGCTGTTGTGAGGGTCCAGAATGAGGCTCTAGTACATTTTCAAAAAGAAAAACCCAAAGAAATGTGTCACTCTTACCAGAAATAAGGATTATAGCACAGAACATCTATTGGGTTGTGACAGATTATTTATTTAATCCTACAACCACCCTATAAGGTGGCCATTATTCTAAAGAAGGATCTCAAGTAGGAAGGTCCTATTAGTGTGCTCAAGGTCACACTGCTACAAGCAGTAGAGTAGGTAACCATGTCAGCAAATATATAGAGAGAACGCTGGATACAACAGATAGAAATTTTTCCCGCTGTATAATTAGAGTGCAACATGAATTTTTCAATCTAAGTTCCTTGCCATGGTCTACAGGTCTGTGTCCTCTCAAAGTTCACTTATGGAATCCTAATCACCAAGGTGATGCTATTCAGAGTTAAGGCCTTTAGGAGGTGAGTAGGTCATGGGAACAGTGCTCTCATAAATGGGATTAGCACCCTTATAGAAAAGGCTCCAGACACCCCTCTTCCTTTCTACCAAGGGAGGACACAGGGTGAAGTTGCCATCTATGAACCAGACCATAGGGCCCTCACTAGACACTGAATTAGCTGTTTCATCCTGGACTTCATCACCTCCAGAACTGTGAGAAACAAATTTCTATTATTTAACAGCTACCTAGTTGATGGTATTTTGTTATAGCAACCTGACTTTATACATTGGCACACTCAATTCAGAGGCCACTACTGACAGAGGAATGAAAAGTAAAGTCTCTACACAAATGTCTGGACACTCAAACCAGTCTGACTTGACGATAACCTCAGATACCTGCCTGTTAACAGAGGGAAGAGTCACTGGGGAATTTTACAGTGTTCCTGCTTACTTCCACTGTGGTATGAAGTCAGTGTAATCTTGAACATGTTATAAAATTTATCACCGGAAAGTGGCTTACCACATGTCATGATAGTCCTCAAGCACTGGACCTGAATCCAGACCTCACGAATATAAATCTAAAATGCTTTCTTTTGTTTTGTTTGCAGTACTGGGGATTGAACCCAGGGGCATTCAACTCTAGCCCTATTTTTTATTCTTTATTTTTGAAACAGGGCCTCACTAAGTTGCTGAGACTGACCAAGAACCTATGATCCTCCTGTCTCTATCTCCCAAGTATTGGAATTACAAGTGTGTGCCACCATACCCGGCTCTAAGATATATTTAAGGAAACCCAATGCACATTGTTCTTTAAAGTAGGACAGCTGTTTTTGCTGTCTTCCCAAGCGCGCGCGCGCGCGCGCTCTCTCTCTCTCTCTCTCTCTCTCTCTCTCTCTCTCTCTCTCTCTCTCTCTCTCTCTCTTGTTGGTTCTAAGGACAGAACCCAGGGGCATTCTACCTCTGAGCTACACATAACTTTTTTATTTTTTTATTTTGAAACAGGGTCTCACTAAGTTGCTGAAGCTGTCTTCAAACCTGCATCCCTCCTGTCTCAACCTCCCAAGTACTAGGATTACAGTCATGCGCCGCACTGGCTCTAAACAGGCATTTTCTACTGCTGTCCCAATGATCAATTGTCCTATTGCCTGATAAGACTCTAAAATCAAGTTAAATGCATATATAATGACTGTGCTGTATTCACTTAGGAAACAGAATTGTTAACTTAAAAATAAATGTTAAGGTAGAAATAAACTATATCAGCTCTAAAATATGCATTGCCATACTATAGTGTTTTATACAGTCCCAGTGAACAATGGATTAGTGAATACTGAACATCACTTCCTGTGTGGGGGAATAAAGAGATAGATAGATAATATAACCTTACATCCTAATAACAACTCATCCTGGTAGGTTCCACTTCCTTTATTTTACAAAAGAAAAGAGTCAAGTGACTTGCATGAGGACACCCCAGAGCTGAGTTTCAAACCCCAGGCAGAACTGGGGCTGCTTATTCCACATGGCGCTGCCCTTCTACTCTCTCCACCCTCTGGCCTCCTCTGCATGAGAGCTGAAACGAGGCAGCTGAGAACTTACACATGGGGCACCCTTCCTCCTATCCTGTGCATGTCCAGAAATGACTAACAAAGCTCCACAAGTGCTGATTCTGTGGATACAAATAACTTTAGCAAGAAAGCAAATTGGCAAATGAAAACTTAAAAATAATGAGAGTCTGCTGTATCTAGTTTTAATTCAGCTCATTTACTGTATAGGTAATGGCTATCAAGAGGAGCTGGCCAAAGTAACCCAATCTAATTGGAAGGAGGACATCATGAGCATCTCACCTTGTTTTTGAGCATGGAAAGGTTTCCCTCCATTATGGTGCTTTGTACCTCTCTCAGCCACAAAGCCAGAGGATAAAGTCACATTAGTGGGCTGGTTTCTCATTTTCTTAGCATGTTTTCTTTCTTTTGCATTAGACATTTCTGGAAAGGAAGCAATAAGTTTAATACAAAAAGAGGCAACTCCTATTCAAAAATTATAAATTCAATAAATATTTATGTAACATAAAATTGGATTCTTCAATATAATAAATCTTCATTGACTTCATCTTCATAGGTGGACTGAGCATACCAAAAAGTCACCAGACTAATCTACAGCCAGGATTCCTAAACAAGGAAAATTCAAGGTCATGAGTAGGAAAAAAAAAAGTTTCAATATAAACAAATAAGCTTACTGAGGGATTTGTTTCAATAGAAAGTTTCAGACTAAAAAAATGAGAACACTGAGCTAGCAGCAGTCCTCAAACAGTCCTAAGAACAGAAGAGAATAAATATAGAATGCATCCTTTGAAGTCTGAGAATTTCACTTAAAAAAGCCTCCCAGAAGAAAATCTTTATGTTTAAAATGCACGGGATTTTTTATATCTATTGTTAATGTTCAGTTTTTGTTTTCATATTCCTTTATTTCTTCTTTTTCTCATATGCATTCATTTAATCAAAACTTTAATGAGTACTAAATATCTGCCAGGTTTTAAAAAAATGTTTCCCCCAAATCTTCAATTAAAATGAACATGTCATGTTTCCCCTTATAGTTCAGTAGCCTGATAGATCAGATATACCTGCTGATCTAGCAGACTCGGTTTGAGAACCTAGGAACTAACCAGACGATCTCTGATCTCTACTCTCTCCCTGGCCTAAGAAGCTACAAATCATTTGTTATTGACCAAGAGTGCTCCTTATTTAAAGACGTGTTGTTGTGTTCATTTTGAGTCACCCCCTCATGCCATTTTGGCATGGGGCTATATTTCTATCTTCTGTATTTCTATCTTTCTAATAAACTTCTTTAAATCTTCAAAAAAAAATAAAAAATAAAGAAGTGTGCAGTGAATTAGTCTAAAAAAATTATCCAGTTTAACAAAACTTAACAAGCTTTTGGGTACCTATTATGTGCCTAAAGTTTCAGGCCATGTATAATATCACAATATTATAAGGATGTAGTCTTTTTTCTTGAAGAATTTAGTAATCTTAAGCAGGTAACATTGAGAATTTTGTGTGCCCAGTACTATCTGATATGCCTTATTCACTTAATTCTCACAGTATTATGAGGTAATAGTGTTATCTCATTTTGTAATGAAGAAACTGAAACACGAGGCAACTCTAATCCACTCCAGGCCACAAAGCTAGTGACTGTAGTGGGGCTGAAACCAGGCAGTCTGTCTCTACTTACTACCACCCCCTTACTGGGGATGGAACCCTGGCCTCTGAGCTCACCCCCAGCCCTATTTTCTTTCTTTGCATCTCACTGAGTTGCAAAGGGCCTCACTAAGTAATAGCTGAGGCTGTCCTGGAACCATGACCCTCCTCCTGTCACAGCCTCCCAAATGCTAGGATTATAAGTGTGCGTAGTCACACCCGGCTCTACTTACTATTATTAAAACATGAAATAAGCCAGGTGTGGTGGCACAGGCCTGTAATCCCTGTACTTGGGAGGCTGAGACAGGACAGCCTCAAGCAAATAGTGAGAGTCTCAGCAACCTAGCAAGACTATTTCCAAATAAAAAATAAAATCGGGCTGGGGGTGTAGCTAGAAGGTAGAATGCCTCTGGGTTCAATCCCCAGTATCATAAATAAAATAAAACACGAAGTGATTAGAGAATAAGACCACATGTAACAAAAGACTAAATTTTGCAGACCAACAATATAGGAAATAAAAAAAATGTGTATCCATAGGACAAGTCAATAAGAAAATAGAATTTCAATTAGTTGGAATGTGGGTAAATAGAGAAGAAAACGTATTCTGCAATCAACTGTATGAACACAGGCGTGAGAACCCGGGATGACAGAGTGGGAACCCAGAGAAGAAAAACTAAATAGGGTAGGAGAGGCCAGAGTGGAAGGTCTTTTATTCCAGTGGGGAACTCTAAATGAATGAAAAAGATATAAGTTCCTGAGCCAGAAGAAGGAAAGCTAAACCTTAACAGTATTTATGGCAAAATGGGGAGGAATAAAAGGGATTTTCTTATACTTCCTTTTGGAAACAGAAAAGGCAGAGATCACACCTTTTCTCACTGTTGCATCCCTGGCATTTACCAGACTGCCATGCGCAAAGCAGCGGGTCACTATATACTGGTGGGGTGTATACATGCACGCATAAATAAAGAGAAGGGTACCTATATTGCATGTGTTAACGGGACACGAGCTACCTAGCCCAGCACCATCCCCTCTGGCACATGACTGTTCAGGAAACCAGTTCCGAAGCTACAGGCTTGAGCAGGATCACTCCCTTTTCTTTTTGAAACCAGATTCGAGACACTGGGGCACTGTTCAGATCCAAGGAGACCTTGCAAAGTTCGAGTGGCACTCAAGAGACCAGAACGTGGGAAAGAGGTCGACGCCCGATGTCGGCGGGGTCCCCCGAATGACCCATCCCATCTTTTGGGGCGGCAGAAGGAGGGTTGCAAGCCCATTCCCAGGGCTGCTTCCCCCGGATAGGGCAATACAGCGAAACGACAGACTTAGGGGCTTCAAGTTCAAGAGACAGAAGAAGGGGGGATCCCGGGCGCCGGCAGCAAGGAACGAAATGTCGGCAGCCTGAGGGAGGGAGAGAAGATGAGCAGGGAAGCCAGGCCCGGCCGCGAGCCCCGGGCCGCCACCAGGATTATCCCCTAAATCGTGGGCCAGGGAAGGCACCAGCGCCTCACCACCTACCTGCAGGCGCTCAGACGGCTCCCGGGGCTGAGAAGGCAGGCTCCACAGGCGTCCTCACCTAGGTGCCCCGCGCGGCGAGCGAGCGAGCGGAGGGCGCATGCGCCAGCCCGGCCGCTTCCTCCACGTGGCCCGGAGGTGCGCGCAGACTACAGCTCCCAGGATGCCCCGCGCGCCGCGACGCCCCGCCCCTCGCCCCGCCCCGCCCCGGCGAGGACATCACCCGGGGCTGGTCTGTCTGGGGTGAGAAGCCCTCGAGGCTCGAGCGAGGTCTACTGCTCTTGGAGGATTCGCGAGAAAGGAGAAGGAGCCATGTCGTCCCTGGTCAGAAAGGTGATCAGCACCGCGAAAGCCCCTGGGGCCATTGGTCCCTACAGGTAACGTGGCTCATGGGAGCGCTGGAAGACCCCAGTGCGAGGTCGTGGGTCGGAGCGGGGGCCGCCGGGTCCGAGCCCAGGCTGGCCTCGGGCTCTCCGCACCGACCCCAAGTCGCGCAAGACACTGAGCCCAGAAGAGGGCGGCGCACCCGCAGCCCCATAGGTGTTGGAAGCCCCGTGGGACCGTCACCTGCTCCGGGGACCTTGTCCCCACCCCGGGCTGCCTCGCTTCTGCTTAGAGGCGATCCCACCCGGGCTTTTGTTTTAGCGGCTTCTGTTTTTGTTTTTATTTACTTTCTGGTGACAGCTTTATTGAGGTATAATTCATAAACCATCCCTTTAATGTGCACGATTCAGTGGTTATAAACTATAGTCAAAAAGTAATGCAGCCAGCCAGGCGTGGTGGCACGCGCTTGCAATCCCCGCGCTTGGGAGGCGGGGACAGGAGGATCGCGCAGGTTAGAAGCCAACCGCGCGCGCTGGCTTAAGAGACCCTGTTTCCAAATAAAAAAGTATAAAAATAGGCCTGGGAGTGTAACCCGAGGTAGAATGGTTTTCAGGAACCCCAGTACCACACACACACACACAAAAGTAATGCAGCCGTCACCACTTCCTAATCTCAGAACCTGTACATTACCCCAAAATTAAAAAATCCCATATCCATTAGCACTCACTCCCCAGTCTTTCCTTCCTCCAGCCCCTGATAAACATTCATCTCTTTCCACCTCTACGGATTTCCTAGATTTGGACTTTATTTATAAATCAAATCATACTATACGCCATCCTCTGTGACTTTCTTTCAATTTAGCGTGTTTGGTATTGATTTTCTTGGTGGCAATGAGGATTGAACCCAGGGCACTCTACAGCTGAGCTACAGATCCAGCCCTTAGTTTTATTTTGAGACAGGCTCTCACTAAGTTGCGGAGATTAACCTAGAACCTGGGATCCTCCTGCTTCAGCTTCTGCAGTGTCTGGGACTACATGCATACGTCACCTCGTGCCTAGCCGGCCTAAACCTCTCTTTAATTCAAAGGAGTGAATCCTGTGAACATATGTGTTTGTCTCTTACAGAGACAGCAGAGATCGTTTAACAGAAATGCTTGGCAAAACCCTCCACACCTACCGAAGACCCCAGGTTTTTTACAACATGAATAGAAATGCATTGTGATATTTATGGATTCATTGTCCTTGCTCTTTTACCACTAATAAACTAATGTAAATCACAACAAAAATAATTTTCTAAGATTGCCCAATATATACCCCAGTTTGCTAGGGTACTGGCCAGTACATGGTTACTGGCCAGAAATACTACCCTATGTAGTATTGGATTTTATTAAATCTTATTCTTTTCATTCTTAGAGACTTTAGTGCAATGTTTCATAGTTTTACATCTCTCTTTTTTTTTCTTTTTTTTTTCTTTTTTTTTTTTGCGGTCTGGGAATGGAACCCAGGAGCATTCTACCTCTGAGCTATACTCCCAGCCCTATTTTTAATTCTTTATTTTTGAACAGGGTCTCACTGAGTTGCAAGGGCCTCACTAAGTAGCTGAGGCTGTCCACGAACCTCAATCCTCAGGTCTCAGCCTCCCAAATGCTGGGGTTACAAGTGTGCACCACCATGCCCAACAATATTTTTAATTCTTCATTAAGTATATCCTATAATGATTTTTCTTTTTGTATATATATATTTTGGGGGGGGGTATTGGGGATTGAACCCAGGGGCATTCTACCTCTGAGCTACACCCCCAGCCCTAATTTATTTTAACTTTAAAACAAAGTCTTACTAGGTTGCTGAGAATCTCACTACTTGCTGAGGCTGTCCATGAGCCTGTGAACCTCCTGTCTCAGACTCCCAAATACTGGGATTACAAGCGTGCATCACCACACCTGGCTTCATTTTCCCTTTTTAAAATATAGTTTAGCCAGGCATGGTGATGCACGCTTGTAATCCCAGCGCTTGAGAGGCTGAGACAGGAGGATTGCACAGGTTCGAAGCCAGCCTTAGCTACTTAGTGAGGCTCTCAGCAACTTAGTGAGACCCTGTTTCCACATAAAATATAAAATAGGTCTGGGAGTATATCCCAGAGGTAGAAAAGCCCCTGGGGTCCACCCCTAGTACCACCAAAAAATAAAAATAAATAAAATATAGTTTATAATCCAGGGGTTGTGGCACACGCTTGTAATCCCAGTACTTGGGAGGCTGAAACAGGAGGATTGTGCTTTGGGGACAGCCTCAGCTACTTAGTGAGGCCTTCTTTGAAAATGGAGAATAAAATAGGGCTGGGGGTATAGCTCAGAGGTAAAATACCCCTGTGTTCCATCCCCAGTACTGCAAAAAAAATTTATATACATACATATATAATATATATATATATATATATATATATATATATATATATAGTTTCATTTCACTGTTAAAAGACTCAAAACTGGAAAAATTCTACACTGGAACATTTGGACTATGGCAGACATGTATTGAATGCATACTACATGCCAACCACTTCAAAGATACAAAAATGTGTAATAACAATACAGTGTGAAAGGGCTTCACACATTTGGGGGAAAGGAAAAAAAGGTCAATTTAGAGATTAGGGCATGCTCTATAGCAGGCACCATGGCAATCATCTTTTTCTATTCCTATCCCCATTTTATCAGAAACTGGACCTTAACAAGTCAGCTGTCCAAGGTCAGATAGTCTAAGTGACAGCTTGATTTGATTTCAAGTCCTAACTCCCTCCCCCATCCCACACTGCCATAAGAAATAACACTGCTAAATGATAAAACAATAATCATTATAGTAGGGTTGGAAGTAAATGCATTGAGCTAGGTGTAGTGGCACATGCCTGTAATCCCACTACTTGGGGAATTGCAGGTTGGAGGCCAGCCTCAGGAACTTAGTGACACTGCGTTTCCAAATAAAACATAAAAAGGTCTGGGAGTGTAGCTCAAAGGTACAATGCCCCAGGTTCATTCCCCATTATACAAGAAAGAAGAAAAGAAAGAAGGGAAGGAAAAGGAAAGATGCATTGGAATAAGAGGACAAAAGGGAAAGAAAAAAGGTTGATTCTAATGGGCAGAGAAAGAAAAAGATTTAGGAAGCATCCTTGTAAGAGCTGTTGGTCCTTGCTCTGAGTTTTGAAAGTTGATTTTGTCATTTATGGTAGTATTATAAAGGGGTTTTTTTTAAGTTTTTTTGTGGTATTAGGGATTGGACCCAGGGGCATTCTATCCCTGAGCTACACCCATAACCCTATTTTACTGCTTATTTTAAAACAGGGTCTCACTAAGTTGCTAAGTTTGGCCTTAAACCCAGGATCCTCTTGTCTCAGCCTCCCAAGTACTGGGATTACAGGCATGCATCACCATATCAAAAAATGTCAGGCTTCTGATCTCAATAACTAATAGATTAAAAAGGGCATCAAACTGTAAAGTTAATGTGTTAAGGACTTCAACAGTATGTCACAGAGTGAAGGGCCTTCCAAATAGAAAAAATAACCACTAAGAAGTTGTGTAAGAGAATTTGATTTTAGGAGCTGGACTCTGGAGACTATTCTTAAATCATTAAGTTTGCTATCCTCAGCATAGAATTAAAAGAGAATTGAAAAGGGGACCATCTCTATACTGTCATTCATTGTATTTAACTAACATTTGGGACCTCCTTAAGAGCTGAATTTTTTGTTATGCTTCTTCTACTTCATGAGATTATTAAGGGGATTAAATTTAAAAAGTGGCCAGGCGTGGTGGCACAGGTTTGTAATCCCAGCATTCGAGAGGCTGAGACAGGAGGACAGTGGTTTTTGGCCAACCTCAGCTACTTAGTGAGGCCCTTTGCAACTCAATGAGACCCTTTTTCAAAATAAATAATAAAACATGGGGCTGGGGGTGTCACTCAAAGGTAGAATGCCCCTGGGTTCCATTCCCAGTACTGCAAAAAATAAAAATAAAATAAATAAATAAGTGACCAATAAAAATTAGATTTTAGCAAGATTCAGGTTGTGGTGGTTTCCATGGATAAATGGAAGACTATGAAATTTATTCAGTATGTTAATGAGCAGCCACCAGGTGTTTTTGACCAGGAAAAAACATGATCAGATCTCTCTCTTTTTTTTTTTTTTTTTTTTTTTGGTGGTACTGGGGTTCCTGGAAGCCCTTCTACCTCCGGGCTACACTCCCAGACCTATTTTTACATTTTTATTTGGAAACAGGGTCTCCAAAGCCAGCGCGCGGGGCTGGCTTCAAACCTGCTTGATCCTTCTGTCTCTGCCTCTCAAGCGCGGGGATTACAAGCGTGCACCACCACGCCCGGCCATGATCTCTTTTAAAAAAAGAGAATTCAATAGTAATTTAGATAGAAATTTGCAGAAGAGAGAATAGTTAGGGGCATTTCCAATATACATAAAAATCAGTAATCTTTTTCCTCCTGTCCCTATCCTTTTTCCTCAATCTTTCAGTGATAGTGTTGTTATTGTTTTGTTTTGTTTTGTTTTGTTTTTACTGAATCTTTTAGTTGTTGTTATTGAACCCAGGGACATTCTACCCAAGCTATACCACCAGTCGTTTTTGTTGTTGTTGTTTAGAAACAGGGTATTCACTAGGTTGCTGAGAGTCTAGTCATGTTGCTGAGCTTGTCCTCGAACCTGTGATCCTCCTGTCTTAGCTTCCTAAGCTTACTGGAATTACAGGCATGCACCACCCCACCTAACCAGAGGTAGGATTTTTTGTGTGTGTGTGGTACTGGGGGTTGAACCCAGGGGTTTTTCTACCTCCAGGCTGTACTCCCAGACCTATTATATACTTTATTTGGAAACAGGGTCTCACTAAGTTGCTGAGAGCCTCACTAAGTAGCTGAGGCTGGCTTCAAACCTGTGCGATCCTCCTGTCTCAGCCTCCCAAGCTCTGGGATTATTAGCATGCGCCACCACTCCCAGCTCAGAGGTAGGATTTAAAATAATACTTTTTTACTGCAGAATAAAAGCATCCCTTAAAAGAAATGAAAGTACACTTTGTCCTGCAGCCAGTTAAAAGAGAATTTACCTCTCTCAAACTGTTGAGAAATACTTTGTTCTTTGTTTAAGAAAGAAAATGTGACATTAATATTCTTGATTGACTCTGGGGTGGTGGGGGTCAGTGGTCTTTATAAAGCTTCAAGAAAAACAAAGAGGAATCATCACATGAATGTGCCAAGAAAAAAGCCATTAGTCAGCTCTGAGATGTGGAGAGTTTCCAGGATTTTGAATCAACACAATATAAAATAGGTCACTAGAAGTGGAGCTTATTTTCAATGTTTTACATCGAAGTAAAACACACACACACTCAACTATTTATATCTGATAAAGTTAATTAGACATGTTTTAAGAACCATTTGGAAACAAGGTTTTTGTGCATGGGACATGCAGTAACTACACTATTTGGAAATCCTGGCTCCTTTCTAGAACTCAAATGTGTGGCACTTTCAGTCCCTGGTGTTGAGACGGGTGGGCTGTTGTCACCAATTAGCTAGTCAGCTCAGCACATTTTGTGCAACTTCAGAGAATTGAGATTTCAACATCTCAGTGCGATTGCATTGCTTTCCACTTTGCTAGCACGTCACCCAAGCCGTCACCATGCGCACAGGTGTTAGATTGTGACAGGCGTTAGAATGCTTTTGAAGCTGAACTCTGGTACCTGCCCTGATTCGCCAGACCAAATAATTGGGACAAGTCCTTGGGAAGAAGGAAAAAGAAATGTATTTGATTTGCTCACAAATCCAAGAAACCACTGAACTTAAGCATTTAAGAACAAGCTCCAGATTCTCCCCAAGCTAAAGAATCAAGTAGGGCCCTGCTTGTTCTGATCCTCAGAAATTAAGAAAAAAATAATGTGCATTAGGTCAAGGCCCACCAGAAAGGGCACAGTCCTTGAATTGGTTCTTTCTCAGGCACCAGGTGCCAGGTCTTCACCTCTTTGGTCAGTAAACTGATAAGAGCATGTTATTTGTTAACAAGGAGAAGGGGAGGAGGAAGAGGAGGAGGAGGAGGAGGAGGAGGAGGAAACCGGCCATGTGTTAGCTGCCAGGGTCTGAAGCAGGCCCTGGAATACTTTGACCTAGAAGTAGAACAAAACACTTAAATTTTCTGGAATCTAACAACATGTCTATGGATAATAAGATTCTCATGCTCAGAAAGTATCAGGTGGGCTGGGCATGTAGCTCAGTGGTAGAGTGCTTGTCTGGCATGCACAAGGTTCTGGATTCCATCCCCAGAACCACACACACCCAAAAAGCATCAAGTATCCTATTATTTTTATGAACAAACTTCTATAAATCTGTAAGTGATAACTCACATAGCTTAGATAGTCTCAGTTCCAGTGCTTACTTTAAATATTCTGAAAGTAACTGGGATTTTTATTTTCATAAAGCTTTGATCAAAAATAATAATACATATGGGCTTAAAGTACATTTCGGATACAGGGAGAATTGAAGGTACTTTGCAAAGGACTTTGAACAGATGGCCTAAATATACACAAGAAAATTAATAGGTTAGGCAATGGTACTGTTCAACCTGAGAAAAGGTTACAAATTAATAAGCTGAGTAGTTATCTGTTTGAGGACTAGGGTGAATTCCTCCCCTTTTTGAATCCTATTACAAAGTTTCAATCTACCTCCTTTCTTTCTTTCTTTCTTTCTTTCTTTCTTTCTTTCTTTCTTTCTTTCTTTTTTGGTGTGTGTGTGGTACTGGGGGTTGAACCCAGGGGCTCCAGCCTTTTTATTATTTGTTTTGAAACAGGTCTGGCAAGATTGCTAAGAGTCTCACTACATTGCTGAGACTATCCTTGAACCTGTGATCCTTCTGTTTCAGCCTCCCAAGTACTGGATTACAGGCCTATGCCACTATGCCTGACTCAGTCTCCCTTTTTTGTGTGTGGTGTTGGGGATTGAACCCAGGGGCATTCTACCTTTGAGCTACAGGGTCTCATTAAGTTGTGGAGGACCTCACTAAGTAGGGCTTCCTGTCTCAGCCTCCCAAGTACTGGGATTACTAGCATGCACCACCACGCCCAGCTTCCATCTCCCTTCTTGAAATCTCCACAGCCCATGTTATGAGCCACGAAGTCCAGCTAAAAAGATATTTATTTACAGCCAAAATTGTTTGTGCCACTGAGTGATTAGAGAACAAAACATCAACAAGTAATCATAGTATGCCTGCTATGTGTATTGCAGGGAATTACCTAAGTCCTGCACAGCTACAGAGGCATGTGTAAATACTGTCCCTACACCAAGAAGGTTAGATGTAGGATAAAGTGGGAGATCCAGTAAGAACAGGGATAGCTGTGACATGAGGCAGGATCCTGTGCATGTTGTAAAAAAGGATCAGCCAGCAACCTCCTGGGAACCAGGGTCAGTTACTTGCTCAGAAGATAAATGTTTGTGGTGTGTGTTTGAATGGTTTTGAATGTAGTTTTACTTATAATAATATTGGAAGCAAAAGTGATTGATTAAATAACATATATATAAAACACTAACACGTGTGTGTGTGTGTGTGTGTGTGTGTGTGTGTGTGTGTGTATTTTTTGTTTTTTAGGAACTAAGGATTGAACCCAGTGGCATTCTGGCTCCAAGCTATACCTCCATCCCTACTGTGTATTCTTTATTTTGAAACAGGGTCTCACTAAGTAGCTGAATCTGGCCGAGAACCTCTCATCCTCCTGACTTAGCCTCCTAAGTATTGGGATTACAAGCGTGCAACACCATTTCCAGTAATATAACATGTATAATGAAGTACTGTGTAGCCATTTTAAAAATGAATGAGGAATTCTACATAGAGTTACAGAGGAAAAAGTATAGTTTCATGAGTTTTGGTAAATGTATGGAGTCACATATCCACTACTACAATCAAATTTTAGAATCCCTTACAACCCCCCCCAAAAAAAAAACTTCCTTATATTTGTAATCAATCCCCATCCCTGGCCTCAGTCAACCATTTATCTTCTTTCTGCTGCTATCATTTTTTCTTTTCTAAAATTTTATATAGGGGCTTGGAATGTAGCTCAGTGGTAGAATGCTTGCCTATCATGCCTATACCTTGGGTTCCATCCAAGTACTATAGGGTAAAACATCTAAAATTTCATATAAATGAACAGACACCATTGCATATGTCCCAGTACTTGGAAGTCTGAGACTAGAGGATCACAGGTTCGCAACCAGCCTTAGCAACTTAATAAGGCTTTCCACAACTTAGTGAGACCCTGTTTCAAAATGAAAAATAAAATAGGGCTATAATTCTATATAAAATAAAATAAGGGTGTAGCTCAGAGGTAGACTGTCCCTGGGTTCAACCCCCAGTACCAAACACACACACACACACACACACACACACACACACACACACACAATCTCTCTCTCTCTCTCTCTCTCTTCATATAAATGATATAAAACAATATGTAGTCTTTAGTTGGATCTCTCAGTGGTTTTTTTGTCTGTCTTCTCTTGCTATCATGAACAGTGCTGCCCCGAGATTCATGTAAAGGCTTTAGACACGTTTTCATTTCTCTTGGATAGTTGCCTAGGAAAGAAATTGCTGGGCTGTGTGTTAAGTGTATACGTTTTTAGGAAACTGGCAATATTTTCCTAAGTGGCTGTGCTGTTTTGCACTCCTACCAAAAATACACGAGGCTCCCGTTGCTCCCCAACCCTACCAGGGCTTCGGTATCCGGGATGTGCATGGTGCTATTATGATTTGCTTTGCATGTCCCGAATGACTAAAGATGTTGAGCATCTTTCGTGTGCTCTTGGTTCTCTGTGTCTTTTGTGAAGTATCCATTCAAACCATTTGCCCATTTTTTGTTGGGTTCTTTGTCTTCATGTTATTAAATTAAAAAGAGTTCTTCATGTATTTTTGACACGAGGCCTTTATTGGATAGATGTTTGGCCAATATTTTCCTTCCAATCTGTTACTTGTCTTTTTATATTCTTAAAGATGATATCTTTTGGTAAAAAGTTTTGTGAATTTTAATTAACTCTAATTTATCTTTTTATCGTTTGTACTTTTTGTGTCCTAGCAAGGAACTCCTTTAGCACTGAATTCTAAATGCACATTTCATATAGACTGGCTTTCTGTTCGTTGCAGTCAAGCAGTGTTAGTCGACAGGACCATTTACATCTCAGGACAAGTAGGCAGGGACCCTTCCAGTGGACAGCTTGTGCCAGGAGGGGTAGCCGAAGAAGCTAAGCAGGTAAGTCTTTTACACATTTGAAGTTGCCTTTTCTATGACTTTTTAATTTTGAGGAGTATTGAGAATTTACCTGCCTGACTTGTTTTATAGAGATTAACAAATTAATGCTTTTTAAATGACTCACTGCTTGATTTAAACCAGTTTTTTATTGAGGACAGTTGGCTTTTTTTTTTTTTTTGATACTGGGGATGGAATCCAGGGGCATTCTACCTCCAAGTCACACCCCCCAGCCCTATTCTTTATTCTTTATTTTGAAACAGGGTTTCATTGAGTTGCAGAGCGCCTCACTAAGTAGCCGAGGCTGTCCATGAACCACAATCCTCCTATCTCAGCCTCCCAAATGCTGGGTTACAAGTGTGCATCACCACGCCTAGCGACAGTTGGAAATTTAATGAAACATTTAACAACCTTATCACTAAAGTGACTTTTTAAACCTGAATTATAAAAACCAAACAACATGTTGTCATTTTCACATGGTTTGGGAAATTTCAGGGCCACTGCCCTCTACTCCCAAAGAAAAGTCACTACCACAGAAGTAAAAAGGCAACATTTCTTAGTAAGAGAAAATTATCAAAGATTACACACAGCGTATTTATAAAAAAGAGAATGTGAAATACAATTCTAACGCAACTTTAGAATTAAATTATAATTTAATGTATTCCCTGTAAGTTGTTTGCATTATCCAAAGAAAGAAAACAAACTGAATTTTCCTCCAGCCAGGCGTGGTGGTGCACGGTTGTCATCCCAGCACTTGGGAGGCTGAGACAGGAGGATCACACAGGCTCGAAGCCAGCCTCAGCTACTGAGTGAGACCCTGTTTCCAAATAAATATAGAATAGGTCTGGAAGTGTACCCCAGAGGTAGAAAAGCCCCTGGGTTCCACACCCAGTACCACAAAAAAAAAAAAAATTTTTTTCCTCCTTAAGAAACTGGTTGAATAAATCATGCTAGATCCATCCAACTAAATTCATATGGGAAATTCTCCAGGATAAATCATTACATGATAAAAACCAAAATATAGGATAGCATGCACAATATAATACCCAGTGTACATGCTTGTGTACAAAATGCACTAATACTGTTTTTTGAGGAAAAGGAAAAAGAATGCTTTAACATGTTTTAATGCTTACTGGCTCATACTTATCCTTGAAGTCATTTAGAATGAGGAACCCTAGAAATTATTTCTGTTTCGGCTTAGTGGATATTAACTGAAAATTTGATGCATTTTAGCACTGTGGAAGAGACTTTATTCTAAGCTTTTTACTCACAAAAGGAGACAATCCTTTCACTGTATTTCACAAAGCTCTGTTCCACCAAGGGAAGACCAAAAAGCAGTTGGCTTTGTAGAGGCATACCAGAAAGAATAGGGAAGATTTTTCTGCAACATAAACTATTCAGCAAAGATAATTAGTTGAACTCAATGAGATGTTTAGAATAACCAGTGCCTGAGGACTTCTTGCCTTGGTTCACAGACTCTTAAAAACATCGGTGAAATTCTGAAAGCTGCAGGCTGTGACTTCACTAATGGTGAGCAACGTGATTTTACTTTACTGTTCATTTTATGTTTAGTATTTCCTTGGTCTTTTTAAAAAACATACAGCTTTCAGGCACGCCTTGTCTTTGTTGCCATTTAAAGCTGTGGTTTAATGATCTGGAAAACAACTTACTTCCTCAGATTCATTTCAATCTCATTTTAATCAGGACAGACCCAGAATCATATGTTGTTTTTCTAAGTATTGTTTTTAATCGATCCAAATAACTAAACCTGGTGACAATGTATATATCTTCTAGTGGTCAAAACAACGGTTTTGCTGGCTGACATAAATGACTTCAATGCTGTCAATGAGGTCTATAAACAGTGTAAGTAATTTTACATCACTCCTATTTACTATTTTAAGGAGAAATGATTATTAACGTAAGGAGTGCCCATTATCAATTATCAGTGACAAAGGATGCTAAAGAAATGGGCTCTCGTGCCAGGCGTAGTGGCACAGGCGTGTATTCCCAGTACTTGGGAGGCTGAGACCGGAGGATTGCAGGTTCTTGGCCATCCTCGGCTACTTAGTGAGACCCTCCAGAACTTAGTGAGACCCTGTTTTAAAAGCTAAGACAGGCCAGGCATAATGGTGCACGCTTGTAATCCCAGCATTCGGGAAGCTGAGACCAGAGGATCGCAGTTCTTGGACAGCCTCAGCTACTCAGTGAGGCCCTCCACAACTTACTGAGACTCTGTTTCAAAATAAAGAATAAAAAATAGGGCAGGGGGTGTAGCTCAGAGATCGAATGTCCCTGGGTTCCATCCCCAGATCCAGAAAAAAAAGCTAAGACAGGAGGATCGCAGATTCAAGGACAGCCTTAGTAAGTAGTGAGACTCTCATTAACCTAGCAAAACTGTTGCAGACTAAAAATAAAACTGGGCTGGTGGTGTAGCTCAGAGGTAATACCTCTGGTCTCAATCTCCAGTACCAAAAAAAAGAGAGAGAGAGAGAGAGAGAGAGAGAGAGAGAGAGAGAGAGAGAGAAAAGTAGCACTGGGATGTAGCTCAGAGGTAGAGTACCCCAGGGTTTAATTCCCAGTATCACAAATAATAATAATAATAATAAGCATTTGTCCTCCCAAAATTAATAGTCTGATTAGAAACATAAGGTATACCCCATGAAAACTATGTAAGATTTCTTGTGCATTCTCTAAAATAATATACAAAATTTCTACAAATTCATTTTCCCAAAGCTTAATTTTATTATATCTTTCTTGGGCGTTTTAAGC
This sequence comes from Muscardinus avellanarius, assembly GCF_963383645.1. Lineage (NCBI taxonomy): Eukaryota > Metazoa > Chordata > Mammalia > Rodentia > Gliridae > Muscardinus > Muscardinus avellanarius. The sequence continues at coordinate 41,644,183 of NC_137789.1, forward strand.
CCTCCTAAAACTTTTCTGTACATATAGGTTGTTTTTAGTGTTGCTATGATAGAGTCTGGCTAGACTCTGTATTAATCAGGGGCTCTCAGAAACACTAAGTAGTTAGTTACTTCATACTTCATACTTCTCTATTTTTATTTCCTCATGGGCAAAGTGGGTATAATATGTTGCCATTTTATAGGGTTGTCGAATGTTTAAGTGGATTATTATATAAAACAGCTAGAGATGATACTGGCATGTTGTAAGCACTGAGTAAATGCTATAATCGTTGCTGTCAGAGTGGGGAAAATGGGTGTCCCTTCCCATTTGGGATAAAACAAAGGGGTATGACATGCAAAAAGTCTCACCATCGATTGTCTCCAGAAGAAATGACTAGAGGAGACCAAAATTAGTGAGAAAGTACTTGCTGGAGATGGGTGCTGTCACTTAGCTTGTCAATGTCACTTTAAGATCAAATCCCATCCCCATCAAACAAGATTAAAGTGTCAGAGTGTGTATCTCATTTTTCCCAGAAGGCTATGATATTTAGAAAAGTATGATTGTTTCATTTTTCAATAAAAAATAAAGCTTAAAAACAACGTTATAAGGAGTTTTTTAAAACAGGGATATAAACACAGCCTGTATACAAAATATTTTATCAAACGAATCTGAAGGTGAGCTTCTTTTCTTAAATGTTTTTCATATTCAAGGACTAGTCCCTGAAACACGTAACAGATTCTTGGTTATGCATGTTGAACAGCAGTACAATGTATGGAAACTAAAATGAAATTCTTTTACATTAAGATTTCAAGAGTAACTTTCCTGCCCGAGCTGCTTACCAGGTTGCTGCTTTGCCCATGGTAAGTACATTTTACAATGAGTAATATGCGCAATTTTAAATTGCTTCAGTGTTTTCTGAATGCACGGAACTAAATGTGGTGACAGGAAATTTAAACTCTGAAAGTAACACCTGATGTTACCTGCATGGAAAACACTAGGAAACCTAGACCCTTGGACATAACAGATTGAGAGTGTGTAAATTGTATATATATATATAAGCACAAGAGCAGCTGTATTGTTGTGTGTTGCTTAGAGGACTATAAATTTGAACCAGGTTTATAGTTCTACAATAAAAATGTATTTGGCTATTGTATAATAACCTAGATCTTCCACTAGAAAAATGGCTTGTATAGCCAAACGTGGTGGCACATAGTTGTAATCCCAGAATTTGGGAGGCTGAGACAGGAGGATCGCTTGTTCATGGCCAGCCTTAGCTACTTAGTGAGGATCTGCAAAACTTACTGAGACCCTGTTTTGAAGTAAAGGACAGAAAATCAGGCTGGGGTGTAACTCGGAGGTAGAATGCCCTGGGTTTGCCGGGCATGGTGGCGCACGCTTGTAATCCCAGCACTTGGGAGGCTGAGACAGGAGGATCACACAGGTTCGAAGCCAGCCTCAGCTACTTAGTGAGGCTCTCAGCAACTTAGTGAGACCCTATTGCCAAATAAAATAGAAAATAGGTCTGGGAGTATAGCCCGGAGATGAAAGCCTTTGGGTTTCACCCCCAGTACCACCAAAAAAAAAAAAAAAAAAAGAATGCCCTGGGTTCAATCCCTTGTACCACAAAAAAAAAAAAAAAAAGAAAAGAAAAGAAAATGCATTATAGAGCACAGTACACCTGTTTCGCCACTATTGTTTGTATTCTAATCTCACTAGAGGCTGTTTTCCTGTGCCTTTTAGGTACACAATATTCCTGCCTATAAAGAAGCATCTCTTACTGACTTACACTTTTAACTTTCCACTAAAGAAATCCCTAGTACAAAAGAAAATGGCATTTCTATTGCTTTTATTAGTTGTTACTTGGAGTGATTATTGTCATTAAACTTATTAAGATGCTGGGGGTATTAGAAGGAACTCAACAAGACATGAGTTCAAACCTGTGTTATTTACTTTTGTTACTTTGGACTAGTCAGCCTTTCCAAACTTTAACATACCATTTTATAAATTGGGAGAATATCTATCTATTGTCTATCTATCTGTCTATCTAACTGGTAGAGCTGCAATGAGAATCAAATAAGCTAAAGTTCATGAATGTATCTAGCATGGTAACCTGACCTATCGTGGGTTCTTAGCAAATGCCATCTCTTCCCTTTTTTTTTTTTTTTTTTTTTGTGGGTTTGGGGATGGGACCCAGGGGCATTTGACCTCCGAGCTACACCCTCTGCCCTATTTTTTATTCTTTTTTTTTTTTTTTTTTTTTTTTTTGGTGGTACTGGGGTTCCTGGAAGCCCTTCTTCCTCCGGGCTACACTCCCAGACCTATTTTATATTTTTGAAACAGGGTCTCTTACGCCAGCGTGGCTGGCTTCGAACCTGCGCGATCCTCCTGTCTCCACCTCCCAAGCGCGGGGATTACAAGCGTGCGCCACCACGCCCGGCCTTTATTCTTTATTTTTAAAAACAGGGTCTCACTAAGTTGCAGAGGGCCTCACTAAGTAGCTGAGGCTGTCCGCGCACCACGATCCGCTGGTCTCAGCCTCCCAAATGCTGGGATTACAAGCGTGCGCCACCACACCCGGCCCGTCTCTTCCTTTACTTGTTTGAAAAGTTTAACTTTAAAAATACCAAGTTAAGCCAAGCCTGGTGGTGCGCGCTTGTAATCCCAGTACTTGGGAGGCTGAGACAGGAGGATGGCACAGGTTCGAAGCCAGCCTTGGCTAACTTAGTGAGGCTTTCGGCAACTTAGTGAGACCCTGTTTCCAAATAAAATATAAAATAGGCCTGGGGTAATAGGTTGGAGGTAGAATACCCCTGAGTTCCATCTCCAATACTGCAAAAAATAAAATAAAATAAGCCAGGCATGTTGGCATACGTCTGTACCCCAGTCCTTGGGAGACTGAGACAGGTTCAAGGGCAGCCTTAACAATTTAGTGAGACTCTTAGCAACCTAGCAAGATGCTGTTTCAAACCATAAAATAAAATAAAATAGGGCTGGGGTGTAGCTCAGAAGTAGAATGCCCTTGGGTTCAATCCCGAGGACCACACACACACAAAAAATAAATAAATAAATAAATATTCTGTTGCTATTAGTTGCATGTCTTCAGTAAATATTACCAGGTTCTTTTAATTTGTACCAAATGGTTGAGGCCTTATTTTTTTCCTTACAGGGAAGCCGTGTTGAGATTGAAGCAGTGGCTGTCCAAGGACCTCTCTCAACAGCATGACTATAAGTGGGCACAGTGTTGTGTATTCTGGAATTTTCATCATGCCTTGACATCTTAATTTTTACAACTGATCTTGGAACGTGTGGGACTAATATCTGAAATTATCATGGAAATACCGTATCAAAGGGTGATCTGACATGCATATTAAATAATCCAGTTACTGATACTATAAATTACACTTAGGTAATGAAATTTCAGCCAGGTATAGTGGTGCATGCCTATATTGTTAGTACTTGGGAGGCTGAAACAGGAGGATCACAGATTGAAGGCAGCCTCAGCAAGTTAGTGAGGCTCTCCACAACTTAGTGAGGCCTCGTATTACTAAATGTGGGAGAAGAGACGCTCATTACGTACTTACTCGAACTCATTAAAGGGAAAACCAAATGTTGGAAGGACGAGTTACGGCTTCTAAGAAATAATCGAAAGCACATCTAGTTCAGTTAAATCCTATGACTTTAATGATGTGAAATATTTAGTTCTTGTATTAGATATGTGATTCTGCTTTGATTTGAGTAAAATAAATATTCAAACTTGGTGACAGAAGTAAAGAAGAAGAAAGTGGACCAAAATTTTATATAGATAATATTTTTCTAATGGAAATAAAATAGACATGCAGATTTCCCTTGGTGTGAGTTTGTTCTTTTTTTTTTTTTTTTTTTTTTTTTTTGCGGGTCTGGGGATGGAACCCAGGAGCATTCGACCTCCGCAGTACATCCCCTGCCCTATTTTTATTCTTTTGGGTCTCACTAAGTTGCTGAGAGCCTCACTAAGTAGCTGAGGCTGGCTTCGAACCTGTGTGATCCTCCTGTCTCAGCCTCCCAAGCGCGGGGATTCCAAGCGTGCGCCACCACGCCCGGCTTTTATTCTTTATTTTGAAACTGGGTCTCACTGAGTTGCGGAGGGCCTCACTAAGGAGCTGAGGCTGTCGGCGAACCGCGATCCTCCGGCCTCAGCCTCCCGAATGCTGGGATTACAAGCGTGCGCCACCACGCCCAGCTATTCATTTATTTTTTAATAGTTAATTTATCTAATAAAAGAGGGGACCATGAAGTTAAAGTTCAAGCTATTTCAGTTTCTCAGTTTATTTCTGACTGTGTTACATTTGTATGCTGTTGCAATCATGTTATATATAATCATTTTTGTTTGCTTTTTAAAGTCTCTCCTTTTCTTGGAGCTGGAGACAAGATCTTACTCTGTTGCCTAGACTGGCCTTGAACTTGTGAGCTCGGGCAATCCTGCCTCAGCCCCCAAGTAGCTAGGATATGGTCGTGCAGCACTGTGCTAGCAATTAAAGCCTTTCAGCATATTTAGGCAGCTACCACACGAATCTCTCCTTATTATAGAATAAATTACAGTGCAGACTTATATAGATTAAAAAGGAAAATTCAGCCAGGTGTAGTGGTGCATGCCTATAATGTTAGTACTTGGGAGGCTGAGACAGGAGGATCACAGATTGAAGGCAGCCTCAGCAACTTAGGCTTTCCACAACTTAGACCCAATTTCAACATAAAAATTAAGATAGACCTGGAATTGTAGCTCAAAGTTAGAATACTCTTGAGTTCAATTCCTAGTATCACACACACACACACACACAAATCCAGGCATGGTGGTGCACGGTTGTAATCCCAGCATTCAGGAAGCTGAGACCAGAGGAATGCAGTTCGTGGACAACCTCAGCTACTTTCACAACTCAGTGAGACCCTGTTTCAAAAAATAAAAACGACCAGCCGGGTGTGGTGGCACACGCTAGTAATCCCAACATTCAGGAGGCTGAGACAGGAGGATCCGGGTTCACAGCCAGCCTCAGCTAGAACTCAATGAGACCCTTTGCAACTCTGTGAGACCCTGTTTCAAAATAAAGAATAAAAAATTAAAAAAAAAAAATAGGGCTAGGGGTATAGCTTGGAGGTAAAATGCCCCTGGGTTCCATCCCTGGTACCACAAAATAAACAAATGATAAATAAATAAATAAATATTTTAAAGACTAAAAAATAGGACTGAAGGTGTAGCTTGGAGGTGCAGTGCCCCTGGGTTCCATCCCCAGCACCGCAAAAAAATAAAGAATAAAAAATAGGGCTAAAGGTGTTGCTCAGAGTAGAATGCCCCTGGGTTGCATTCCCAGCACCACAAAAAAAAAAAGAAAGAAAGAAAAACTCCCCTTCTGTCACTCTTCATTCCATCTACCTATTTTGTGTGTAACTGGCAGATGGCTTTTTATTCAATACATATTTGGTTATCTGGGCTTTTTAATTACATAAATGGAATTTTTCTACATACATTATAGATTTATTTTGTCTTGAAGATATTTATATATGTATGTATATAGATGTACTTCATTTTTAAAACCTAACAAGAGTATTTTCTTATGTGGATATACCTTAGGTAATTTAAACATTCCTCCATGCGGGGTGTGGTGGCGCACGCTTGTAATCCCCGTGCTTGGGAGGCTGAGACAGGAGGATCATGCAGGTTCGAAGCCAGCCTCAGCTACTTAGTGAGGCTCTCAGCAAATTAGTGAGACCCTGTTTCCAAATAAAATATATAAAAGGTCTGGGAGTGTAGCACGGAGGTAGAAAGCCTCTGGGTTCCACCCCCAGTACCACACCCCAAAAAAAAAAAATTCCTCCAAACAATTCAGTGTTTTCTAAATTATTATGTTACAGCATTGCTGCCAAACATTCTTACACTCAACGCCTAAAATTATGTCAGATTGTTAAGAACCACAGGGGAAAGTGAAACCAGGGAAATGGAGAATATTGGGGTGGGGGTTACACTTTTAAGCTCAGTGATGACCTCACTGAAGTGACAGTGCACTTAAAAATGTTAGATTTATTCAATTTAGATTTATTTTTCTGTATCTATGATAAATTTGTTAATATGGTAAGATGCAGCAGTCTTATGTAGAACCAACTTTGCATTCTAACTTAGTATATTAGTATATGTACATAGACATGTGTAAAATATATCTTAGACTTTTTTTTATACTGGGGATTGAACCCAGGGGCATTTGACCTCCACATTTTAATTCCAACCCCATATATTTTATTTATTTATTTATTTATTTATTTATTTATTTATTATGGTACAGGGGATTAAGCCCTGGGGCATTTTACCTCTCAGCTATACCCCAGCTCTATTTTATTTTTTAGTTTGAAACAAGGCCTCACTGAGTTGCTAATGACTGGCTGAGAACCTGAGATCCTCCTGTCTCAGCCTCCTAAGTACTAGAATCACAAGCCTGCACCCCCTGCTTGGCTTTATTTTTTACTTTGAAGCAGATTCTCACTACGTTGCTGAGGTTGGGCTCAAACTTGTGATCCGTCTGTCTCTGCCTTTCGAGTACTAGGATTTTAGGTGTGTACCACCACACCTGGCTGTCTTAAATTCACATTGCTAATATTGTGCGTAGGGTATTTGCTTTTATGTTCACCTATGAGATTGACTTTTCGCTTCACTCGTCCCTAAACACTTGATAGTTTGCCTTAGAAAATGGGCTGGGTATTTTCTTTATTTGGGGGGGGGGGGGGGTATGGGGATGGAACCCAGAGGCATTTGACCTCCGAGCTACACCCCCTGCCCTATTTTTTTTTTTTATTCGTTTATTTTGAAACCGGGTCTCACTGAGTTGCAGAGGGCCTCACTAAGTAGCTGAGGCTGTCCGCAAACTGCGATCCTCCAGTCTCAGCCTCCCGAATGCTGGGATTACAAGCGTGTGCCACCACGCCCAGCTATGGGCTGGGTATTCTCTTTGGGGAAAATGTTTAAACTGATTGAAACTTCTTTCATGATAACAGACATTCAGATTTTCTAGTATTTTCTTCAGTTGATTTGGTCATTTACGGTGTTGCAGAATTTGCATCCCATCTAAATGTTCATGTGTGGGCCCTTTTAATCCTCCTGCATTCATATTCAAGTGTCCCATTTTCCATTTTCATCTCTTTTCTTTCCTCTCTCAGCTTCCCAGAAGTTTGTCAGTTTTCATTATCTTCCCCTTCCTCCTCCACCCTTATTGGAATAGTTTAAAATTACATTTTTCTCTTTTCTAGGACTTCGGTTGCTTTTTTCCATCTGACATTTAAAAACTGATTACAGCAAGTGAAACAGTTGTCTAAGTGATCTAGTACGCAACATAACATCTTGATTTCTGCAAAAATGAAATTCTCTGCAACTCCTGAATAGCTTCAAATTAGGTCAACTCTGGGTTTTGTGTTTAGTCTTTGGGGGGAAAAAAATGTGTCCTAACCTTTGCCTTCACCATTTGTACAGCCAGCATCGACGCTGTGAAGCTGTTCTTGTTTAGGCTTTCACCCCCAACTCTCTCCTACAGCCACTAACACGTGTGTCTTTTATTTACCTCTGTACCACTGAACTGCATATGCGGTGAGGGCCCAGTACAGATGTTACTTGATGTTATTTAATAGCTACTGAGAGCCAGGCGTGGTGGCGCACGCTTGTAATCCCAGAGCTTGGGAGGCTGAGACAGGAGGATCGCACAGATTCGAAGCCAGCCTCAGCTACTTAGTGAGGCTCTCAGCAATTTAGTGAGACCCTGTTTCCAAATAAAGTATAAAATAGGTCTGGAAGTATAGCCTGGAGGTAGAAAGCCCCTGGGTTCCACCACCAGTACCACAAAAAACAAACAAACAAACAAACTACTGAGGTCAGGCAATCCAAGATTATCATGCTAAAATTAAAGTTATTTGTGCAGTGTCATTGATACTCCAGAATTGGTTTTACCTCCCACCTGGGAGCATATTCAAGACCCCCAGAACAGGTTACTGGTCTCACTCAACTTTTCCCATTCAATCCCTATTCACCAGCAGTGTGGAAAGGGTTCTTTAGCTGAGCATTATACATAACACCTCTACCAAACTAAAACTTTTGTTTTAGTTAAATACGGAAAGTCCGGTTTTTTCCCCCACCCCTTTCCTCCTTTTACATGGCAAGCAAAGCTCACTGGCCTGGGAGGTAGATCATCTACCAACCTTGGACCAGAAAGGGGATTTGGAGAAAATCATAGAACCATCACTCAAAAAGAAGGGGTGACAAAGGAAAGAATTCGGCGGTGGCCTGGGTGCATTCCCAGGCAGGATGCCCCGAACTCACTGCGGTAACAGTGAGTTCTCAGGCCTGGCTCAGTTGGTGGCCACAGGACCGCTTTCTGCACCGCACTTCGCTGAGGTCTTAGGTGCATCCGAGCTCTCCGCTCACCCGGCAAAGCCGCCCCGCCCTCCCCTCTCGGGCTCCTCGCAGCCTGGGCGCTGTCGCCACCTCTACCGCAGGCATCATCCTGAAGACCACAGTCCTTGGCGAGGTGACCAGATTCACCACATGGTAACAGATGTCTGGAAGTGATGAGGAAACCTGTATCCGAGGTCAAACCATCTCTGCCGCGGCTTCTCATTCCACCGCCATGGTCCCAGCGGTGGGGCCCCGGGGCCCAGGTCGTCCAACATGGGTCTGCACACACCACCACACACACCGCTGCCCACGGCTCACCTCCCTTTATTTTTATTTTTTATTTTTTATTTTTTATTTTTTTGAGGTACTGGGGAAGGAACCCATGGTCATTCTACCTCTGAGCTACACACCCAACTTTATTTTTTATTCTTTATTTATCTCACTGAGTTGCAGAGGGCCTCACTAAGTAGCTGAGGCTGGCTGGGAGCCCCGATCCTCCTGCCTCAGCCTCCCAAATGCTGGGATTACAAGCGTGGGACACCACGCCTGGCTTTCTTAATTATCTTTTTTAAAAACCCCCTCTTGGCTTTTTTTTTTTTTTTGATCCTTTTCTATTTTCCTCTCTCTTTTTCTCTCCTCTCTCTGTTAGGGATCAACCACGGGGACTCTCTCTTCCTTTTTCATCAGTAATTTCTTTTTTATACTTTAATATGAAGATTCTTGTATTTAGAAATGAAAGAAACTCAACTCAAACTAATATAAGTAGAAAAAAAAAGAGGAATTCATAGGAATTACCCAAAATTCCAGGCTAAAGCTGACTTTAGTTATCTGTGGTCCAGAAACCTCATGGTTCCAACTGTCATGGGGGAATCTCTCTCTTAAGTTCATACCTACAGGCTACCAGTGTACTGAACTCAGCAGAAAGTACCATTCTTGATAACTGCCAGGAGAGTCTTAAGGAAGCCTCTGATTGGTGAACTCAGGTCAGAAAAGGCCTATTCTTGTAACCAATCACTGTAGCCGGGAAATTAGACACTACAGCCAGGTTGGGTCTAAGGAGTCACAACTTTTTTTATTTTGATGTGTGTGTGTGTGTGTGTGTGTGTGTGTGTGTGTGTGTGTTACTGGGTGTGGAACCCAGGGGATTTTCTACCTCCGGGCTATACTCCCAGATCCATCTTATATTTTATTTGGAAATAGGGTCTCATTAAGTTGCTAAGAGCCTCACTAAGTAGCTGAGGCTGGCTTTGAACCCATGCGATCCTCCTGTCTCAGCCTCCCAAGCACTGGGATTACAAGCCTGCGCCACCATTCCCAGCTAGGGGGGTCACAACTTCTAAATCAAACTCTAAAATGAAAGATCTGGAAATAAGATGCCAGTACCCAAGTTAATTGGCATAATGGCTACATCAAGATTTCAAATCTTTCTATTACATCAGAACAGAATCATTAGATTTTGTAAATGTAAAAAAAATGATATTCAGTGCATATTAGCCTCTCAAACATCCTTATACAGAATCTCTCTGAAGTTTGAGATACCTAAAAAGAATTATCCTTAAATCCTTATTGTCATCACAATCATTCCCTTTAACAAAGAATATAATTTAAAGTTTGCTTTATTTCTTAATGATACAATGGGCCAAAAGAAATTTTATATGTTTCTGTAATAACAATTCAGTAAATACACCAAGATGGGTTTCCAGCACTTTATTAGTTCTAATAACATTTCTTCAACCAAAATTGTAAATATTGAGCCACCAGTACAAAACTATTTTATAAACACTTTGGCCATAACTTCCCCTATAGCCAATCATATTTGGTTACACGGAAGCTACCATAATTATATAAGAATAAGGAGCATTTGTCAACTAGTGGTGCACACTTGTGAGCCCAGCACTTGGGAGGCTGAGACAGGAGGACTGCAGGTTCTCAGCCAGCCTCAGCTACATAGGCTCTCCGCAGGTTAGTGAGACCCTATTTCAAAATAAAGAATAAAAAATAGGGCTAGAGATACAGCTCAGTGGTAGAATACCCCTGGGTTCAATCCTCAGTACTGCAAAAAAAAAAAAAAAAGCATTTGTCATCAATAAGTATTTGTACAAGGCCCCATGGAAAAATTTAGACGAGCCACCTCTCCTGCCCTCATGGGCTTACAGTCTTTTCTCACTTCTACCATTTGTTCAGCAATTAGAAAGAAGTAAAAACAATTTCAAATACTACATTTTAGTCAACTGTTCATCTGTCATAAGTCACAAATCCATTGTCAACTAAGTGCTAATGTATTTAGGCATAGTTGCTTCCTCCATAACATTAATGGATATTTATCAATATAGCCAGTATTATTGGAACTCTCTCTATAACCTATTATCTCCAGTAGACTCCAGTGAGGAAAATCCAGAATTGTGCTCACTCAATAGACTTAAATTCCATTAATAGTTGTGCTTAGCTAATTTATTGCAAGTTTTCTTGTTTTTGTTTTTGTTGTTTTGTTTTGTTTTGTTGGTGGTACTGGGGATGGAATCCAAGGACCTTCTACTTCCGGTCTACACTCCCAGACCTATTTTATATTTTATTTGGAAACAGGGTCTCGCTAAGTTATTGAGAGCCTCACTAAATAGCTGAGGCTGGCTTCAAACCTGTATGATCCTCCTGTCTCTGCCTCCCACGTGCTGGGATTACAAGCGTGCGCCACCTTGCCCGGCTTTATTGCAAGTTTTACAACTTGCAATAATAATAATAATAATAAATAATAATCCCACACATACATTAACATGCTACCAGTGATGTTTTGGTTTTTTTAATGCTAGTACTGGGGATTGAACCCAGAGGTATTCTATCTCTAAGCCACATCTCCAACCCTTTTTTATTTTGAAACAGAGTCTTGCTAAATTGCTGAAGCTGCCCTCAAATCTGCGATCCTCCTGTCTCAGCTTCCCAAGTATTGGAATTACAGGCTTGTGCCACCATGCTCGGTCAATAGTGATGATTTTCAGTTGACTGAATTATGAATAATATTTAGAGTTTATCTTTTAAAGTTTATTTTCTGAAATTTCTACAATGAACACACATTCATTTGTCACTCAAAAATAACTATTTTAATAACAAATATTTCCCTGCAATTATTACCTAAATAATCATTCTGCATCCTGTATAAGTAGCTAAACAAAAAAGAATATTATTTTTACCAAAAAGAAAGGTTTTCCAGTTTGGGTGGGTTATTTGTTTGTTTTTGTTTTGTGGCGCTAGGAACAGACCCCAGGGGCATTCTACCTCTGAGCTATACTCCCAGTCCTGTTTTATTAATTATTTTGAAACAGAGTCTCACTAATTTGCTGAGGGCCTCATAAATTTATGCCTGTCCTCAAACTTGCAATCCTGTCTCAACTTCCCAAGCATTGTATTATAGTCGTATGCCTGGCGGTTTTAGTGCTTTTTGTTTTGGTTTTTAGTGCTACGGATGAAACCTTGGGTCTCACACATACTTGACAAACCCTCTACCACTGAGCTATATACCCCCACTAAAAGGCCAAAAAGGTTTTCATACTGATATCCAGGAAACTTGAAAGTAATCCATATTGATCCATTAAATGACTGCTAGTTGAAACCAACCACTAGTTTTTCCTCCCACTAAGCTGTTAGGATCATGGTGGTGACTGGAAAGTTCATCTTAGGCCTTCCTCGTGAGGTCCAGGCCCAAACTATCTTTATAAAAGTGGGATACTTGTAATTTTTCACAAGCAACTGTGTGTGCCCAAAGCATACAAATGTTACCCTACTCTGGTTATTCAACTATGGCCTTTCAACGTTCTCAGATTAGTTAAATATGGGAAAAAAGTTCCTTTTAAAACAATTCTTAATTCATGGCCAAGTTTGGAATAAAATGTTAAAAGTTATGTCTGTGTGTGTTGACTGCTCAAAAGCCACTAGCTTTGCTAGAAGCTCTTACTCCAAAGTCTAAGTGGAAAAAGCAGTAAGATTGTAGGTCAATCACACATTTCTATCCTGTGGACCCTCCAGAGGGATGGCACTGCCAGCCATCACTTTGGGATCTGGCTTCCAACTGGAAAAATGTTCATTCCCAGCTGGGCATGGTGGCCCACACCTATAACCCAACTACCTGGAAGGCTGAGATAGGAGGATTGCAGGTTTACAGCCAGCCCCAGCAACTCTGAGACCCTCCACAGGTTAATGAGACCCTGTTTCAAAACAAAATATGGCTGGGGTGTAGCTCAGAGGTACAATGCCCCTGGGTTCAATCCCCAGAACCACAAAAAGAAAAATGTTCATTCTCTGCTGGGAATGCTTCTTAGAAAATCATTTTATCACCGTTTTTCTCCTCATTGAATACCAAAAATAACAAAATTCTCTTCATACAACACAAACCGGACTACAAAGTGGCCATACATTTTATCTAGAAGAATAAAAAAGGTTCTAAAATGTCTTAGTAGGCACATTATAGGCCAAAACCAAAAGTACAGAATACCAAAAGTGTATACTAATTTCTAAAATTTTGAGAATAATGATGACACACTAATGGTAAAAAACAGAATTAACAATTTGGAAACTTTTTACATTAGAACTATATAGTGCCTTTTAAGAGAGTTCTTTCAAGAATTGTTTCTGAATAGTTCCTTTAACATAGGGGAAAGGCTTGTCTTAAAAATAAGCCACCCAAGAGAGAGTGGACCTTTATGCCTATTAAATCCTCCTATTTCAGTGCTTGATGCAAAGAACAATTCCATTTATTAAAGTGATCGTTTATATTTTGTACTAAGCCAGCCCTGATATTTTACAAATTTTATTGTTTTTAATTGATGAATAATAACTATATTTATGAAGTACAATGATTATGTAAACATTTTGGAATGATCAATCAAGCTAGTTAACAAATATACCACCTCACAGCTTTACCTGCCCTGAAGTTTTTAAATTAATACATACTTGTATAAAAATATCTTCTGGTAAGCCAGGCATGATGGTGCACACTTGTAATCCCAGTACTTGGAAGGCTGAGACAGAAGGATTGTAGATTCTCGGCTAGCCTTAGCTACTTAGTGAGGCCCTCTACAACGTAGTGAGACCCTGTTTCAAAATTTTTAAAAATAGGGCTGAAGGTGTAGATCAGAGTTAGAATGCCCCTGGGTTCAACCTCAAGTACTGCGATATACATGTGTATATATACACACACACACATGTATTATGTATATAACACATATACACATATTTTTTTCTGGTCAGAAAAAAAACCTTTGTATTAGAAAAATGTAGCTTGAAAGATAAGCTACATAAGTCCTTGATTAATATAGCTTTCTTACCTAAAAATATTGCTGTTTTGGAACATATCAAACATAAAACTAAATAACAAAAGCATTGAACTTGAGCAGGTATGACATGAAAATAGATCTCCCTCAGTTTCCTCACTAGGGTGGGGCAGTGTCACATAAATTCTTTTTTTCTTTTTTTTTTTGGTACTTGAGATTGAACTCAGTGGCATTCTACCTCCAAGCTACAGCCCAGCCCCATTTTGCTTTGTTTGTTTGCTTGTTTGTTTGTTTGTTTGTTTGTTTGTTTTGCGGTACTGGGGATGGAACAAGCTGAAACCTCAGCTCTATTTTTTTTTCTATTTTTATTCTTTATTCTGAAACAGGGTCTCACTGAGTTGCAGAGGGCCTCACTAAGTAGCTGAGGCTGTCTGCAAACCACGATCCTCCCGTCTCAGCCTCCCAAATGCTGGGATTACAAGCGTGCGCCACCACGCCCGGCTTTGATTTTTTGTTTTGTTTTTTTTTTGGGGGGGGGTACTGGGGGTGAAACCTAGAGGCATTCTACCTCCAAGTGATACTCTCCAAACAATTTTATTTCTTATTTTGAAATGTGGTCTCACTAAATTGCAGAGGGACCCACTAAGTTGCTGAGACTGACTTGGAACCTGTGATTCTCCTGTTTCAGGTTTTCAAATACTGGGATTTTACAACATCCAGCCAAATTCATATTTGAAATGTGGTTTTTCTAATTAATTCAACATAAATGGGAACCCTTGGTATTATTCATTTATTGATTCAATGAATGCTTAGAGTACCATTAAAGAAGGTAAACGCCTCAAATAAACACAGAAAACACAGTGCTTGTTCTCAATGAACTCGCAATCCAACTTCCTTGCAGACGGATGACAAGTGTTTACTCAAGGGACTCCTCTTTTGTATACTGAACACTTAAGGTTAGCAGGATAAACTAATATTAAAAGCAGAACACAGATGATATATTCTTCCCTGTACCCTACATTCTTATAACTAATCACAGGTCATCTTAGTAACCATTTTTAATGTACATGCTCAAGCACGAGCCTAGCTAATTCTGAGCAGTTGCCTTAAAAATATGTATTTACAAATAAGAGAAACCAAATATTTTCAGAATTCTACCAATATTTATAAACATAAGGCACTTAGGCAAATCACCTACAATATTATTACTCATATACAATCATTTACCAAAATCCCTTGCCAATATTGGAAGAATTCTTAAATGTAACTTTCTGTGGTGCATTATTTGAACACTAACAAAATGCTATAAATGCCTTAAAAATCCTGATTTATAAGATCCTTTCCACATCTAAAACCTAATATTAGCCGGGCGTGGTGGCGCACGCTTGTAATCGCCGCACATGGGAGGCGGAGACAGGAGGATCGCGCAAGTTCGAAGCCAGCCTCGCTGGCTTAGGAGACCCTGTTTCCAAAAATAAAAAAAGTATAAAAATAGGTCTGGGAGTGGAGGCCAGAGGTAGAAGGGCTTCCAGGAACCTCGGTACCACCAAAACAAAACCAAAACAAAACCTAGTATGAAATAAAAAAAAAAAAACCAGGGCCCAGGAAGACTTCATTTAAACAACAAATCTAGGATTTAATCTTTGTTGTTTGTTGCCTCTGAAAGACACTTAAAAGTCAATTAATGGGTTTTTTTTTTCATTTTTTTAGGTAATAGGGATTTAACTCAGAGGCATTCTACCTGTGAGCTACACCCATAGCCCTATTTTTTATTCTTTATTTTGAAGCAGGGTCTCATTAAGTTGCACAGGGCCTCACTAAGTGGCTGAGGCTGGCCTCTAACCTGCAATCCTCTTGTCTCAGTCTCCCAAGTATTGGGATTACTAGCATGTGCCACCACACCCGGCTAAAAGTCAATTAATTTTAAATGCTTTCAGTGTTAATTAGAAAGATAACATCAATTGAAATACCTCACAAGTATAAAGTCAAAGCTGATTTAAAATGGCACCTGAGTGGGGTCTGGTGGCACACACCTGTGATCCCAGTACTTTGCAAGGCTGAGACAGGAGGATCACAGGTTCGAGGACAGCCTCAGTGAGTAGTCATATGAGAACTCGCTGAGTTCTCATATGACAACCTAGTGAGACCTTGTTCCAAAATAAAATAATAAATAGGGCTTTATTAAAATTAAAAAATTAAATAGGTGGTGTAGCTTGGAGGTAGAATGCCCCTGGGCTCAATCCTCAGTATAAAAAAAGAATGGCACCTAAAAAAATGTGGAGCCGTTTTCACTGAAAAATATCTAATCCTGCAACAGCACAGAGCCTGCATTCCTTTGAAAAGCATTTTGTTGACATATTTAATATGCCTGTGGCAGTGCACAGACAAGTCAAGAAGGTAATTAGATGGTGTGCCTTTTGAGGTCCCTAGTAGCTCTCAATTCTACCATAGGACAGAAATGCTAGGTACAGCTCATCCTATTGGTTTTGGCGTTGTTCCTTCTTAGTCCATCCTCATTCAACTCTGCGACTTTACTACAGAGAGTTCTCCTAAAACTTGCTACCGCCTTTCTCCCACCACCTGTGCCTAACGGATTATACTTTTGTTTAAGGGTCTTATTTTCTATATTGAATGGACAAAGGAGGAATGTCACCCTCTTGTGCTTAAATGATCATATATCCTAGTTTTCATTGTTTGGCTATTATAGTTTGTTTTGTTTTGGTGCTGGAGATTGACCCCAGGGGCATTCTACCTCCAAGCTCCACCCCTGGCCCTTTATTTATTTTATTTTATTTTTTATTTGGAAATAGGAGCCAGGCGTGGTGGTGCACACTTGTAATTTCAGTATTTGGGAGACTAAGACAGGAGGATCTGCAACTTAGTGAGATCCTCTTTCAGAATAAAGGATAAAAGCTGGGCGTGCTGGCGTACACTTATAATCCCAATACTTGGGAGACTGAGACAGGATGATCGAGGTTAGTGGACAGCCTCAGCTACTTAGTGAGGCCCTTTGCAACTCAGTGAGACCTTGTTTCAAAATAAAAAATAGGGCTGGGGGTATAGCTCAGACGTAGAATGCCCCTGGGTTTCATTCCCAGTACTGCAAAAAAAGAAGGAAAGGAAGGAAGGAAGGAAGGAAGGAAGGAAGGAAGGAAGGAAGGAAGGAAGGAAGGGTAAGCCAGTCGTGGTGGTGCACACTTGTAATCCCAGGACTATGGAGGCTAAGACAGGAGGATCTCAGATTTTTGGCTAGCCTAAACTTAGTGAGACCCTGTTTGTAGATAAAGAATAAAAAATAGGGCTTTGGGTATAGCTCAGAGGCATAATGCCTCTGAGTTCAATCCACAGTACCATACACACACCAAAAAAAAAAAAAAAAAAAGGAAATAGGGCCTCACTAAGTTGCTGAGCACCTCACTAAGTTGCTGATTGAACCTGTGATCCTCCTGTCTCAGCCACCCAAGGACAGGGATTGCAGGAGTACAACACCACGTCCACCTTGGCTACTATAGTTTTTATTTTGGGGGGTGGTACTGGGTGTGGAACCAGGGGCTTTCTACCTCTGGGCTATACTCCCAGACCTATTTTATACTTTATTTGGAAACAGGGTCTAAGTTGCTGAGAGCCTCACTAAGTAGCTGAAGCTGGCTTCGAACCTATGCTATCCTCCTGTCTCAGCCTCTCAAACGCTGAGATTACAAGCGTGTGCCACCATGCCCAGCTGCTACTATAGCTTTAAATGTACAACTATCCTAAGTAGTTAAGAAGACCATTGTAGGACCAAAGCGGGGCCATGACAGGCTTCATCCATACAGCAAACATGCTAGGCCTAAGTCTCAGGAATACAACTAACAGTTAAGTGCCAGTTTTGGCACCTGGGTCAGGATGAAAAACTCCCAACCAACCCCAGGAGGCACGAACCACATGGGAGGCTCCAGTATCCTGTCCTTGCTTGTGATAACAGCAGTAAAAATTCCTTTTGGTTTAAAGATAACTCCTTTGTAAAGCACAGTCTGAGTGACTGAAATGTATAAAGCTGCCTTGGAACAAAGACTCGGGGTCCTTGTCAAGACTCCACTGCATTGGAGGGACTTGGACCCTAGCTCGAGCTAGCTCCCCAATAAACCCCTTTTTGTTTCCTTGCATTATTGTGTGTGGTGGTGGTCTCTCTCCCCCTGGGATCCCAGACTTTGAGTATAACACCATTTCCAGCCAAGCAGCTTTATGCAACAGTACAATCATGAACATAATATCATCCTCTTGATTCCAACAGTCTATCTACAACCACATCCCTTGTATAAAACATGTAGCTGTAGAAAGATAAGATCATGACCACAAAAAAAAAAAAAAAGCCAGGGACCTCTAACCGCAGGCCGTCCCCCATCTGTTTCAACACGCCGTCCGCTCGCCCTCTGCCACCATCCCTGTCTATGTGGCTGCTGAAAGATCCACCGCTTCTCCAGTTTCTTCTTCTTTTGTTTCAGCCCGTTCACTTACTCTCTCATTCTCCATCTCTGCTTCCACCTTTTCTCCTGTCTCACCTGGAAAAGTAACCGAAGGAGATAATAAGAGGCAATCACTTGCCATCAGCAACCAGTTACCCTCATGGTTTTCAGTGGGGCAGTTCTGGCTGTGTGTGTGTGTGTGTGTGTGTGTGTGTGTGTGTGTGTGTGGCGCTGGGAATTGAACTCAGGGACATTCTATCTCCAAGCTACACCTCTAGCCCTATTTTATTTTATTTTTCATTTTTTATTTTTATTTTTATTTTTTTACGGTACTGGGGATGAAACCCTAGGGTATTCTACCTCCAAGCAATACCCCCAGCCCTATTTTTTATTCTTTATTTTGAAACAGGGTCTCACTGAGTTGCAAAGGGCCTCACTAAGTAGCTGAGGCTGTCCTCCAACCGTGCTCCTCCTGTCTCAGATTCCCAAATGCTGGAATTACAAGCATGCACCACCACCCTTGGCTTTAGTTCTTATTTTGAAGCAGGATTTCACTAAGTTTCTGAGGCTGTCCTTGAACCTGCGATCCTCCTGTCTCAGCCTCCTGAGTGCTGGGATTACAGGCAGGCACCACCACACTGCCTCAGCTCTTGCTCTTTAGATCTAGTCTAGGCTTCTTTGGTGGTGTCAGGAGAAACAGCCTCCCTGATTCCCTCAGAGCCTCCGAACAATGTAGCGTCACTCAACATCTCTGATCCTTGGCATTCTCTTAAATAAAATCAGAATGCAAATCCCCGAGAAATGACATTCGAGCTTAACTACTACAGTAGAAAGTTTCGTTTAGATCTCAGTCAAAAAGGTGGCCCAAGGGTGCCCGGAAATGGTCTCATTTGGCCATTATGGTGTTTAAAGAAAACGTTCATTGAAGATGGAACACGTGCTAACATTTAAGTCTAGACAGGACACATGCTAACCTGTTTCCCTAACGAGTCAGTTGGGCAGCACTGGCCCCAGGTCCACGGCTGGAGCCCAGCAGCAGCTTCCTGTTCTCAGAGTCCCCCTGGGCCCCCCTCAGAACCTCATGTGCCCCTCGTTTCACTCATTCCCAGCATACTAAGCCCTGAAAACGTTGACTTTGCAAACCTTGGTTTAAAAATACATGCTTTTACCTGCTGCTTCTTCTTGTCCCCATAGTACATTTAATACCTTTATTAAAGCATCTGCTTTGATAGGTTGTAGTAATTTGCTTACATCTGCCTTCCCCCAACAGACTGAGGGCCCCTTGATGACAAGGACTCTCTGTTAGTCATTCTGCATCCCCAACACCTTCTTTAGGCACTCAAAAAAGACCAAGTCAGCCGGGCGTGGTGGTACACACTTGTAATCCCAGCATTCGGGAGGCTGAGACCAGAGCATCGCAGTTCGTGGACAGCCCCAGCTACTTAGTGAGGCCCTTTGCAACTCAGTGAGACCTTGTTTCAAAAGAAAGAACAGCCGGGCGTGGCGGTGCAGGCCTGTAATTCCAGTGCTTGGGAAGCGGAGACAGAAGGATCGCGCAGCTTCGAAGCCAGCCGTGCTGGCTTAAGAGACCCTGTTTCCAAAAATAAAAAAGTATAAAATAGGTCTGAGAGTATAGCCCAGAGGTAGAAGGGCTTCCAGGAACCCCAGTACCACCAGAGAGCGAGAGAGGGAGGGAGGGAGGGAGGGAAGGAAGGAAGGAAGGAAGGAAGGAAGGAAGGAAGGAAGGTCGGTCTGACGGCGTGTCAGGCATCCTTACCCCAGAGTGGTTGTCCTGAGTGCATCTACAATCCTGAATTTTTTCCAGCCTAACTTTTACCTTTGGTGTGTTGGTTCCCTTCGTCTGTGTGAATTTTTCTGGCCTCTTCCACACTGGCCACCGTCTCTGTGAATCCCGCAGGACTCTCCACGCCCCCGTCTCTTGCTTCAGGCTGAATCTGCTCGGTGCTTCCAGGACCCTCCGCGGCACTATGGAGCGAATGGTCCACTTGAGGTGTTCCCACAAGCTGACTTCTGCCCCCTCTTTCCGGTGTGACATTGTCTGTGGGAATCGTGTCTGGAAGTTGGGACTGCTCATCTTTCCCCAGTGTTTCTGGAAGCTGTTGCTCTTCAGCCCTTTCCACAAACTGCCTTCCTTCCAGCGTGTCTGGAGACTTGCTCTCTTTGGGAACCGTGTCTAGATTTGGGGACTGCTCATCCTTTCCCACGGCTTCCTGAGGAGATAGCTCTCCAGCTGTTTCCAGAGGTGGGAAGTTCTCCACTGCTCCCAGAGGTATCGGCCCTCCGACAGTTCGTGGATTCTCAGTGTCTTCCCCTGCTCCGGGTGAATCCCTCTCTCCTGCTGGGCTTGAGGGCTGACCCGTGGCTTCTGTTCCTAAGGGTTCCGTCTCAGCATTTCCCTTGAGAGGCTGAACCCCTGGCACTACGTCCAGGTCTTGCTTCTTTTCTTCTGCTCCTGGGGTATCATCTTTGCCTCCTGACTGTGGTGGCTCAGATTCCTCCGGTCCCTCTAGAGGCTGAGTCTCCTCTGAGGGTGCTGAGTGGCCCAGGGCCTCCTTCCCAAGCACTTCATCTTTGGCCAGGGGCTGTTCCTGGAGAGACCTAATGCCATTAGCCGTAGGCACCACGGAAGCCCTGGGCTTCGCTAATGGGGGCAGGCTTTCCCTTTGCACGCTGCCAGGAAAAGTGGATTTTCTTCCTGGTATGAAGGGTTTGGGTTGGGCAACACAGGACTCCTTTTCTTCTGTTGTAGAAAAATGCTCATCTGAAGTGACTTTTGATGATTGAGTGGAAAAATTAGAAAAGAGAAAACAAATTATTGTTTAGTTTTTACCCTGAAAAAGTGAACTGATGTTAGTTTTTCTTTTAGATATCTAAATGAATTGTATTTTTGGATCTTTTGGTTGAGGGCATTTCAATGAACTCCTGTAATAGAAGATAATAATTTAGTTTCTTTCCACCCACCTTTACTCCCTCCCCCTTCCCCATTACACATTCATTTTCCTTTCAACTTAGTAATTATTTGTTACTAATTAAATAATTACTTTAAGTAACAATTATGTTATAATTTGTATTTGTAGTACTCAAAATGAGGTTATGCCTTTAGTCTTCCACTTTATCCAATACTTCCCAAGATGCTTTAATGAATATAATTTATAATTAAAAATAAAACTTTTTAAATGAACACATAAGATGTATATAAAAGCAATTTAAAGCCAGGCGTGGTGGCACACGCTTGTAATCCCAGTACTTGGGAGGCTAAGACAGGAGGACCATGCAGGTTAGAAGCCAGCCTTAGCTACTTAGTGAGGGTCTCAGCAGCTTAGTGAGACCCTGTTTCCAAATAAAATATAAAATAGGTCTGGGAGGGTAGCCGGAGGTAGAATGCCCCTGGGTTCCATCTCCAGTACCACCAAAAGAAATAGATAGATGGATAGATAGATAGATAGATAGATAGACAGACAGACAGACAGACAGACAGACAGACAGACAGACAGACAGACTAAAGAAATAGGCTGGGGTATAGGTTGGAGGTACAATGCCCCTGGGTTCCATCCCCTACCACACACATACATACAAAAAGCAAAAAGTTGGGCATGGTGCTACACGCTGGTAATCCCAGTACTTGGGAGACTGAGATAGAAAGATCACAGGTTCTCTGCCAGCCTCAGCTACTTAGCAGGCCCTCCACAACCTAGTTGAGACCCTGTTTCAAAATACAGAATAAAAAATAGGCTGGGCGTGGTGGCATACACTTGTAATACCAGTACTTGGGAGGCTGAGACAGGAGAATCTGGGTTCGTGGCCAGCCTAAGCTACTTAGTGAGGTTCTCCGTAACTTAGTGAGACCTTTTTTCAAAATAAAAAATGAAGCTAGGCATGGTAGTGCACGCTTGTAATTCCGGCATTCAGGAGGCTGAGACAGGAAGATCCCAGTTCATGGACAGCCTCAGCTACTTAGTGAGGCCCTCCGCAACTCAATGAGCCCTGTTTCAAAAATAAAAGGATAAAAAATAGGGCTGGGGGTGTAGCTCAGAGTTAGAATGCCCCTGGGTTCCACCCCCGGTACAACAAACTAAATAAATAAATAAACAAAATAAAGAATGAAAAATGGGCCAGGGGGTGTAGTTTGGAGGTAGAATGCCTCTGGGTTCCATCCCAGTACCTAAAAAAAAAAAAAAAAAAAAAAAAAAAGTAGTAAGCTAAGAAAATAAAGCTACAGGAAAAGTGCTGTGACAGCCACACACACGCAGAGTGTCAAGAGGTCTCCCAGAAACTGAGTGTTGTGGAGCAGATCTATGAGTCCCGAGAGATGTGCAGGGAGCCTGGAGAACTCGGGAATGGATGGCCAGGACACAGGCTGGGGCATGAGTAGGATCTCAGAGAGCCCTTTAGGTAATATCAATGCATCTAGATTTTACTCTAAAAGCATAAAGAATAAGAATTTTGAGCACAGATTTTTAATTTATTATTAGTATTATTTTCATCAATATTATTATTATTTTGGTAATGGAAAGTGAACCGAGGGGCATTCTACCTCTGAGCTATACCTCCAGCCCTATTTTATTTTTATTTTGAAAGAGGGTTTCACTAAGTTGATGAGAGTCTCATTCCTTGCTGAAGCTGGTTTTGAACCTGCGATCCTCCTGTATTCACTTCTCAAATACTGGGATAACAGGAATGTGCACCCATGCTCAGCTAGCAGAGATTTATTAAAAAGTTAAATAAGCCGGGCGTGGTGGCGCACGCTTGTAATCCCCACGCTTGGGAGGCGGAGACAGGAGGATCGTGCAGGTTCGTAGTCAGCCTCGCTGGCTTAAGAAACCCTGTTTCCAAATAAATAAAAAATATAGTGCCAGGCGTGGTGGTGCACGCTTGTAATCCCCACGCTTGAGAGGCAGAGACAGGAGGATTGTGCAGGTTCGAAGCCAGCCGCGTGCGCTGGCTTAGGAGACCCTGTTTCCAAATAAAAATGTAAAAATAGGTCTGGGAGTGTAGCCCGGAGGTAGAAGGGCTTCCAGGAACCTAATAAATCCCCAGTACCACAAAAAAAAAAAAAAAAAGTTAAATAAAAGCCGGGCATGGTGGCACATGCTTGTAATCCAGTACTTGGGAGGCTGAAATAGGAGGATCACAGGTTCAAGACCAACCTCAGTTACTTAGGCTCTCCATAACTTAGTGAGACCCTGTTTCAAAAAAAAAGAATAAAAAATCAGACTGGGGGTATAACTCAAAGGTAGAATGCCCCTGAGCTCACTCCCCAGTACCACACACAGACATCCAAAAAAAAAAAAAAAAAGTTAAATAAAAAACAGGTATGGGTGGTATCAGACAAATGAAACTGTTATGTGAGATTATCATTGTTAATTTTGGATAAATTGCTATAATACTAGATGTCAACCACTAAAACAAGCATGGAAAGGAGGGATGGGGAGGGAATGGGGTGGGATCGGGTAGGGGCTAACTGGGCAATATGTGCATGTATGTCTACAAAAGTTTTTTTTTATCCCATTATGATGTATGAATACAGTGCACTAATAAAAAATTATTTTAAAAAAACAGGCATGGTGGTGCATGCCTATAATCCCAGTACCTGGAAGGCTAAGACAGGAGGATCACAGGTTTGTGGCCAGCATCAACAATTTAGCAAAGCCCTCCGCAACATAGTGAGAACTTGTTCCCAAATAAAAAATAAAATAGGGCTGGGGATGTAACTCAAAGGTTCAATGCCCCTGGGTTCAATCCCCAGTACCACAAAAATAAATAAATAAAAAATAAACCGGGCATGCTGGTGCACGCTTGTAATCCCAGCATTTGAGAGGCTGAGACCAGAGGATCGAAGTTTGTGGACAGCCTCAGCTACTTAGCAAGGCCCTCCACAACTTAGTGAGACTCTGTTTCAAAGTAAAGAATAAAAAATAGGTAGCCGGATGTGGTGGCACACGCTTGCAATCCCAGCACTTGGGAGGCTGAGACAGGAGGATTGCACGGATTCAAAGCCAGCCTCAGCTACTTAGTGAGGCTCTCAGCAACTCAGTAAGACCCTGTTTCCAAATAAAATATTAAAAAATAGGTCTGGGAGTGTAGCCTGGAGGTAGAAATCCCCTGGGTTCCACCCCCAGTACCCCCCCACACACACACATACAATAGGGCAGGGGGTGTAGCTCAGAGGTCGAATGCCTCTGGGTTCCATCCCCAGACCTGCAAAATAAATAAATAAATAAATAAATAAATAAATAAATAAATGCCATAGCTCAGAGGTAGAATGCCCCTGGGTTCAATTCCCAGTTTCACACACGTACACATACAATTTTTTTTCTTTTCTTTTTTTTTTTTTTTTGTTTTGTTTTGTAGTACTGGGGATGGAACCCAGGGGCATTGCAACTCCGGACTATTCCTCCAGTCCAATTTTTTAGTCTTTTTTTTTTTTTTTTTTTTTTTTTTGAAATAGGGTCTCACTGAGTTGCTAAGGGCCTAAGTAGTTGAAACTATCTGCAAACTGCGATTATCTGGTCTTTGCCTCCCAAATGGGCATGGTGGCGCACGCTTGTAATCCCAGCATTTGGAAGACTGAAACTAATGGATGGCACTTCATGGACAGCCTCAGCTACTTAGTGAGGCTCTCAGCAACTTAGTGAGACCCTGTTTCAAACTAAAGAATAAAAAAGAGGGCTGGGGGGTGTAGCTCGGAGGTCGAATGCCCCTGGGTTCCATCCCCAGACACGCAACAACAGGGAAAAAAAAAGAGAAAAATAAAAGAAATAAAGTTAAGTAAATACACATGCACAAGACTGGGGTGTAGCTCAGTGCTATAGCATGCATGCTTAACAGATACAAAGCCCTGGATTCAGTCCTCAGCACCCCCGCCATGCCACTATATGACTTAGAAATTTTACACCTAGGTACTTTGCCAAGAAAATAGTAAACATATGCCCATACAAAGACCTGTATGCAAATGTGCACAGCAAGCCCAGGGTGGTGGTGCACGCTTGTAATCCCAGTACTTGGAAGGCTGAGACAGGAGGGTCGCACAGGTTCGAAGCCAGCCTCAGCTACTAAGTGAGGCTCTCAGCAACTTAATGAGATCCTGTTTCCAATAAAATATAAAATAGGTCTGGGAGTGTAGCCCAGAGGTAGAAAGCCCCTGGATTCCATCCCCAGTACCACAAAAAATCAAATACAAGCAAACAAACAAACAAAAATGTGCACAGCAGCCTTAGTTATACTACCCCAAACTGGAAACAATGTATTTCTACCCACAGATGAATGGGTAAGCAAACCGAGGTACATCCACACAATGGCATTCTATGCAACAATGAAAAAGAAATTAACGACATGGATGAAAGAAGATGAAAAGATGACATACTCCATGGCTCCATTCTAATGAATTAGAAAATGTCAACTTCTCTAATAGAAAGCAGAACAGTGTTCGGGGTCTGGGATTGGGATGGCCAGGAAAGGTGACTTCTAAGGGACACAGGGACGTTGGGGGTTAATAGAATCTTTCGCCGTCTGCATTGGTTTGATGCTTCTGTGGCTGCTCACAACTGACCAGCGTGTGCACTGTAAATATGCGCAGGTACTGAATATCAATTATACTTCCCACGACTAATTTTAATGTAAAAACAAGTAAGAGGAAGTGAGAAGTAACTATGAGCAGGGAAGTGAACCGATCGGCTGTAGATTTTAAAAACCTCCCTGTTGGGGCAGGGATGTGAGGTAGCTCAGGGTCGAGGGCGTGTGTTAGCATGCTCCAGGCTCAGAGCTCAATCCCCAGCGTCAAAAATAAATACACACACACATGCCTGCCTCTAAAGAATGAACTAGAGGAGGCGGCACAGAAGTCAGTGAGACAAAACAGGACTCAGACTTGCTCCATTGCAGGAGCCGCCCTCCAAACGGTGCTCCTGTCTCCGCCTTCCAGTGGCTGGGTTACACCAAGGATGCGTCTAAGCGGTGCTGGGCAGCAGCTGTGAGCTTTGGAGCTCCAAACGACAAAAATGGGGACTCTTCATCTCCCATATGACAGAATTGGGGATTGTCTCCCCTGCACCCTCTCTTTCTTTCTTTTTTTCTTTTGCAGTACTGGGGATTGAACCCAGGGGCATTCTAGCTCCAAGGACCCCCAGTCCTATTTCTTATTTATTTATTTATTTATTATTTATTTATTTATTTATTTATTTTGTAGAACTGGGGATGAAAACCAGGCCATTATACCTCCAAGCTAAAATTCCAGCTCTAATTTTTAGTCTTTTTTTTTTTTTTTTCCAGTACTGAGGATGGAACCCAGGGGCATTCTACCTTCAAGCTACACAGCCAGCCATATATACTTTTTTCTTTTTTTGCGGGTCTGGGGACCAGACCTATATTTTTTATTCTTTTCTTTGGGGGGGGGGGTCTGGGAATGGAACCCAGGGGCATTCAACCTCCGAGCTACACCCCCTGCCCTATTTTGTATTCTTTATTTTGAAACCGGGTCTCACTGAGTTGCAGAGGGCCTCTCACTAAGTAGCTGAGGCTGTCCACGAACCGTGATCCTCCGGTCTCAGCCTACCAAATGCTGGGATTACAAGTGTGCACCACCACACCTGGCTTTTTTTTATTCTTTATTTTGAAATAGGGTTTCATTTGAGTTGCAAAGGGTCTCACTAAGTAGTAATTGAGGCTGTCTGAGAACCACAATCCTCCTGTCTCAGCCTCCCAAATGCTGGGATTACAAGCATGTACCACTACGCCCAGCTCTTTTTATTTTATTTTTTGAAACAGGGTCACACTGAGTTGTGAAGGGCCTCACTAAATTGCTGAGGCTGTCCTCTAATGGAAGTCCTCCGGTCTCCACCTCTGGAATGCTGGGATTACAAACTGCGTCACCACGCCCAGTTTTTTAATTTATTTTGAGACAGGGTCTCACTAAATTGCAGAGGGCCTCACTAAGTACTGAGGCTGTTCATGAATCTGCGATCCTCTTAACTCAGCCTCCCAAGTACTGGGATTACAAGCATCTGCTACCACGCTCAGCCCTCCCCTTGCTGAATGAAGACTTTGAGTCAACAGTAAGTCAGGCAACTTAATAAAGCAATTTCTGAGGTCTAGAAAGAAATCCATTATGACAACTCATTTAGGTACTGCGCAAAGGATGTTCCGGTGATCATTGCCTTAGGGAGTTCACAAGGAAATGTGTGCATGCACCAATCCTTGATGTCTGCCAAATTACATTTTCTGATAAAATGGTTATAACAGTGACTAGTACTGTCAGTGAAATGAAATGAACATTTTCATCCACCAGGGCCAGCCGTGGTGCCCTCTAAAAGCCTCATTCTTAGCCGGGCGTGGTGGCGCACGCTTGTAATCCCTGCGCTTGGGAGGCAGAGACAGGAGGATCGCGCAGGTTCGAAGCCAGCCGCACTGGTTTAAGAGACCCTGTTTCCAAATTAAAAAAATATAAAATAGGTCTGGGAGTGTAGCCCGGATGTAGAAGGGTTTCCAGGAACCCCATTACCACCAAAAAAAAAAAAAGCCTCATTCTTCTACAACAGAAAGTTGTGTGGGAGAGGGGAAACAAAAAACACAGGCTTAAAACATTATGTTTTGAAAATAATATATATAAGTCCAAGTCAACTTTTCCCCCAAGAAAATCTTTGTGAACATGTATTTTGTCACAAATGGTATTGCAAGTGTCCACGTCATCTGTCAATTCTTGCCCTTGCTAGGACATGAATGCCTATGGTCACAGTATCAGTTTTCATTTGTCTGCACTTTTCCTGATCCTACTGGTCCACTGAAAGTAGGAAAGTAGCCTCAATATATAATTTTATAAAGTACAACCTGAGAATATCAGCCTTGCTGTCTGTCTGTCTGTCTGTCTGTCTGTCTCTCTCTCTCTCTCTCTCTCTCTCTCTTACTTTTTATTACTGAATTCTCTAAAACATGCCAAAATTCTTATGGGTCATGGAACTTTTCCAAGCTAGTATATTATGCAACATGCCAAATTTCTACAATATATTTATATGTATATTTTAATGTAGTGCCTTTACTATTTATTTATTTATTTATTTATTTATTTATTTATTTATTTATTTTGGTGGTACTGGGGTTCCTGGAAGCCCTTCTACCTCCGGGCTACACTCCCAGACCTATTTTTACATTTTTTTAAAATTTGGAAACAGGGTCTCCTAAGCCAGCATGTGCAGCTGGCTTCAAACCTGCGCGATCCTCCTGTCTCTGCCTCCCAAGCGCGGGGATTACAAGCGTGCGCCACCACGCCCAGCAAGTGCCTTTACTTTAAAACAGCAGCACCTATAGAACATGACGGCTTCAGTCTGTCATGATGATCCTCCTTCTGCTCATGCATTCAGATGTGGTTTTTGGTCATTGAAAGCTGGATTGAAAGTCAGTCATTGCTCAACAAGCTGATGATGATACTACAAATCCCTTACATTAAAAAAACGCAGCTTAGCCAGGCCTGGTGGTGCACACATATAATCTTAGGACTTGGGAAGAATGGCAATATCTGTAATATTTTTTGAGAGCAACAGAGCAGGATAGTCTTTAAAATGGTCACCAAAAAAGTAGATAAATTGCTAGAAGTGTAACAGCACATTCGATTTGTAATTTGTATTGATGAACTCTCCTTTCAACTACATTTTGAAATTTTTATTTGGGAGTAATTGCTCCTAATGAATAGCTCAAAATTTCTTTTAACCTATGTGACAGAAATCTTATGATCTTGAAAATAACACTGATAATATAACTAGTGGGTTTCTTCTCTCCCCGGCCCCGGTACTGGGGATTAAACCCAGGAGCATTCTACCTCCGACTACACCCCCAGCCCTATTTTATTTTTATGTTGAAACAGAGCCTCACTAGGTTGATGAGAATCTCACTACTTGCTGAAGCTGTCCTCAAACCTGTGATCCTCCATTATCAGCCTCCCAAATACTAGGATTATAAACATGTACCACCATGCCTGGCTTTACCTACTGGGTTTGGTGGTACCGGGGCTCCTGGAAACCCTTCTCCCTTTGGGCTACACTCCCAGACCTATTTATTTTTATATATATTTTTATTTGGAAACAGGGTCTCTGAAGTCAGCACGGCTGGCTTCGAACCTGCCCGATCCTCCTGCCTCCGCCTCCCAAGAGCGGGAATCACAAGCGTGTGCCATCACGCCCGGCTACCTAGTGGATTTGAATTTAAGTTCCTCAGCCTGGTTCCAGAGAATCTTACTAAGTTTCCCCATGTCTGTTTCACCACCTGTGAAGCACGACTAGCACGAATACCTAACCAGGGAGCTGTGGTGAAGATTTCAAGAGGTGATACTCAGAGGGCCCGACGGCGTGCCGAGCACCCACAGAGCACCAATCAGTCTGCACATCGCTCCCTCCGTGTTCCTAGCCAGGACCAAATTGCAATTCACAATGTTATTACAAATTACAATGTCAATGGACAAATAAAGAAGTAAAGTAAGTTCATTCATTTTATTTTTTATGGTACTGGAGAGTGAACCCAGAGGTATTCTACCTCTAAGCTATGCCCCTAGCCCTTTTAATTTTTTGTTTTAAAACAGGGTTTTACTGTGTTGCTGAAGGTCCCACTCAGTTGTTGAGGTCAGTCTTAAATCCCAGGTCCTCCTGTCTCAGCCTCCCAAGTATGGTTTCATTTTTATTTATTTATTTATTTATTTATTTATTTATTTATTTATTTATTTATTGTGGTACTGAGGATGGAACCCAGGGACATTCTACCTCTGAGATACAGCCCCAGCCTTATTTATTTATTTATTTATTTATTTATTTATTTATTTATTTTTCAGTACTGGGGATGGAACCCAGGGGTATTCTACTTCCGAGTTACACCTCCAGTCCAATTTTTTAGTCTTTTTACTTTTTGAAACAGGGTCTCACTGAGTTGCAAAGGGCCTCCTTAAGTACCTGAAGCTGTCTGCGAACCACGATCCTCCGGACTCTGTCTCCCGAATGCTGGGATTACAAGCATGCGCCACCACACCAAGGCTTATTTTATTTTTTATTTTGCAACAGAGTCTCACCAAGTTGCTGAGTGCCTTTACTGAGGCTGGCCGCAAAAGTGTGATCAGCCTCCCAAGTACTGTGATTACAGACCATTTTCACTCCCAAGCAGCTGAGAGAAGTATCTTTTTCTATTTGTTTGTCTTCCCTTCCTTCCCTGCAGCTGACACAGGGCTATCCAGTCTGCTAGTAGGCTGGGTATGAATGCCGATCCCACCTTTGCTTCACTGTGCAGTCTAGATGAGTCCCTAACCTCTCTGGACCTTGGAATCCTCTTCTGTAAAATGAAGATCCCGTGAGCCTTTCAGGCTTGTTAGGAGAATTCACTGAGGTGGTGCCATGTGCAGTTGGCTTACACAGCATCTGACATGAGAAGGTGGTCAACAGGGACACCCTGTAGGGTTCACTGCAAAGGGGTCCCCTGCTGCAGGGGCGAAGGAGGGCTGAACTCCAGCCAGTGGACCTGTAAACCTGCAGGTGTTGTGGGCAGGGAAGGCTTCTTTTTCTAATATTACAAAGGCCCCTTGAGGGCTAAGAGTGACTTGTCAATAAATTATAGCTAAGTTAGCAACAGAAAGAATGAACAGCAACATCGAAGGGCTCAGATGGCCGGGGTGTGGTGGTGCCTGACTGTAATCCCAGTACTTGGGAGGCTGAGACGTGAGGATTGCAGGTTTGACAGTGTAAACTATGAGGTTCTCATCAACCCAGTGAGTCCCTGTCTCAAAAATAAAAATAAAACAGGGTTAGAGGTATAGCTTGGAGGTAGAATGGGTATGGCTCAATTCCCAGTTCTCCCTCTCTAACAAAAGGCTCAGGTAGCTGGGGTATGGTGGTGCATGCCTGTTTTCCTAGTACTTGGGAGGCTAAAACAGGAGGATCACAGGTTAGAGAACAGCCTCAGGAACATAGAGTGACTTTCAGCAACCTAGCAAGACCCTGTTTCGAAACAAAAAAATAGGGCTCGGGGAGTAGCTCAGAGGTAAAATGCCCCTGGGTTCAAATCCTGGCCGCGCACACACACACACACACACACACACACACACACACACACACACACACGTTTAGAAAAACAGTTCCTTAAACACTACAAAGTTGTCAGTATCGATCTGCCAAGTTGTAGTTTTACCATGGTTAAGTATTTAAACATGATAACTGATAGACAATGGAACAGTATTCAGGTTAGCAATGACTTAACCACACTGGACTGGGATTAGTAAAGGCCACTGATAGTTTTTATGGAAACGTTTCCTTCCATTGCTGGCTTTGGTTTTGTTTATTCACCAAGTACTCCTCCAGTGCCTGTAACAGAACAGCTCTAGGTGGGTGCAGGGGTTATGGCAGGTGATGGGGCCCTTGCTATCCTAGAATTTACTGTCTTCAGAGAAATTCAAATACTAGCTACGCCCTTCATTAAGTACACCGTGATGCTGTGACACCATGGTACCTCCACACTGCCTCTCTCTACCTCTGAGTTATACAGTCTCCCTACTTGCTAAGGCTGACCATGAAGCTACCGTCCTCCTGTCTCAGCCTCCCAAGTACTGGGATTATAGATGTGGGCCACCATGCCCAGCTTATACGCTACCTCCTACGCAACCAAGCATCTCCACACGCCGTCTACAGACTTTTATGAATTCTCAGTACACCTCTAAGGTAGCAGAAGGTACCACACCATTTTTTTGGCATCCTAATTCAAAAAGCAGTGAGATAGACTCTTCCTTCCTTCCTTCCTCTCTTTTCTTTCTTTCTTTCTTTCTTTCTTTCTTTCTTTCTCTCTTCTTTATTTTCTTTCACAAACTGGAGACATCCTATGCCAATTCTGTATTATTATGCAATAAATATTTAGTATACATGCCTAGTTTTCACTTCCGAAGTTGTTTTAAAAATGCATCTGTTTTCTGAAGCCCACAATTCATCGAATCATACACTGCTCTGGGCCTAATCCTTTGGTGCTCATTATCTCTCTGATTCTGTTGTAAATTGATCCATGCACAAATTGGTCATGACAGCTGAACTAACAGAACCCTGTCGTAAGCACCGTTGTGATAGACACACAAAGAAACCAAATGCTAGGCAACATTACAGAGGGATTAGAACTGAAGAGAGCATACCTGAAACTCACATCAGAAAGGGAGCTTTCAACCCAGGTCATTGCCCTAATCAGAAGAAAAACTTGAGGTCCATATTTCTTATGTCTACATCTGATCAGACATTCCAAAGGCCTCACTGACCTGGCTGCTGGGTTTCTAGAGAGCCAATGAGCAGGCAGGATTCTAGTACTTGCTACCAGAACCATTTCTAGATTATTATAGCATTCATTCATTCATTTATTCATGGTAGTGGAGATTGAATCCAGAGGCATTCTACCTCTGAGCTACACCCTAGCACTATTTTCTTTTTCTTTTCCTTCCTTCCTTCCTTCCTTCCTTCCTTTCTTTCTTTCTTTCTTTCTTTCTTTCTTTCTTTCTTTCTTTCTTTCTTTCTTTCTTTTTTTTGTGGTGCTAGGAGTGGAACCCAGGGGCATTCTACCTCTGAGCTATACCCCCAGCTCTATTTTTTTATTTTTTATTTTTGAAACAGGGTCTCGTTGAGTTGCAGAGGGCCTCACTAAGTAGCTGAGACTGTCCACAAACTGCGATCCTCCTGTCTCAGCCTCCCGAATGCTGGGATTACAACTGTGCACCACCACGCCTGGCTAGTTCTTGAAGCTTTCAAGCTTTGGAAATCGGGGCTGCAGCATGAGGTCCTTCCAAGAAGAAAAGAACTCACGGGCATCCTCCTGAGCATCTTCTTAGCTTGTTTTCTCCTCAGTTCCTTTCTATCACTCTCCCATCCATCCAACATACGTAGAGCTGCTGGCGATGCTGCTCTGGGTGGTTCTGCCTCTTTCCTGCACCAGAGTGTGTTAATGGCCTGTCCTGTGTATCACAGCACCGATGCTCATGCATTTCACTAGCTGACCAATAGAGAGTAATAGCACTCACTGTGAGGAGAGGTGGACCCCAGCCACAGCCTCCAGTCTCAGCCTCCCAAGTACTGGATTGTAGGCATGAACCATCATGCCTAGTCCCAACCTCAGATTCTTTTGTGGTGCTGGGAATGGAACCTAGGTAAGGGGCATTCTACCTCCAAGCTACCCTTCCACCCATATTTTATGTTTTATTTGGAAACAGAGTCTCACTAAGTTTCTGAGGCTGTCCTTGAACCTGCAATGCTCCTGTCTCAGCCTCCCAAGTACCGGATTATAGGCATGAACCATCATGCCTAGCTCCAGCTCCAGATTCTTTTTTTTTTTTTTTTTTTTTTTTTTTTTTTTTGCAGTACTGGGGATAGAACTCAGGGGCATTCTACCTTCAAGATACACCCCCCCAGCCCTATTTTTTATTCCTTATTTTTTGAAGCAGGGTCTCACTAAGTTGTGGAGGGCCTCACTAAGTAGCTGAGGCTATCTGCGAACTGTGATCCCCTGGTCTTCATCTCCTGAATACTGGGATTACAAGCGTGCGCCGCCATGCCCAGCTTCCAGATTCTTAATCAGCTTTCTATACTGTCTCTAAGCATGTTGAAATACATCCAAACAAATACACACACACACACACACACACACACACACACACACACACACGTCACCAGAGCCACTCATCACTATTTAGCACCTAGTCTACACCATGACAAGCAGAGTGTGTGTGTGTGTGTGTGTCAGAATTTTAGGAAAAGGGCAAAAAATAGACACACACAAAAAATCAGCTTATAGAAAAAAAGGAAGCCGGGCATGGTGGCGCACACTTGTAATCCCCACGCTTGGTAGGCTGAGACAGGAGAATCGCACAGGTTCGAAGCCAGCCTCAGCTACTTAGTGAGGCTCTCAGCAACTTAGTGAGACCCTGTTTCCAAATAAAATATAAAAAAGGTTTGGGAGCATAGCCCGGAGGTAGAAAGCCTCTGGGTTCCACCCCAGTACCACCAAAGGGGAAAAAAAAAAGGTCCATTATCAATTACCAATGACAGTGAAGGAAAAATAAATTTAAAAAGTAGAGAGTGTTTGAGGGAAAACATTTCAACAAAAATCCCCACTGGGGTGGTGAAGGCAGATGGCCGCTCTGTGAAGAGGAACCACTAGGAAAACTGACAGAGCGTTAGGAATGCGCACCCCAGGCCCTCCCCAGCTCACTCATGCCCCGGCACATGTGAATAGCATGTCCGTGCAGCACTCTGGGACCAGCAGAGGAAGCTGCTCTCAGGGGCTTGGCTGTCAGGATGCTGCCCGGCTGCCCTGAAGGCTGGAGCAGCACCAGCATGCAGCTCCCAGGCTGGGGAACCGTGACTCACTGGGAATGCATACAGTGTGGCTTCACCACGCACCCACCTCCATAACGCTTGATTCCCAGGGATTTTAGCTATAAAAACCATGTGGGAGCCGGGCGTGGTGGCGCACGCTTGTAACCCCAGCTTTCCGGAGGCTGAGACCGGAGGATCACAGTTCGGAGACAGCCTCAGCTACTTAGTGAGGCCCTCTGCAACTTAGTGAGACCCTGTTTGCAAATAAAGAAACCTCACCAAAGCTAGAATGGAAGGATAGGAGGGCAAGAAGGCCGAGGTTGATTAATGAAGGAGCTACATCTGAATTTGTGTAAAAATATAAATATAGCATGGTTAACCTGGACACTCATTGTTGGGAGGGGGGAAAGGGGAAGTACGAGGAAGATACCAAGCATAGTCTGAATGTATGCCATTTTCAATATGTTCCACATAAAAATAAAATAAAGAATAAAAAAATAGGGCAGGGGTATAACTCGGAGGTCGAATGCCCATCCCCAGACCCGCAAAAAAAAAAAAAAAAGAACAATGTAGGTTTTTTATTTTTTTCAATCTTCATCCCTAGAAAGCAAAGCTTGGATACCTACAAAAGAATACATGCTAGAGCCTAAAAGCAATTCCCAGGGAGGGGTTAAAGACACATGAGAAGCAGCAACGGCCCTCAGATGGGTGCCAGAGCTTCTGAGGTCATCTCGGCACTGGGATAGCTACATTCTGGTATCTTGCTTCAAAAAAAAAAAAAAAAAATCGGGATCTAGTACACCTACATGTAGACACGCCAGGCCACACAGCCAAGTGTGCGGCATTTTATCAATTTTGTTGAAACTCTGAATACCCCCCACCAGTGATGGGGTATCTTTTCAAACTTGATATTGTAAACCATGGGCATAGCAATGAAATTACCCAGCAGCGGTAAGTGTGGCAGCCTCACAGAAGCACACTCGAGTTCCACACAATCAAGCTTTGTTTGGCTGTGTTCACGCTTCCTGCATGACCAGGAGACCCTCTTCACAGCTCAACACCGCCTTCCCAAGCCTAGCTCAGCCATCGCGGTCCTCTCCTCTCTGAGTAGTCCTTTTATCCGAACCTGGTCTCTCTAAGTGCGTCCATTCACCCATCCACCCACTCAACAGTTACTGACAGCATTTCTCCTATGTCTACTTGTACCATACAAGTTCCTGGCAGAACAAGAACTAGACCTCAAATAAGACTGGAGGTTGATTTTATTTTATTTTATATTATATTATTTATTTATTACTTATTTATTTATTACTGTGGATGGAACCCAGGAGCTTTCTACTCCCGGGCCATACTGCCAGACCTATTTTATACTTTATTTGGAAACAGGGTCTCACTAAGTTGCTGAGAGCCTCACTAAGTAGCTGAGGCTGACTTTGAACCTGTGCGATCCTCCTGTCTCAGCCTCCCAAGCGCTGGGATTACAAGCATGCGCTACCATGCCCGGGCTGGAGGTTGATTTTAAAAGTGGGGATTTGGGAGTCATACGCAGGGAGCTCAAGCCCCAGCTCCATCACTTGCTACCTCTGAAATCCTGGGCAAGTCACTTGTCCTCAGGAGGCTTTAGTATTCTAGTTGCATTAGGCATTGCAAATGTTGGCTTTTATAAGGCTTCTGTGGGCATTAGGTGAGGTCAAGATGGTACTCCTGCTTCAATTCCTGACTTCCTCTCCATGTTGATGTGACTGCACAAATGTCTGAAAGTTTTCATTTTTTAGAAAAAAATTATTTAATTGTTGATGAGGGTAGAGACTGGCACAACTCATGTAAGGCATTTGGCAGTATTCTATCAAAATTATAAATGCAAGCCAGGCATGTTGGCGCACGCTTGTAATCCCAGCATTTGGGAGGCTGAGACAGGACGATCGTGGTTCGCTGCCAGCCTCAGCTCTTAGTGAGCCCCTTTGCAACTCAGTGAGACCCTGTTTCTTCCTTCCTTCCTTCCTTTCTTTCTTTCTTTCTTTCTTTCTTTCTTTCTTTCTTTCTTTCTTTCTTTCTTTCTTTTTGTGTGTGGTACTGGGGGTGGAACCCAGGGGCTTTTTGCCTCTGGGCTATACTCCCAGACCTTTTTTGTACTTTATTTGGAAACAGAGTCTCACCAAGTTGCTGAGAGCCTCACTAAGTAACTGAGGCTGGTTTTGAACCTGTGCGATCTTCCTGTCTCAGCCTCCCAAGCGCTGGGATTACAAGTGTGTGCCACCACACCCGGCGAGACCCTGTTTCAAAATAAAGAATAAGCTGGGTGTGGTGACACACACTTGTAATGTCAGCATTTGGGAGGCTGAGATAGGAGGATCACGGTTCGTGGACAGCCTCGGCTACTTAGTGAGACCCCTTGCAACTCAGTGAGACCCTGTTTCAAAATAGAAAATAAAAAATGTGACTGGGGGTATAGCTTGGAGGGAGAATGCCCCTGGGTTTCGTCCTCACTACTGCAAACTAAATAAATAAATAATAAATAAATAAATAAATAAATAAATAAATAATAGGGCTGGGGGTGTATCTTGGAGGTAGAATCCCCCTGGGTTCCATCCCCAGTACTGCAAAAGAAATTATAAATGCACACCCCCTTTGATGTAGTAATGCCGCCTCTGGGAAACTGCAGATACACTTGTAGAGATTCAGGATGATGTATGCACAAAGGAATTCATTGCAACATTGTCTGGAAAAGACTGGGGGGGAAAAACATCAAATGTCCCTCAATAGGGGACAGGTTAAATAAATCACACAATGAATTATTTTGCAGGTGTATAAAAGAAGAAAGAACTGCTCTACGTGTCACTAAAGAAAATCTCTAGCCAGGCTTACAATCCCAGCATTTGGGAGGCTGAGACCAGAGGATCGCGGTTCGTGGACAGCCTCAGCTACTTAGTGAGGCCCTTCGCAACTCCGTGAGACCCTGTTTCAAAATGAAGAATAAAAAATAGAGCTGGGGGTGTAGCTCGAAGGTAGAATGCCCCTGGATTCCAGTACCGGAAAAAAAAAAAAAAAAAACCTCCATATTGTTAAGTAAAAATCAAGGAGAAGACAATGAGTAAAGTAAAATACATTTGTGTGTGTGTGTGTGTGTGTGTGTGTGTGTGTGTGTGTGTCTGTGTGTGTGTGTGGTGTGTTACTGGGTATGGAACACAGGGGCTTTCTATCTCCGGGGTACGCTCCCAGACCTAACCTATTTTAGATTTTATTTGGAAACTGGTTCTCACTAAGCTGCTGAGAGCCTCACTAAGGAGCTGAGGCTGGCTTCAAACCTGCATGATCGTCCTGTCTCAGCCTCCCAAGTACTGGGATTGCAAGTGTGTGCCCCCATGCCCGGATCTATAATACATAATGCATTTTAAAGATAAAGATGAGACAGAAATATTTGCAATGCATATAGAAACTTTGTAAGAATATTTTTAAAAACACCCCAAATTAATAAATGCTTAGCCATCGGTGCCATTGGGACTAAGCAAATGATGGGGATGAAGAGAGAACACTTTGCCTTTTTCAAGTGTTTTTATTTTTTATTTATTTATTTTTTGGTGATACTGGGGTTCCTGAAAGTCCTTCTACTTCCAAGCTACACTCCCAGATCTATTTTATACTTTTTTAAAATTTAGAAACAGGGTCTCTTAAGCCAGCACGGCTGGCTTCGAAACTGTACGGTCCTCCTGTCTCTGCCTCCCAAGTGTGGGGATTACAAGCGTGCGCCACCACGGCCAACTATGTTTTTACATTTTTGAATCTTGTTTGTCTGCAGTTTTTGTTTTGTTTTGTTTTGCAGTACTGAGAATGGAACCCAGGGGCATTCTACCTCCAAGCTACACCCCCAGCCCTATTTTTTATTCTTTATTTTGAAGCAAGATCTCACTAAGTTGCTGAGGGCCTCACCAAGCACTGAGGCTGGCCACGAACCTGGAATCCTCCTGTCTTAGCCTCTCAAGTGCTGGTATTACAAACATACACTACCACGTCCGGCTCTGTTTTCAGTTCTTATATCCTATTCTAACTAGCTGTATGCCAAGACCAGGCACTGGAGTTGCAAAGGTTGTCTAGCATTTGAAAAAATTACCATCAATATAATTTCTGTAAGAAAAGCCTATGTAAATTAATTTGATGCTAATGATGTTTGCTCTTCAACTACAAAGGGGAA
The DNA here is from genome assembly GCF_963383645.1 of Muscardinus avellanarius. Taxonomy (NCBI): domain Eukaryota; kingdom Metazoa; phylum Chordata; class Mammalia; order Rodentia; family Gliridae; genus Muscardinus; species Muscardinus avellanarius. The sequence goes on from NC_137789.1 coordinate 41,682,786, forward strand.
CTATTCATCTGATAAGGATTGACATGCCTCTGAGTGAGAATAGGGTTTGAAGCCTGAAGGTAGGCCTGTGGTACAAAGGACAATTCACAGAACTGAAATTCAAGCCTCCTTGAATTGCCAGGCAGCGGGAAGTCAGGCAGTAGCGAAAGTTCATGCTAGAACAAATGACCATAGCTGTCAGTGGAAATGTACACATTAACCTGGCAATGAACTTGTCAATAGTTACTATTTACTTTGTCCATGTCTGTGCTTAAACGACTCAGGAAGAAGAATCATGCCAGAAAGAGATGCCATTTGTATTAGGAAAGACTGGAGCATTGCTCCTCTTAGCAGGGGCTAGTAGACAGGGAGGCGGATCTGAGACCTTTGGGGACATTGAAGTCTGCTGACTTTTTTCTTTCTTTCTTTCTTTCTTTCTTTCTTTCTTTCTTTCTTTCTTTCTTTCTTTCCTTCTTTTTTTCTTTCTTTCTTGTTGTTGTAGTGTTGTAGATTGAACCCAGAAGCATTCTACCTCCAAGCTACACTCCCAGCCCTATTTTGCTTTCTATTAGGAAACTAGGTCTTGCTAAGTTGCTGAGGTTGGCTTTGAACCTATGATGTTCCTGTCTAAACTTTCCAAGTACTGGGATTATGGGTGTGCACTACCACACCCGCCCGGCTATTGACTTTCAACAATAAAGACTGAACACAATCTTTGTGTTCAAATTCTTTCAGACTAAAGCTGGGCGTGGTGGCACATGCTTGTAATCCCAGTACTTGGGAGGCTAAGACAAGAGCATCGCAGCCCCTCTGTAATTTAGGGAAACCCTATTTCAAAATAAAGAAGCTGGGCGTGGTGGTGGCTCACGCTTGTAATCCCAGCACTCAGGAGGCTGAGAGGATTGCGGTTCACAGACAGCCACGGCTACTTAGTGAGGCCCTCCGCAACTTAGTGAGACCCTGTTTCAAAATAAAGAATAAAACAGGGCAGAGGGTGTAGCTGGGAGGTTGAATGCCCTTGGGTTCCATCCCCAGACCCACAAAAATAAATAAAATAAAATAAAATAAAATCAGACTAGGAGTGTAGTGTAGCTCAATTGTGGAAATCCCCCGGGTTCAATCCCCATTCCAAAAAGAAAAAAATATATATGAGACCAGAAGTGGCTCTGATATTCAAAACTTGCTTCCATAAACCTAAGAAATTCCAAATTCAATCCTTCTTCACTGTCCTTTTAGAAAGAGAAGCCTCTATCTTCACATACTTCAGGGCACTTAGTAGAAATCTAAGTGTGACTACCATTTATCAGGAACGGTTCTGTACTCCAAGAAGCACCAGATTGTTATTTGCACCAGAGGCCTGTCTCCACCTCTGTCCCCACACTCATGTGTGCGCCTGAGCGGTCAGCTTTGGAGGTGATGGACAGGAGTGGGGGAGGCGATCAGAGCCCATGTCCACGTGTCGTCAATAGCACCGATTATTCAGATTATTCCTGGGCAACCTGACGTCTTCCTAACCAGTAGCAGCTGACTGATTTAAATTTGAGCCTGAAGCCTGGCTTGGGGGCTTATGCTTGTAACCCCCGCATTTGGGAGGCTGAGACAGGAGTATCAAGTTTTGCAGACAGCCTCAGCTACTTAGTGAGGCCTTCTGCAACTTAGTGAGACTAAAGAATAAAAATAGGGCTGGAGTTGTAGCTCAGAGGTAGAATGTCCCTGGGCTCCATCCCCAGTACTGTAAAAAATAATATATAAATAAATAAACAAACTTGAACCAGAAAATAAATACCTTTTGATTTTAGTGCCATAGGATTTTAGAGCTATAGAGATCCAAGAGAAAAGCCAGCCCATTATTTTGATCCTTAGGCTTTTAGGCCAATATTGTATCATGTAGAACACTTTGTAATTTTTTTCCCCTATACTGGACAAGGAATCCAGGGGCATTCTAGCTCCAAGATACACTCCAGCCATATTATTTATTCTTTTGTTTGAAACAGGGTCTCACTGAGTTGTAAAGGGCTTCACTAAGTAGCTGAGGCTGTCGGCAAACCACTATCCTCCTGTCTCAGCCTCCCAAAGGCTGGCATTCAAAGCATGTGCCACCACGCCCAGCTTGTATAACACTTCTAAACTAGAGTTTTCTTGTAGAAAATTTAGGCCAGAGCAGTGGTGCACACCTGTAATCAGAAATATAGTTAAGACCCTGCTTCAAAATTAAAAATATAAAGGGCTAGAGATGTGCTTAGAGATGGTTTCCTCAGAGTTTAATCCCCAATGCTCCCTCTCAAAGAAAAAAAAAAGAAAGAAGGAAGGAAAAAAGGAAAGAAAGAAAATTCAGTGAAGCAGATTTAAGGAAGGAGCTCTGTGACTTGTAAATTGTTTACTCCTTATCTACAAATGTGGGATAATCAAAGTACTTAGTCATAGCACTGTTACGAGGACAAAATGAAGGAATCCACTCAATAGGTCAGTGCTGAGACCACTATATGTTAAGCACTGTTAGGCAGTGGATGAACTTGGACTGTTTCTATCTTGTTTTAATTATTTTATTGGTGCATTGTAGTCATACATCTTAATGGAGTACAAGATGGTGGAGGCACACATGCACATTACTCATTTAGCCCTTCCCCAATTCCCACCCCCTTCCTCCTTCTCATGTTTGGCTTAGTGATTGACTTCGATAGGTTTGTGAATGTACATCATGTACATTAGGGAATCCCCCCCATCAAGTTTTTAAACAGGAAGGAATTATTTATCAGGCCTCCAAGATCATGGGGTTGAGATGCTGCTGAACTATAATAGTATCCAGTTACAACGTATAATAGTAGTATAATAGTATCCAGTTACAACTTATAATAGTATCCAGTTACAAGGCAGCGTTGTCTGACAGAGGATCAGAAGAACACACCTGTTGACTGATTTAATGTGTGTTGAGCAATTCATGTGGTAAATTAATTTTCTATATGCTAAAACCTACTGTCAAGTGTTTCAAGATTTCTCCCAGAACACCATCCACGAAAACAGTAATGAAAGCAAGAATAACAAAAGAAGAGATACAAATGGCTATTGTCTTTTTTTTTTGTCTTTTTGGAACTGAGGCTGGAACCTCAGGTAGATCGAAGCAAGGCAAGCACTTTGCCACTGAGCTATATCCCAGCCCTAAGAATGGTTATTAATTCTGGTGATAATTTTTTTTTTTGCGGATCTGGGGATGGAACCCAGGGGGCATTTGACCTCCAAGCTACATCCCCTGCCCTATATTTTATTCTTTATTTTAAAACAGGGTCTCACTAAGTTGCAGAGGGCCTCACTAAGTAATTGAGACTGGCCGTGAACCGCGAGCCTCTAGTCTCAGCCTTCCAAATGCTAGGATTACAAGCGTGCGCCGCCACCACACTCAGTGATAAAATATTTTTAAATGAAAAGATGAAAAACCCCATTCCACTGATTGGAGAGATTTGCCCTCTCCAAAATTTACATTCCCTGAAATGTATTTTTTTTTTCAGTTTGAAAATTGATAAGCCGGGCGTGGTGGCACACGCTTGTAATCCCTGCGCTTGGGAGGCTGAGACAGGAGGATCGCACAGGTTCGAAGCCAGCCTCAGCTACTTAGTGAGGCTCTCAGCAACTTAGTGAGACCCTGTTAATATAAAATAGGTCTGGGAGTATAGCCTGGAGGTAGAAAGCCTCTGTGTTCCACCCCCAGTGCCACAAAAAAAAAAAAGAAAGAAAGAAAGAAAATTGATAATGGTTAGCTTTGGGGGGGGGTAGAGATTGAGCCCAGGGGTTTTTTGTTTTTTGTTTTTTTTTTTTTTGAGCATACTAAGCACATACTCTATTATAGGGTTATACTCCAGCCCATGCTCTGCTTTTTTTGGGGGAGGTATCCAGGATTGGACCCAGGGGCATTCTAACTCTGAGCTATAACCCCATCCCTATTTAAAAAAAAATTTTTTTTTGGTACTGGGGGTAGAACCCAGGGGATTTTCTACCTCTGGGCTACACTCCCAGATCTATTTTATACTTTATTTGGAAACAGGGTCTTACTAGCTTCCTGAGAGCCTCACTAAGTAGCCTAGGCTGACTTCGAACCTATGCGATCCTCTTGTCTCAGCCTCCCTAGCACTGTGATTAGAAGCATGCACCACCATACCCAGTTTTTTATTTTTATTTTGAAACAGGCTCTTGCTGGGTTAATGAGATTCTCACTACTTTCTGAGGCTGGCCACAAACCTGTGATCCTCCTGTTTCAGTCTCTCAAGTGCTAGGATCACAGGCATGTGCCACCATACCAAGTCCATGCTCTGCTTTATAAACCAGGATACTGCTGCCAGGATATCTGAGGCATGATGAGGGATAAGAGAAGCCAGGATAATATGATGACTCTCTCTGAAGTGTTACTTTCTTTTCAGTTTTTTATATTAAAACCAATAAAGACTTATCATGGAACAGAATACAAAAAGCCACCTGATTTCATAAGGTAAACATAAAATGTAAGGCAACTATTCCTTGCACTGGCCTCTGAGCACCTTGGGGTATGCAGGCTCAGGCCTGTTAAGGAAAGGTCAGCAAGTGCTATGCATTAGGAATGGGTTTTCCATGTTGTCAGTGACAAGGGGTTTCGAATCATTTTCATATATGGTTTTAATTTTTAATCTAGTTCTTTACCTATTTTATTGATTCCTGTTATCTACTGAAGCTCAAAATTATCACACACCATGAAAAATAACAAAAGCACAACATTGTCAGATTTGGATACAGTGGCTGAGCTTTGAAACAGCCATTCCTGCCAGGCGTGGTTGTGCACGCTTGTAATCCCAGTACTTGGGAGGCTAAGATAGGAGAATCGCAGGTTTGTGGCCAGATTCAGCTACTTGTGAGGCCCTCTGCAACTTAGTGAGACCTTGTTTCAAAATAAAGTATATAAAACAGGGCTGGGGGTACAGCTTGGAGGTAGAATGCCCCTGGGTTCCATCCCCAATACCACACATACAAAAGAAAGAAAGAAAGAAAGAAAGAAAGAAAGAAAGAAAGAAAGAAAGAAAGAGAGAAAGACAGCCATTCCTGACAATGCTGCCTTCTCTGTCACAAAATCAAAGAGGAAAACACTTTTGTTATTACAGTAACACAAGGTTGAAGACCTACAATGATGAATTAGTAGAGTATAAAATCCCCCAAAATGTTAGCCTGGAAGAAAACTGTAAACTAGCTTGAAGGATTTGCTAGACATTCAGAGCTTGGTCCAAAATGTTAACCATTCAAAATCAAAGAAATGAGCCAGGCGTGGTGGCGCACACTTGTAATATCAGTACTTGGGAGGCGGAGACAAGAGGATCACAGGTTTGCAGCCAGCCTCAGCTACTTAGTGAGCCCTCACAATTTAGCAAGGCCCTGTTTCAAAATAAAGGATAAAAAATAGGGCTGGGGGTGTAGCTCAGAGGTGGAATGCCCCTGAGTTCAATTTCCAGTACCAAAAAATAAATAAATAAATAAGATAGAAGAAATGAGTCATTCTCTGCTTTTATTCTTTTCACAGAACTTATCACTGTCAGAAACTATCTCTAGAGAGAAATGTAGTGGCTCATGCCTGTAATCCCAGTACTTGGGAGATGGGACAAGTGGATTGCAGGTTCTAGGCCAGCCTCAGCAATTTAGCCAGACTCTGAAAGAAGAAAGAAAGGAAGGAAAGGAGGGAGGGCTAAGGGTGTGACTCAGAGGTAGAGAATGCCACTGGGTTTAAGGTTTAATCCAGAGAGGGAGAGGGAGAGGGAGAGGGAGAGGGAGAGGGAGAGAGAGAGAGAGAGAGAGAGAGAGAGAGAGAGAGAGAGAGAGAAGAGGAGGAGAGGGGAGAAGAGAGAGGGGAGAGGGGAGAGGAGGAGAGGGGAGAGGGGAGAGAGGAGGAGAGGGGAGAGGGGAGAGGGGAGAAGAGAGAGGGGAGAGGGGAGAGGGGAGAGGGGAGAGGGGAGAGGGGAGAGGGGAGAAGAGAGAGGGGAGAGGGGAGAGAGGAAGAGAGGGGAGAGGGGAGAGAGGAGGAGAGAGGAGGAGAGAGGAGGAGAGAGGAGAGGGGAAAGAGGAAGAGAGGGGAGGGGGAGAGGGGAGAGGGGAGAGAGAGGTCAGAAGAAGAGGAGAGGAGAGGTCACTTGTCTCCAGCATCCATCCAGCGTGTTACCACATAGTCGTAGATGCTCAGGAGCCAGTGATGAGCTTCACCGCATACATATTCCTCAGGAAATAAACACTTGGGCTAAGCACAGGGGACTGTACCTGACCTCTTCAGAGGTGGAGGGTCGGTCGTGCATCCTCTGCCATCTCCAAGACAGAATGCTCGCGGGAGTAAAGGGGGGAAGGTCTGGGTGGGTCATTTCTCGTCTGCTTGGGGGAGTACGGGGATAACACCGGCAGGGATCGCCAGGGCCGTCAGCGCCGGGTGACCTCGGAGCCCTGGGTCACAGCCGGCGGCTCCAGATTTGGGGCGGGGACGTCGCGCTTCGCTCAGGGTCCCGCTCCCATCTTCCGGGAAGGAGCTCACCCTCAGCTGGGTGGCCTGGGTTCGGGGCGCACCTTTTGCGCCTCGGGGGAACCAGCCCCAGCGAAGCCCGGGCCCGGGTGGGGTTGGGGTCGGGGCCCCGCTCACCGCTGCGGAGCCTGCCGCTGTCTCCGGCCTTGAGGGCGCTGCTGGAGCAGCCCATCGCGGGTCCCAGCCACCTGCCGGGTCCTGAGCGGGCGTCGGCCGAGCCTGGATCCCGCGCGCACCGCACCCAGAGTCTGCAAAGTTTCCCAACTCCGCGGCCCCGGGGCGGCAGGTGCGCAGAGCCGGGACGCTGGGGGCGAGGAGCAGAGGGAGCGGAGCCCAGCAGAGTCCGGGAGGCGGGGGCGGGGGCAAGTGACTGGCGGAGGACGGCCCGAAGCAGGGATAGAGATGATCTGGGAGGACGGTCCGAGCCATCACTAAATAGCCCGGGAGGGGAAGAGGCGGCTGTGGCCAGTGGCGATTGATTGGCGGACTCGATGTGCGAGGACAGTGTCATCTCTTACATAACTCCAGTCCCGCGGCCGCGAGGAAGCTTGACCCAGACCCAGGCCGACCCCTCCTCCCGTGCGCGGCGCCCGCGGCCCACCCAGGACACACCTGTCGTTTTGTCTCGGGCTCTCTGAGCTTGCTTTAGTCTGAAGTGCTTCTCCCAGTCTTGCTTGGTCTTTTTAGACTTTGGCTTTGTTGTTGTTTAATAGGACAGGCCATTTATTTTGTAGAACATTCCTCGATTTGGGTTTGTGATTTCTGCATGATAATTTTCCGGTGATGCAATTGTGTGTGTGTGTGTGTGTGTGTGTGTGTGTGTGTGTGTGTGTAGATATACACCTGCTGAAGCCCACAGTGTCACTTTGTCCTACTGCTGGAAGCGTTAACTTTGATGGGTTAAAGTACTGTCTGCCAGGTTTCTCCCACGTAACTGTCACTATTTTATCCTTTGTAATTAATGGGAAGAGAGCATCTGGCTAAGTATATATCCTGTTTCTAATCAAATTATTATCTGCTACTTTTATTATTTATTCTTATTTTTTACAGGTCTTGTATGGAACCCAAGGACATTTTACCTCTGAGCTACACCCCAGCCCTATTTCTTATTCTTTTTTTTTTTTTTTTGAAACAGGGTCTCACTGAGTTGCAGAGGGTCTCACTAAGTAGCTGAGGCAGTCTGCCAACTGCGATCTTCTGGTCTTAGCCTCCACTGAGTTGCAGAGGGCCTCACTAAGTAGCTGAGGCGGTCTGCAAACTGCGGTCTCAGCCTCCGGAATGCTGGGATTACAAGCATGTGCCACCACGCCCGGCTTTATTATTTATTTATTTTTGTGGCACTGGGGATCAAACCAAGGAGCATTCTACGTCTAAGATATACCCCAGCACTCCTCCTTTTCAGATTTGTTTTTGTTTTTTCTAAAACAGGGTCTCTTTAAGTTACTCAGAGTCTCACTAAATTGCTGAGGCTGATCTTGAACCCCAGACCCAAGCACTTGAGATTACAGGTGAGACTAATTGCTACTTTAGCATACATTGTTTCTTATGGGGATCAATTGCTACTATGATGATGAAATGGTGATTTTCAATATAATCACTCTTCTGTTTATTAGCTGGCACTCTACTGTAAGGAAACAAATTCCCTTTTCCTCTATTTGTTATTGATTTATGTCAGTACACATTCATGAATTCTTATATTATACAGTGGGTTATGTTACTGTCTGTGTTAGTTTGCCAGGGCTGCTATGACAAAACACCACAGACTGGGTGGCTTAAAGAACAAAAAATGTATTTTGTCACAGTTCTGGAAGTTAGAAGGCCCTTAGTTTCCTCCAAGGGGTCGTCCCCTGGCTCAATGGATGTGCAGCCATCCCCATGTATCTTCACTTGCTCTTCTGTGCATGTCTGTGTCCTAACGTGGTTTAGGGACCAACCTTTGTGATCATGATCATACTTAACCTTAATTATTTTCACACTTAACCTTATTTTCTAATGACCTTGTCTCCAATAAAATTATATTTGGGGTTAGGACTTCAACATATGAAAAGGGTCATGATTCAGTGCATGGTAGATCCTCCCTTTCTAAGGATACTTTTTCTTGTTTTTCAGTACTAGGGATTGAACCCAGGGGCATTCTACCCCCTAGTCTTATTTTTTTCTTTTGTAGAAATGAGGATGGAACCCAGGGGCATTTTATCTCCGAGCTATACCCTTACCCCTATTTTTTTATTCTTTATTTTGAAACAGGGTCTTACTAAGTTGCACATGGCCTCACTAAGTTGTTGAGGCTGGCCGCGAACCTGTGATCCTCCTGTCTCAGTCTCCCAAGCATGTGTCACCATGCCCAGAGTCTGAGGATACTTTTAAGAAACTTGAAGTCACACATTATAAGTGTGGTACCCCACACTTGTAATCCCAGTACTTGGGAGGCTGAGATAGGAGGATCACAGGGTAGAGGTCAGTCTCAATTTGTTGAGACTCTGTTGCCTCTGACAACTTCACCTGTTAGTGGGCATATCATCAACACATCATACATCCTGAGCCAGGTAGAGTAGTACATGGCTATAGTCCCAGATACTCTGGAAGATAAGGTGGGAGGATCACTCGAGCCCAAGAGTTCCAGGCCAGCCTGGGCAACACAATGAAATCATAGCTCAAACACACACATACGTACACAACACACACACGCATGCAACAGATATTATAAATTCTGTCTCAGAGCTATGGAGCTCTGCTAAGTCCTCTCCCCACTTTAGGATTGACTTTATTGTGACGCAAGGAAAGCAAAGGTTATCTTCTATATGATTTACTGGTCTTTCCTTTTACTCCATCTATCTAGAAACGGACCTGTAGAATGGTGGGAGTGTACCTTGGACACTCAGCCACGGCAGCAGCCAGGCTAAGATTCAGAGCTGGGCGTGGTGGTGCACATCTGTAAGCCAGTACTTGGGAGGCTGCAACAGAAGAGTGCAGGTTTGAGGCCAGCCTCAGCAACTCGGTGAGACCCTCGGCAATTTAGCAAGAACATACTTAGAAAAAAACAAAACAAAAGCTGGAGATGTAGGTCAGAGGTAGAATGCTCCTGGGCTCAACCCTCAGTACCAGAACAATAAAAGTAAGATTCAGATGCTGCCCTGTAGTGTGAATACGTACTCTGAACCATGGTGCTGTTTCTCCCATGGCCATTAGACACAGATCTGGTCTTGCTCCCCTGACTTCTTTGTTGAAATGCAAAATAAATTGCTTTTCTGCTTAACTGACCTTGTTTCTGTTGTTTACAACAAAAGTTTCCAGGCTAATACACAATGCTTCCCCTAGCTGCCCTCTTCCTGAACACTCTCCTTCTCAACAATTACTTTTTTTTTTTTTTTTTTTTTGGTGGTACTGAGGGGGGAACCCAGAGGCTTTCTACCTCTGGGCTATACTCCCAGACCTATTTTATATTTTATTTGGAAACAGGGTCTCACTAAGTTGCTGAGGCTGGCTTCAAACCTGTGCGATCCTTCTGTCTCAGCCTCCCAAACACAGGGATTACAAGTGTGTGCCACCACAATTACCTTTCTTTTTCCTTTAGTTTTTTTTGTTTTGTTGTTTTGCAGTACTGGGGATGGAACCCAGGGGCATTCTACCTCTGAGTTACACCCCCAGCCCTATTTTTTTTTTAATTCTTTATTTTGAAACAGGGTCTCACTGAGTTGCAAAGGACCTAAGTAGCTGAGGTTGTCCGTGAACCACGATCCTCCTGTCTCAGCCTCCAGAATGCTGGGATTACAAGGGTGCGCCACCACGCCCGGCTTTCTTCCTTTAGTTTTGTTGGAGGCCTTGCTTGATAATACCTGAAGGTAACTGATACTATGTTTTTAAAGGCCTACAGCACTTTGATGTTTTAGATCTTAAAGGCAGTTGTTCACAAATTCTTTCACTTCCAAGAACTCCTTTTATCATTTTTTATTCTACATAACCATGTTTCAATTTTATCACAAAATTACATTAAATATCCCTTTCTCAGCCAGAAGTGGTGGTACATGACTGCAATCTCTGAATTTGGGAGGTTGAGACAAGAGGAATACAGGTTTGGGGCTAGCCTTAGGATAGGGAAGCCCTGTTTCAAAATAAAAAATAAAAGGCCTAGGATTATAGTTTGGGGAAAACTGCCCATGGGTTTAACCTCCCAGCACACACACACACACACACACACACACACACACACACACACACTCCATTTCTCTATGTTAAGTTGATATTCTGGTTTTAAAGCAAAAAACATTGATGTCTTAGTCTGCATCATAGCTTTATTAAGGATTAAAGTGCACAGTGAACTTTTATGGAAAATAATATATAAAGCATTATACTTCTGTAAACACTTTGAAATACAAAATCCGAGTTATACTAAAATTTCTAAAAGTGACCCCAAAATATAAAATAGTCCAAAGACCAATCTTCATAGACATCACTTTCCTTTTTTTTTTTTTCCATAACTGGAGATGGAACCCATGGGGGCATTCTACCTCTGAGCACCACCCCAAGCCATATATATACCACTACCACTATATATATATACTGGTACTGGTTGTTATATATATCTGGTACTGGTTGTTGATAATGATGGTGATGAAGTTGATAATGGTGGTGATGATGATGATAGTGGTGATGGTGGTAATGATGGGATGAAGGTGGTACTCATGGTAGTGATGGTGATGGTGGTGATGATGATGGTGGGGAGAGGTGGTGGTAGTAGTAGTGGTACTGGAGTTCCTGGAAACCCTTCTACCTCCGGGCTACACTCCCAGACCTATTTTTACTTTTTTATTTGGAAACAGGGTCTTTTAAGCCAGCGCGGCTGGCTTCGAACCTGCGCCATCCTCCTGTCTCCGTCTCTCAAGTGCGGGGATTACAAGCGTGCGCCACCACACCCAGCCCAAGCCCTATTTTTTATTCTTTATTTTGAAACAGCGTCTCACTGAGTTGCAAAGAGTCTCACTAAGTAGTAGCTGAGGCTGGCTGTGAACCACTGCAATTCTCCTGCCTCAGCCTCCCAAATGCTGGGATTACAAGTTTACAAGTGTGTGCTACCATGCCCAGCTACCTCTTAACTTTTGAAAAATGTTGCTCCTTCAAAGCAAAATCATGGAGAAAGTATTCTGGTTCTTTTATATCCAAGAGCATAAAGGACATGTTTGATAAGTAAAATAAAAAATTAAATGCGAGTAAAATAAAAATAAGTGAGTACGGCGGAGTGTGAAAAACACGAGAGAGGTCCGGTACACGTGGCATGTAAAGTTTTAATGGCACGGCTCTCCCGGGGATCAGGGCGAGGCACCGTGGGGCCCGCGCGCCTGTCCGAAGCTAGAGGACGCGGGCTCTCCTTTTAAAGGCATGCATCTCGCGAGATGGGGGTTTACTCGCGGGAATGCCCAATTCTCGCGGGGGTTTCAGCCCCTCCCTTGCCCTGCAGAGGTCATGTGACACAAAGTCACATGAGTGCAGGACCCAACTTAACATCCCGGCCTTTTGATGGTAGGGATAATGGATGACGATTGGACCCTCTAGCTTCTTCCTGCTGTCAAGGGGCGTCGTCAGGGGCCCCAGGCCGGGAGGAGTCGGGAGTCCAGTCCCCCAGAAGGGGGTGCAGGTGGGTGCATAGCTGCAGTGCGAATTGGAGGTTACCCTGGACAGCTTAGTGATGTGCGCTTGAGGAGGCTTGAACAGGCAAGGGCTATTAAAGAAAAAAACAAATCATGAGATTGAGCAGGCGACCAAAAAGGAGACTGGCTTACTCAGTACCTGGAGAGCTACCCTGAGCTGGCAAAGAGGATGGAGGTTGAGGGATCCAGGAGCCATCAGTCTTCAGCCAGGCTGAGTAGGGCCAGTGGCGGGGCCTAGTCTGGAAAGGTGCTCCCCCTGTGTTGAGGCACCTGGGGCTCACCCTTTTCTAAGGGCACTGTTCCAGTGGCCCTCCTGGCCACACGCCGAGCAGTCTGATTGGTAGGCGTGGCTTTGCCCCACTTCAGGCAGGCTCCTGGAGGTAGTTGTTGTTGCAGTCCTCCACACCTAGGTGGTGCTCCAGGGGGCTGAGCCGCCACCGCCAGCCAAAGGGCAGCTACCAGGGATCTGCTTTTTGGCAAAGTCAAGAGTGTACGCTCCATCTCCGCCTGTTTCTCTCTGGAATTAAAACTTAGATGCTATGTTAAGGTTCTGTCAGCTGTGATGGACCTATACTCACAAAGAGCGCGTCCCGGGGCTGGTGTCTGGCAAGAATGGCAACGCAGACTCTCCACGGGCAGAGGGTGTCGCCCCAGCCCCGGCGTTTCCCACAGCACCTAGGGCGCGCCCACGCGGGCCGCCCAGCAAAATTGCAGTCTGGCGCGGGCCAAGATGGCGACTGTGACATCACCAGGCAGCGACTATGAGCCATCACAAAATGGCAGCTGGCGGGAAAATAAATGGAAGCTGATGGGGGAGAGCATTTGGAGGGATACCAGACCACTTAGAAAAGTTCCTAACTGTTCCTGGGCCACCGCAACCTATTTCCCAACTCGTATCAAGGCAGACAGGCTCTCAGGGCATCTGCTAGTATAAAGGTTCGACTCCCCATAATTGGTTCGCGGGCGGAAACGAAGAACAGGAAATGGGCGTCCCCGATTTCCCTGCTCAATCGTTTGGAAACGGAGGTTAAGAGATAGGGAAGAACGTCTTCATTCCTTCTCAAAACCGGAGGATGACCTGGTCATCCGCAGCGTGGTCCCAGTGGACCATGGGACAATGGGTCACCAAGCGCTTGGATTTTAAGGTCCCAGTGGACCGGAAGACCCAAGTCCGGAACCCGCTAACCAAGGGAAGGAGGCAGTTTACCGGAGTATAGTGATGTCGGCCAGCGCTGGCTGTGACAGAAGTGCTGAGAAGTTGCTGGGGGCGCGGTGGAGCCAGGGCGCGCGGATGCCGGTGGCTGGTGTGGACGGCACTGGCGGCTGGCGCAGGTGGGATCAGTGGGGGTGCGCAGGTGGCATGGCTTGCCGGGCCCGCGGCGTGGAGACAAAATGGCTTCCAGGCACGCGCCAGACGCTGAGGTTGGGCCCCAAAGAGCACCGCCAGTGAGCCTGGCTCGGGGCGGGTGGGGCAAACCGGCCAGAGGTCCCGGCGGTGACCGGAGAACCAAGCTGGAACGGTGCTTTAGGAGGTCCAAGCGGCAGGCAGAGGTCCTGGCCCACGCAGGTGGTTGGCAGGCAGAGCAAGTGCCAAGCTGCTTGGCTCGGGCCGGAAAGATGGCCACCGACTCCTAGGATTGGTTAGGAGTGGAAAGTGGGAGGGATTAAAGATTGTGAGGCCTCCAGTGAGGCCATGAGGTGGGAGGGGTTAAAGATGGCGAGGCCTCCAGTGAGGCCATGAGGTGGGAGGGGTTAAGGATGGCAAGGCCTCCAGTGAGGCCATGAGGTGGGAGGGGTTAAGGATGGCGAGGCCTCCAGTGAGGCCATGAGGTGGGAGGGGTTAAGGATGGCGAGGCCTCCAGTGAGGCCATGAGGTGGGAGGGGTTAAGGATGGCGAGGCCTCCAGTGAGGCCATGAGGTGGGAGGGGTTAAGGATGGCGAGGCCTCCAGTGAGGCCATGAGGTGGGAGGGGTTAAGGATGGCGAGGCCTCCAGTGAGGCCATGAGGTGGGAGGGGTTAAGGATGGCGAGGCCTCCAGTGAGGCCATGAGGTGGGAGGGGTTAAAGATGGTGAGGCCTCCAGTGAGGCCATGAGGTGGGAGGGGTTAAGGATGACGAGGCCTCCAGTGAGGCTATGAGGTGGGAGGGGTTAAGGATGGCAAGGCCTCCAGTGAGGCCATGAAGTGGGAGGGGTTAAAGATGGTGGGGCCAAGATGGCGGCCCCCCAGTGATTCCACGTGTCCAAGATGGCGGGCCAAAGCTGGCGACCCCCCCCCCCCAGTAATTCCATGTGGCTGCTTACCGGAATGGCCAGGCCCAGGCAGCAGGGGTGGGCAGACACAGGGTGAAGGGCGCCAGGGCGCGAGTCCGAGTGGAGGAACCAGCTGGAGCGCGGGCTGGACTTGGCGGGCTGGGGGCTGTTTAGCAGAGTGGCGGCCACCTAGATGGAGGAGGCAGGCGGCCCCGGCAGGCGGGTCTAAGCAACGCCAGGCGCGGAGAAGACATAGGCGCGCAGTGTGGCGCAGTCCGCGGGCGGCGCGGTCCCATTCCAGCTGCGGGCAGCGTGGGCAGGCGGGAACGGCGGTTTTAGGAGGTCCAAGCGGCAGGCAGGAGCAGAGCAGGTGCCAGCATCACCCAAGGAGCCTGGCTCCGGGCGGGTGGAACTGGCAGCCTGGTGGCCGGCAGAGCCTGCACGCCCCGGCAGTGGTGGCTGCGGCCGCAGTGGCAGTGGAAGATTGCCATCGGCGCTCCAGAAGAGAGCACGTGGGCAGGAAAAGATGGCCACTGGCTCTCAGCAGAGCGCAGGGCTGGAATGATGGCCGCAGACTCTCAGCAGAGTGCGGGGCCGAAAAGATGGCCGCGAGCTCTCAGCAGAGCTCAGAGCTGGAAAGATGGCCACCGGCTCTCAGCGGAGCTCGGGGCTGGAAAGATGGCCGCGGACTCTCAGCAGAGCCCGGGGCGGGAAGAAGGCCGCCGGCTCTCCCGGAGAGCGCGGGGCTGGGGAAGAAGGCTTACGGTCCGGGCAGGCACGGGGCGGCAGCGGCGGCAGTGGTGGGAGCAACGCCTGCAAGCGGAGCGCTGGTGTGGGACCTCACAGTCGAGCTGCTGGCGGGTCGGAGAGTCCGGGGCTCAAAAAGAGAGTAAAAATAAAAAGAGAAAACAGAAAAAAAAAAAGGAAAAAAATGGGGAGGGACCCAAGAGTTCTCCCGGTTCGGCACCAAATGATAAGTAAAATAAAAAATTAAATGCGAGTAAAATAAAAATAAGTGAGTACGGCGGAGTGTGAAAAACACGAGAGAGGTCCGGTACACGTGGCATGTAAAGTTTTAATGGCACGGCTCTCCCGGGGATCAGGGCGAGGCACCGTGGGGCCCGCGCGCCTGTCCGAAGCTAGAGGACGCGGGCTCTCCTTTTAAAGGCATGCATCTCGCGAGATGGGGGTTTACTCGCGGGAATGCCCAATTCTCGTGGGGGTTTCAGCCCCTCCCTTGCCCTGCAGAGGTCATGTGACACAAAGTCACATGAGTGCAGGACCCAACTTAACAATGTTCCCTTGAGTGAAAAAAATGGTCAACTAAATGAGGAGACACATTCAGTACTGTGTACATGTGTATTTTTATCATCCTGAATTTCATTATAATATACAATTACAATGCAACAATAAAGTCTATTTTAAAAATAAGATAGGTCTGGCGTGGTGGCACATCCCAGCATTTGGGAGGCTGAGGAAGGAGGATCGTGGTTCACTGATAGCCTCAGCTCCTACTTAGTGAGGCCCTTTGCAACTCAGTGAGACCCTGTTTCAAAATAGAGTGGCACATGCTTGTAATCCCAGCACTTGGGAGGCTGAGGCAGGAGGATTGCGGTTCGCCAACAGCCTCAGTAACTACTTTGTGAGGCCCTTTGCAATCAGTAAGACCCTGATTCAAAATCAAGAATAAAAAATAGGGCTAGGGGTGTAGCTCGGAGGTAGAATGCCCCTGGGTTCCATCCCCAGTACTGCAAATAAATAAATAAATAAATAAATAAATAAATAAATAAATAAGGCCAGGGGTGTGGCTTGTAGATAGAATGCACTGAGTTCCATCCCCATTACTGGGAGAAAAAAAAAAAAAAAAGATAGGTGGAAGCATTTCTCTGGCTTCTCTTTAATCCAGTCCAGCAGCCTAGGCCTGGAAGGCAAAACTGTCAGAGTCTGAAACATTTTCAATCTGAACAAAAAGGGCGGTTACTGTGGAGGCGGGGAGGGTGGAGATGAGTAGGTAACCTTCCTTGCCTCTTGCCCCGCACGGTTCAGAACTCTTGTACAGGTGTACAGTGTCTAATTAGTTGAAAGGCCACGACATTCACCAAGGGACTTTTCACTTGGGGTCACTGTCTCTCCCCCCACCCCCCAATGTACTTCCAAGCTTGGGTAATGTCTGGGGTACTGGTAAGAATGTGAAGGTTGAGTTAGGCTTCTGAATCTAAATATTGAGTAACTAATAGCTCTTGAAAAAGGGTATGATCATTTTTATTTATATATTTGTGGTACAGGGGATTGAACCCTGGGCCTCACGCATGCTAAGCAGGTACTTTGCCACTGAGTTACATCACCAACCCTTTTTTGTCTGCTTGTGTACATGGTACTAGGGATTGAACACAGGGCTTTCTACCTCTGAGCTACACCCTTAGCCATTTTTATTTTTTTATTTTGAAACAGGGCCTCGCTAAGTTGCTAAGAGTCTCATTACAATGTTGAGATTGTCCTCGAACTGTGATCCTCCTCTCAACCTCCCAAATCCTGGGATTATAGGTGTGCATCACCACGCCCAGATCCCATCCTTTTTATTTTGAGACAGTGTTGCTAAATTGCCTATGCTAGCCTCAAGCCTGTGATCCTCCTACCTCAGCCTCAGTCTCCTTAATCACTGAGATTGTAGGCATAAACCACTACCTGCCTAAAGATGATAAAATAGGGCCAATGCACTGAACCAGTGAGCATCAGATGAACTTATTAGTATCGCATGTACTCTACCAAGGAATGCAGCCTGTCACTTTTAATTCTCACAGCATGCAAAGACACAGGAAAAGCAGGTTCTGTGGTTTTAAGAAATTGGGAGGGCAATTTTGGTAACAACAACAATAGCTTGTGTTAATCCTGTCCCATCACATTTATCTGTTGGTATTCTTTCCAAGTTACTCTGAAATGTAAGATTTACTGTCTCAGCATCCAGAATACTAGCATCCAGAAGTAATATCATGTTGATGGCAAAGTCTTTTCTTAAAGCAGATACATTTCCTAACTTTTTAGTGTGAAGATTTCTCAAATTTACAAGAAACTGAGTAGGACGATGAACAGGTCCTTTGCTATGAATGCTCTTCCTGCCTATCCCCTAGCTCTCGTATATCTTTGTGTGTGTTGATGGGGGGTTACTAGGGGTTGAATTTAGGGGCATTCTGCCTCTGAGATGCATACCTAGACCTTTTTTATTTTTGCTTTGAAACAAGAGTCTCAGTAGGTTGCTGAGAGTCTTGCTACACTGCTGAGATGTCCTCAAATCTGTGATCCTCGTCTCAGCCTCTCAAGTGCTGAGATTACAAGGGTGTATACCCAGCTTTACATGTATCTTCATTTAACACTGTTAAAGGCATCATGATATGTCACCACTGAAACATCTCTAGAATAACATTCTTCTTTTATGTGTGTGTGGTAGTGGGGGTGAACCCAGGGGCTTTCTACCTCCGGGCTGTACTCCCAGACCTATTTTATATTTTATTTGGAGACAGGGTCTCACTAAGTAGCTGAGGCTGGCTCAAACCTGTGCGAGCCTCCTGTCTCAGCCTCCCAAGCACGGGGATTACAAGTGTGCGCCACCACGCCTGGCTAGAATAACATTCTAACTATTTTAATAATAGTAATAGTAATCTAAAAATCTTCTCACACTAAGGCAGCAAAGTATGGCCCACATCTTGCCAGCTTATTTTGTGAATCAGGTTTTTATGAAACACAGCCATACCATGGTAAGATCTCTATAAAATATTATTTCTTTAAAGTATAGTGAGGGTAAGCCAGGCGCGGTGGCGCACACTTGTAATCCCAGCATTCGGGAGGCTGAGACCAGAGGATCATGGTTCGCGGACAGCCTCAGCTACTAAGTGAGGCCCTCTGCAACTCAGTGAGACCCGGTTTCAAAATAAAGAATAAAAAATAGGGCAGGGGGTATAGCTCAGAGATCCAATGCCCCTGGGTTCCATCCCCAGATACACACACACACAAAAAAAGTATAGCGAGGACAGAAAACTTGGTATTATATAACAACAACAACCACCAAAAAAAACCACCAAAAAACAAAAAACAAAAAACCCTCAGGAAAGTCACGTCAAGTGTTTTAATTGCTCATTCTCTAAAATGTAGGTAATAACTTTCCTGATTGCGGGGCATGGCGGTGCACGCCTGTAATCCCAGCATTTGGAAGGCCTACACAGGAGGATCCTGATTCATGAACAGCACCAGCTACGCAGTGAGGCCCTCTGCAACTTAGTGAGACTCTGTTTCAAAATAATAAAAAATAGGACTGGGTGTGTAGCTCAGAGGTAGAATGCCCTGGGTTCCATCTTCAGTACTGCAAAAAAAAAAAAAAAAAAAAAAAAAAAAAAAAAAAAAAGACTTTCCTGATTATTTTGGAAGAAAGAGAATATTAAAACAATTAACTGTCAGCCGGGCGTGGTGGCGCACGCTTGTAATCCCAGCATTTGGGAGGCTGAGACCAGAGGATCGCAGTTCGCGGCCAGCCTCAGCTACTTGGTGAGGCTCTCTGTAACTTAGTGTGACCTTGTTTCAAAATAAAAAATAAATACAGGGCAGGGTGTGTAGCTTGGAGGTCAAATGCCCCTGGGTTCCATCCCTAGATCTGCAAATAAATAAATAAATAAATAAAAATAAAACAACTGTCCATCAACAGATACACACACACACACACATACAAACACACACACATACACACACACACTATACATACATTTTCTGTACCCATATATATGTATACACATACACACAGAGTGGACACTATTTTTACAATAAACTACTTGGACAACATGCATTAACCTAAGGACAGTACACTAAGTGAAGAGGACAGGTATGTAAAGACAAATATTGAGTCGATATTTGTCAATATTTGAATCAATGTTTGCAGTGCAATCATTGGTTGGCATGTTTCTAATAATGCTGAAAAGTGAGAGAGCTTCTCCCAAAGGTCCTTCAGCAATGAATAAAGAGTCTCCTGGGAGCCGGGCGTGGTGGCGCACGCTTGTAATCCCCGTGCTTGGGAGGCAGAGACAGGAGGATCGCGCAGGTTCGAAGCCAGCCGTGCGCGCTGGCTTAGGAGACCCTGTTTCCAAATAAAAATGTTAAAATAGGTCTGGGAGTGTAGCCCGGAGGTAGAAGGGCTTCCAGGAACCCCAGTACCACCAAAAAAAAAAAAAAAAAAAAAAGTCTCCTGGGAATTAAATAAAATGCTGGGAAGAGTCTAGAATAAGAAGTAAAATTTTGAACATAAAATCATTTCTTAAGCCAGGCATGGTGGTGCGTGCCTGCAACTCCAGTACTTGGGAAGCTGAGGCACAAGGATTGAAGGTTCAAGGACAGCCTCAGCTGTAGTGAGACTCTCGTCAACCTAGCAAGACCCTGTTTCAAAATAAAAATAAAATAGGGCTAGGGATTTCGCTTGGAGGAAGAATACCCTTGAGTTCAATACTTAGCAACACACACACACACACACACACAGATTTCTTAAAATTTTACTCTAAATTAAACTTAAATAACATTTAAGTCATGTGTGTGGTGTTGGGCATCAAACCCAGGGCCTTACCCATGTTACACAAGTTCTCTATCACCAAGCTGCACTCTAACACCCTGTAATTAAAACATTTGAATCTGTAATTCTGAAGTGCTCTACTTTATGGGAGAGGGTATTCTTTTCTTATTCCTTTTTAAAAATACTACATTCCAGCCAAACTATACTAGCTACACTATGTTCCTTTGTGTGTGTGTGGGGGGGGGTACTGGGGGTGGAACCCAGGGGCTCCTCTACCTCCAGGCTATACTCCCAGACCTATTATATACTTTATTTGGAAACAGGGTCTCACTAAGTTGCTGAGAGACTCACTAAGTAGCTGAGGCTGGCTTTGAACCTGCACGACCCTCCTGTCTCAGCCTCCCCAGTGCTGGGATCCAGCTCTCTATGTTCTTTTAACTGTGCTTCTGAACTTCTCCCGCTAGAATTCATCCCCCTTGATTTTAATTAGTCCTGCAGAGACTCTGACTTCAAATTTCAGCCCTCATCTGTCTGACCTGTTTTTATTTTGGGGGAAGGAGAGGTATTGGGGATTGAACCAGTACCAACCCAATTTTGAGGTTAAATACCCCCAACCCAATTTTTTTTTTTTTTTTTTTTTACTTTTTATTTTGAAACAAGGGCTCACTAATTTGCTAAAGCTGGCCTCAAACCTGTAATCCTATTGTCTCAGCCTCCCAAGTACTGGTATTACAAGTGGGAGCCCCCACATCTGGCCTGTCTAACCTTTGAGAAATTATTTGGTCACTTCTTTTTAGTTTTAACCTCTGTAAAATAAAGTTAATACTGTCCATTAGGTTATCTGTAACCATGAGTTAACGTTTGTGAAAAGCACATTAGGACTATACAAAAGCCAATTAGATTTAGGATTTCTATCCTTTGAGGGCTAACTTGATAATTGTAAACTTTTTAAGAATAGGCACTATGTTAGCCAGTTATGGTGGTACATGCCTGTAATCCCAGTACTTGGGAGGCTGAGACAGGAGGAGTGCAGGTTCAAAGCCAGCCTCAGCAACTTAATGAGGTTCTCAGCAATTTAGCAAGACTATTTCCAAATAAAAAATAAAATAGGGTAGAGGTAGAGTTTGGAGGTAGAATGTCTCAGTTCAATCTCCAGTACAAAAAACCCAAAAAACAAAAACAAAAAAAAAAAAACAGGGCGTGGTGACACATGCCTATAATCCCAGTACTTGGGAGGCTGAGATAGTATGATCTCAGGTTTGAGAACAGCCTCAGCAAGTAGTGAGACTCATCAACCTAGTGAGATCCTGTTTCCAAATAAGAAAAAAAATTGGACTGGGGATGAAAGTACAATGTCTCCGGGTTCAATCCCTAGTAACACACACACACAAACACACACGCGCGCGCGGCACTATATCTGTTTATTGTTAAGTTCCTTGGAACGAAGTTGAATTTTTCAAATATATTTGTTAAATTGCACAAACATGTTATACTGCTTGTCTTCCTCCAGACAGACTGCAAGATTTCTGAAATCATCTTAAGTGACCAGCATATAACATAGGGCCTGGCACATATTACCATTTAAAGAATGAACATGCAATATCTGCTAATGGGGACCTCATATTTACATCTGAGTCTCACTAAATTGCAGAGGCTGATCACAAACCAGCAATCTTCCTGTCTCAGCCTCCCAAGATCTGGGATTATAGGTGTGGGTAACCATGCCTGGTTTGTCTGTTTTTTTTTTTTTTTCTTTTCTTCTTTTTTTTGGTGTGTGTGGTACGTGGGATGGAAGCCAGAGGCATTCTACCTCCGAGCTACACCCCAGCCCTATTTTTTATTCTTGATTTTGAAACAGGGTCTCACTAAGTAAAGGAGGACCTCACTAAGTAGCTGAGGCTGTCTGCGAACCGTGATCCTCCTGTCTCAGCCTCCGGAATGCTGGGATTACAGGCGTACGCCACCACGCCCGAATAAGACCTGCTCATCCTTCTCAGTGCAAACCCGGTTCAGGAGCCCATTCCAGCACAGCCACAGGGCGGGAAGGCTCGGGCGTGGTCACGTGACCCCGCGGTTGGGCCGCAGCTGCTCTGCGGGGAGATGCAGGAGTGCTGCGCTCCGGAGTCCTCCCGGGACCTCCCCACCAGCCGTGCCGGGCGAGAAGATGAGCTCTGCAGCGTTAAGACCGCGGTCGCAGCCGCCGCCTCTTCTTGCCGGACCTCCCCACTCACTCTCCGTCGGCTCCGCCATCTCCCACCGGACTCGACCCTGCTTATTTGCTAAACCCGCGGTTTGCAGCCTCAGAGCAACACAGAGCACAAAACCTAAGGCCATAGCGGAGACCGGAGAACAACCCCGTAGTCCCGGACTCGGTCTGGCAGTAACCCATAGCAACCGAGGGCGGCCGGCTCCGCCTTGCCCTGCCCCTTCCGGGCTCACTTTACTTCCGCTTCCGGTCCTGGCGTCACGGCGCTGCCGTAAAGAGCTTTGCATTGTGGGAACTCCTTCCTTTCTCGTTCCCGGGCCATCTTGGCGGCTGCTTGTGGTGAGTAGGCTCCACCATGCCGAGGTTTAGGCTGCGCCGGGAGCCCTGCGGGTTGCCGTTTGGAGCTCCGGATCTTAAACCTCCTGTCCTCTGTGTTCTAGGTTGGGGGCCGTCCCGCGCCTAAGGCAGGAAAGATGGTGGCCGCAAAGAAGACGGTGAGTGAGACGGGCCGAGTCCGGAAACCGGTTCACGTGGAGAGATGTCTTGGCCGGGGCGGGCGGATCTGAGCACACCGGGAGACAGGCATGCTCTTTGGCATCTGGCGGGAGGGTCCGGACCCAAAGGGGAGCCGAGAGGCCCTCGGTGACTTCGGAGGTTTTATTCACTGTCTCGGTTGCAGAATCATGAATCTTACTTTTGGGTTGGTTTCATATGAGGCCTTCAGTTCCATGTTAAATATTTTCTTTGTAGAAAAAGTCCCTGGAGTCGATCAACTCCAGGCTCCAGCTTGTTATGAAAAGTGGCAAGTACGTGCTGGGGTACAAGCAGACTCTGAAGATGATCAGACAGGGCAAAGCGAAATTGGTCATCCTCGCCAACAACTGCCCGGCTCTAAGGTAATGGACAGACCCCGCGAGTGCGTGGCCGCCAGGAATCTCGCGAACAACACCCAGAAGTGTAAACCCTTAGAATGAGTGGCGTGAACTCATTTTTTGGTAAAATTGACTTTCCAAGCGGAACACTTGCGAAATAATTATTATGATTGTTATTAATGGTGTTTGGCCCATCTTTTTTTCTCCTTCATGCGCTTATAAATGTATGGTGGAAAGAGTAAAAACCATAGAATCAAAAGTTTGAGGGAAGCACAGACACTTATTTTCCATATATTTTGCGGCCTGTCACTCGGCCATTCTTTTAGCTTTGAGATGCTTTAAAGGTGCTTGGTTGTATCGGGATTACAAGCGTGCACCATCACGCCTGGCTATTATCCTGAAATTGAACAATGCTATAAGTAAACTAAAAGAACCTGTAGATTGTAAGCCATATGGTCAGTTCCCTACCCTTTTGGTTTTCTCTGGTAATGCATAACCTGCCCAGAGCATTTTATATATTGTGTTTATTTGTACTGGCAGAGCCTAAAGTGTTTGGTCTTAATCCACACTGTTGTGTAAAGCCTTTTTGTGTGTGCATATGGTATTGGGGATTGGGCTATCTCCAAACTAAACTCTCCAGCCCTTTTGTTTTTTTATTTTGAAACAAGGTTTCATTAATTTGCAGAGGGTCTCAGTAAGTGGCTGAGGCTGGCTGTGAACCTGCATTTCTCCTGTTCCAGCCCCCAAGTATATTACAAGTGTGCAGCACCACCACTGTCCCATCAAGCCTTAAAAAATGCCTGCCTTCTATAATAGTTTTTCCCCCCCTGTTCTTGGTACTGGGGATAGAACCCAGGGACATTCTACCTCTTGAGCTACATCCCCAGCCCTATTTTTTATCCTTTATTTTGAAACAGGGTCTCATTGAGTTGTGGAGGGCCTCACTAAGTAATGAGGCTGACTGCGAACCTGTTATTCTCCTGTGTCAGCCTCCCTCCCAAGTACTGTGATTACAAGCTTGCACCACCACACTCAGCTTTATAGTAGTGTTTCTTAAATGTGACTATGCACCGGGTGTGGTGGTGCACTCTTGTAATCCCAGCATTCGGAGGCTGAGACCAGAGGATCGTGGTTCTCAGACAGCCTCAGCTACTTAGTGAGGCCTTCTGCAACTCAGTGAGACCAGGTTTCAAAATAAAGAATAAAAAATAGAGCAGGGGGTGGGGCTCGGAGGTCAAATGCCCCTGGGTTCCATCCCCAGACCTGCAAAAAAAAAAAAAGTGACTATGCAAAGGAATAATGTGCGTGTTAAAATGCAACTTCTAAGCAGATCATAGTGCTGCATGCCTGTAATCCCAGTACTTTGGAGGCTGAGGCAGGAAGATTTCAGGTTCAAGGACACCCGTAGCAAGTAGTGAGGCTCTTCAACCTAGTGAGATCCTAAGTCTGGGAGTATCCCTTGGGTTCCACCCCTAGTACCACACCCCCCCAAAAAAAAATAGGGTTGGGGATATAGCTCAGACATAAAATGCATCTGGATTCAATCCCTGATACCACTAAAAAAAAAAAATGCAGTTCTTTGTGTAGTAATGTGCCCTTGTAATCCCAGTATTTGGGAGGCTGAGACGGGATTGAAGGGTTTTTGTTTGTTTGTTTTTTGTTTTATGTTTTTGTTTTTGGTGGTACTGGGGATGGAAACCTTCTAACTCCAGGCTATGCTCCCAGACCTATTATATTTTTATTTGGAAACATGGTCTCTTAAGTCAGCGAGGCTGGTTCGAATCTGCGCAGTCCTCCTGTCTCTGCCTCCCAAGAGTGGGGATTACTAGTGGCAGGGTTGTTGTTTTGTTGTTTTAGGTTTTTTTTTTTTTTTTTTCTTTGTTGTTTTGGTGGTACTGGGGGTAGAACCCAGGGGCTTTCTACCTCTGGGATATACTCCCAGACCTATTTATACTTTGTTTGGAAACAGGGTCTCACTAAGTTGCTGAGAGCCTCACTAAGTAGCTGAGGCTGGCTTCGAACCTGTGCGATCCTCCTGTCTCAGCCTCCCAAGCGCAGGGATTACAAGTGTGTGCCACCACGCCCGGCAGGATTGAAGTGTTAAAGCCCAGCCTCAACAACTAAGGACTGAGGGTGTAGCTGGAAAGTAGAATGCACCTGGGTTCTATCTCAGCGCTGCACACAAAAATGTTCTTCTCATTTCAGTGTAGGGTTGGGGCCTGAGATACATTTTTACAGGTCCCTTCTGGCACTATTACTGGTCTCTGGATCCATTTTTTAAGTTAGCAAGGTTCTGTAGGAGACTCTTCACATTTCTAAAAACCATTAGTATCTACATAAATTGACACTGAAGTGTTAACTCATGTAAATGATACTACTTCCCATCTTGGATCCAGGGCACTAGTGGGTGATAGAAATGGCTTTTATTTTATTTGGTACTGGGAATTGAGGGTCATCCTATCTCCCAGTTACTCCCATAGCCCTTTTTACATTTTGAAACGGTCTCACTAGGTGTCTGAGGCTGGCTTTGAACCTGAGATCTTCCTGTTTCAGCCTCCCAGGTACTGGGGTTACAGGGATGTGCCACTGCACATAGCTGAGAAATGGCATATTTATTAAGGATAACTTGTGTTTGGATTGTGGATCCTCCGCTTACCATTCTGTGCCTCAATTTCTTCATTAAAAAGTGGAGTACATCAAACCTTTAAAGACTGTAAAGGGATTTGTATAAAGGTACTAATGTTAAATGACTTTTTTTTGCATCTTACTCTTTCATGAGCATTGATACTAACTTAAACATAGTAGGTATTCAGTAGCTATTTCCTGGTTGCCCCAATACTTGTTAGAGATCCAAGTTGAAATTGGTTTATGAGTTGTAAGTGGTTTAGTTACTGTTTCAAGGTCTCAACATAACAGATAAAGAGAAGTTGTAATATTTAGTCTGTCAGTTGCTTGCTATGACATTTACTTATTAGCCTTTTTTTGATTGTTTCTAAAGGAAATCTGAAATAGAATACTATGCCATGTTGGCCAAAACAGGTGTTCATCACTACAGTGGCAATAATATAGAATTGGGCACAGCATGCGGAAAGTACTACAGAGTGTGCACACTGGCTATCATTGACCCAGGTATGCTTTTTAAATTGCAATATGAATTCCATTTGAAGCACCAAGGAAATAATGACTTAGGAAATTGCTAAAAGGCAAAAGACTATAAGGGAAATGGCAGGCAAGATAAGGAAAGTAAACTTTATTTGCTGTCTGAAAACAAGCTGGTAAAATTAGGTTGAGGGGGGAAGAAACATTGTGATTTGTTTCCGACTCATAAATTTTTCATTAACCCATAAAATACTGCGAATATTCTCGCTGTTCTGATTTTGTAATAATCAGGACAGGCTAAAAATTCGCTATATTAAGACCACGCATGTGTCCCCAGACTTAGTTCTTTCCCTGGGTCTGGTTTATAAATGCTGGTGATAAAATAGGATTTATTGAATAGTCATTTCGTGTGATTATATGATGGCTACACTTTAAGGTTTTATCTTTAATCAACTTTAAGAAAAATGACAGTATAGCTAGTGTAATAACGTGCAGATAATCAGTGCTCATTTGTAGACTTGACTAAAAAATGTATGGCCAAAGTGGGGAAATTTTGTGATTGCTAGTTGCCCTTAATAAAAATATTCTTTTTATTTTCTAGGTGATTCTGATATCATTAGGAGCATGCCAGAACAGACTGGTGAAAAGTAAACCATGTAACATTTTTCTTTAATAAAACTTGCCAGAGCTTGTTTTCAAAACCCTGTATCCATATTGGTTTTTTTCTTTGTATCTTTTTATTTCCTTACACATTCCTAAAGGTGGGATTGGAGAGTGCTGGAGCTGGATGGTGTGGGAGGCTTCTGGATGAAGATTTCCACATCTTAGTTTTCCTGTTTTTCCTTTGTGTATGTGTGTTGGGGGAGGGTAGATTTGAACCTGTGGACACTAGCACCTAACAATTCTCCCAACCCCTTTTATTTTTAATTTTGAAACAGTCTTAAGTTGCCTCAAATTTTAGTTCCTCCTGCCTCAGCCTCCTGGGTCACTGGGATTGCAGAGATAGGCCCCTGTGCCCTGCATTTTTTCTGTTTTTCTAAAGGGTGTGCACTGAGTGTCCCTTACTTAAAATGCATGGAACCATACGTGTTTCAGATTTTTAACATTTGTAGATAAACACGGTGGGATATCTTGGGAATGGGCCCGAGTCCAAACAAATTTATTTGCTTTGTATGTTATTAATAATTTTATGCATGAAACAGTTTGAAGGCATGGAAACTTTGAGCTTATGTCAGTGCTCAAAAAGTCAGATATTTGGATTACATGTCCCACCTGTACGAGATGTGTGTGTTGTGTATGTGTGCATGTGGATTGAACCCAGAGGCATCTACCTCCAAGTGGAGTGATACCTCCAGTCCTTTATATTTTATTTGGAGACTTACTAAATTGCTGCAACTGATCTTGAACCTGAGGTCCTCCTGTCTGGGCCTCCCAAGCACTGCGTATAGGCATTTTCTACCGCACCTGGATTCTACTCGGAGGTCAAATGTCCCTGGGTTCCATCCCCAGACTCGGGGAAAAAAAGAGAGTAGCCTGGGGGTAGAAGACCCCTGGGTTCCATCCCCAGTACCACCAAAAAAAAAAAAAAAAAAAAAAAATCTAGTGGAGAGCTGGGCATGGTGGCACACACTTGTAATTCTAGTACTTGGGAGGCTGAGATAGGAGGTTCACAGGTTCATGGCCAGCCTCAGCTACTTAGGTCCTCTACAACTTAGACCATTTCAAAGTAAAGAATACAAACAATTAGGGCTGGGGGTGTAGCTAGGAGGTGGAATGCCCCTGGGTTCAAAAAGAAAAAAATTACTGTGGGAGACTGGCCATCACTACCTAGAGCTTGATTGTTACTTTCTCAACTTGGCAGCAGTACTGACATCTTTCTGATGAGACAAATATTTGGGAGGGCTATAGATACTACAGGGTGTTTTTCATTTTTGGTTTTCCTGGTCTCAAGTTGCGAAGACCTAAGTTGCTGAGGCTGTGAACCTGCCATCCTCATGTCTCAGCCTCCCAAGTACTGACATTACAGGCATGTACCACCACATCCAGCTTCGGTGCCACATTTTTAAACTATTCCTTCAAGCTACACTTTCCAGCCTATTTTTATTATTTATTTTGAAACAGGGACTTAGTAAGTTGCAGAGGGCCCTCACAAATTGCTGAGGATGGCTACTAACCTGTGATCCTCCTATCTCAGCCCCTTAGTACTAGGATTACAAGGGTAAGTCACCATACCCGGTTTATTTTTTGTGGTACTGGGGATGGAACCCAGGGACATTCCACCTCCAAGCTACATCCCAACTTTTTTTTTTTTTTTTCCTTTATTTCAAAACAGGGTCTCACTAAGTTGCAAAGGACCTCACTAAGTAGCTGAGGGTGGCTGCGAACTGCAATCCTATCTCAGCCTCCCCAATGCTAGGATTACAAGCATGTGCCATCACACCTGGCTCCAATTCAATTTCTTAAGATGTGGTGACCTGAAGAATACAAAATCAGATTCCAGTGAGCATTTTTATTTTTTTTTGCTGTGTTTCTATGACATGACTTTGGCTGTAGGCATTTTATTTTTTTTATTTTTTATTTTTTGCGGGTCTGGGGATGGAACCCAGGGGCATTCTACTTCTGAGCTACACCTCCTGCCCTATTTTTTATTCTTTGTTTTGGAACAGGGCCTCACTAAGTAGCTGAGGCTGTGTAGGAACTGCGATCCTCCGGTCTCAGCCTCCTGAATGCTGGGATTACATGCGTGTGCTACCACGCCTGGCTGGCTGCAGGCATTTTAGGATGATGATTTTCTTATTTGTTTTGCAATACTGGGGATGGGACTCGGGTGCATTCCACCTCTGAGCTACACCCCAGCCTTATTTATTTGTTTGTTTATTTACTTATTTATTTATTCTTTATTTTGAAACAGTCTCACTGAGTTACAAGGACCTCACTAAGTAGCTGAGGGTGGCCACGAACCATGATCCTCCTGTCTCAGCCTCTCAAATGCTGGGATTACAAGCATGTGCCACCATGCCCAGCTCCCAGCACTATTTTTTAATTCTTTATTTTGAAAGAGTGTCTCACTGAGTTGCAAAGGGCCTAAGTAGCTGAGACTAGCTTCAAACTGCTATCCTGTCTCAGCCTCCTGAATGCTGGGATTACAAGCATGCACCACCATGCCTGGCTTAGAATGATGGTTGTTTTTTTTAATTGTATGATTTCTAGGTCCTTGTAGGTAGTGATAATATGCTGTAAGATAATTTGTTTTCTACCTTTTCTTTACATGTACTTTTTGTACAATCACTATTTTTTCTGCAAAAATTTTAAAGCTATAGCTAAGAAACAAACCTCACTCTTTCTGGCCTGGGGTATTTGTAATAAAGTACCATTGAACTGATACTGGAGAAAATGCACTGGCCAGTAAGATCTGGTAAGTTATAAGGTGGCATTTTTCTTTTTTGTGGTACTTGGAATTAAACTCAGAGACATTCTACCTCCAAGCTACACCCCCAGCCCTATTTTTTATTATTTATTTTTGCAATACTAGAGATTGAACCCAGGGACATTCTACCTCTGAGCTACACCCACAGTCCTGTTTCTAATTCGTTTGAAACAAGATCTCACTGAATTGCAAAGGGCCTCACCAAGTAGCTGAGGACCCAGGGACATTCTACCTTTGAGCTACACTCCCAGTCCTATTTCTAGTTTTTGTTTTTGTTTTTTTGCAGGTCTGGGGATGGAACCCAGGGGCATTCGACCTCCGAGCCACATACACCCCCTGCCCTATTTTTTATTCTTTATTTTGAAACAGAGTCTCACTAAGTTGCAGAAGGCCTCACTAAGTAGCTGAGGCTGTCTGCTAACCACAATCCTCTGGTCTCAGCCTCCAGTGCTGGGATTACAAGCGTGCCTGGCTTTCTAATTCTTTTGAAACAGGATCTCACTGAATTGCAAAGGGCCTCACTAAGTAGCTGAGGCTGGCCGCTAACCTGAGATCCTCCTGTCTCAGCCTTCCAAGTACTGGGATTACAGGCATGCACACTGTATCAGGCTTGGCTTGGCATTTTCTTTTCTGTTTTTTTTTTTTTTTTTTTTTTTTTTTTTTTTTTGTAGGGGGTCGGGGGAGGAACCCAGGGACATATTCTACCTTTGAGCTACACCTCTAGCCTTATTTTTTTATTTGGAAACAGGGTTGCTGAGAGCCTCACCAAATTGCTGAGGCTGGCTTTGAGTCTGTGTTCCACCTGTCTCAGCCTCCCAAGTATTGGGGTTTCAGCTATGGGCCATGGCTACGATGCCCTGCTTTAGCCCTGCTTCGGCATTTTTCTTTTCTGATGATAATTGAAAGTAATCTGTTTGGCAGATAGCTCTAATAAGGAGGGCACTGGAGGGTGTTCCAGCCAATTGGATTGCCTCCTTACCTCTACGGAGCTGCTGTTAGGTGTGGAGAAAGAAGTCCTACAGAAGAGATTGGATGCTGGGGTGTGCTGAGTATTGCAGCTGGTGTGAAGTGCAGCAGGAGCAAAAGGCATGTAGAGACCACCCTGGAGGGTGCCATGAATGCGCTAGTGGTGCCATCTACTGAGAGGAAGAGGTTCCCTGCTGATCTGCTCTCCAGCTGCCCTGAGACTCCTGCACTATCCACCTGCAGTGCCTCAGGCCTCCTGCCCCTCCCCCGGGCCCAGCTGTCCTTGCTCTGAGGAGAAGGCCGACAGTCTTCCAGTCTAAGTACCTCCGAGTCACCTCACACCCTGCTTTATGGCATTAATCACTTCTGTCTCCCAGGGACTCAACATGATCAACTCTATGTCGCTTATCCAAAATTAGAGTGAATAATGTGTTAGCATAGCATAACCACTTAATTCCCACATTAAGATTTTTAGCTAGCTGTCTGGCTTTTTTTTTTCTTTTCTTTCTTCCTTCCTTCCTTCCTTCCTTCCTTCCTTCCTTCCTTCCTTCCTTTCTTTTTTTTTTATTCTGGTACTGGAGATTGACCCAGAGGCATTCTACCTCTTAACTACACCTCCAGCCCTTTTAATTTTTTTAATTTTGAAACAGGGTCTTGCTAAATTGCTGAGGCTGGCCTTGAAACCTGCAGTCCTCCTGTCTCAGCCTCTCAAGCACTAGGGTTACAGGCATGCACCACCATGCAGGGCTAAGATTGTAGCTGTTGTGTCCAGAGTTTTGATCTGCTGCTGTTTGCTATTATTTGATTTACTATCTGACCTGGTTCATCTAGGTAGGTTCGTTTTAGGTAGGAGAATCTGCCAAAGCACAGAAGCCAAAACAATTCATTCTGTCTTCTCATTCACTCAACATACACTTAGAGCACTGTCTCTGTGTCAGGTACTGTTGGATGCTGAAGAATAAAACCACAATAGCTAATATTGAGGATTTAAAATGTTTGGATACTTTTATAACATGGACAGTACTTTTACCAGGACAGTACAATTAGCCCCTCCCCTAGTTTGTGGTACTAGGGATTGAACACATGGACATTCTACCTCTGAGCTAAACCCCCCAGACCTCTTGATTTGGAAACAGGGTCTCCTGAGGTTGATGAGATCTCACTACCTGCTGAGGTTGTCCTTGAACCTGCAATCCTCCTGTCTCAGCCTCCCAAGTACTTGAACCACTGAGCCCCACCGATTAGCCCCATTTTATTTATTAATTTATTTTTTGGCGGGTCTGGGGATGGAACCCAGAGGCATTCGACCTCCAAGCTACACCCCCTGCCCAATTTTTTATTCTTTATTATGAAACAGGGTCTCACTGAGTTCCGGAGGGCCTCAATAAGTAGCTGAGGCTGTCCGCGAACTGCGATCCTCCGGTCTCAGCCTCCCAAATGCTGGGATTACAAGCGTGAGCCACCACGTCTGGCGATTAGCCCCATTTTAACAGGTGAAATCCAGGCATGGAAAGGCAATAAATGATGAAAGTGGATTTCAAAACCCTTAGACCATATGTACATGTGTTGAAAATAAGGAAAATGAATACTTCATAGTTTTAGATAATCCTTAAGTCTTGGATTAAATATATAAAGTTTTATGAGTTTGTTGGAGACCTTTGTTTCTCATGAAATTGTCAGATGCTTCTCCCAACCAAGTTGGAGAAATTTATAACTTTTTTTAAATTTTAAATTTTTTTTTTTTTGGTCGTACTGGGGGTGGAACCCATGGGCTTTTCTATACTTTATTTGAAACAGAGTCTCACTAAGTTGCTGAGAGCCTCACTAAGTAGCTGAGGCTGGCTTCGAACCTGTATGATCCTCCTGTCAGCCTCCCAAGCGCAGGGATTACAAGCGTGCACCACCACTCCTGGCTATATATAAAACTTTAAAAAGGGAAGAAACCAGGTGCGATGGTGCACATCTGCAATCCCAGTATATAGGAGGCTGAGACAGGAGGATTGCAGGTTGAAGGCCAGCAATTATTATTATTATTATTACTGGGGACTGAACCTAGGATCTTTCTACCTCTGACACATCCTCCTGTATTGGGATTACAGCTGTGTACCACCACACCTGGCAGCATACAATTATTTATCAAGGCCCTGTTTCATAATAAATGTTTTTTTTTTTTTTTTTTTTTTTTTTTTTAAAGGCTGGGAGCCAGGCATGGTGATACACACTGGTAATCCCAGCATTTGGGAGGCTGAGATTGAAGGATTGCCATTTGTGGACAGCCTTAGCTACTTAGGCCCTCTGCAACTTGGTGAGACCCTCTTTCAAAATAAGGAATAAAAAATAAGGCAGGAGATATAGCTGGGAGATCGAATGCCCCCGGGCATCTCCATACCTGCCCAAAAAAAAAAAAAAAAAAAAAAAAAGGCTAAAGGTGTAGGTCAGTGGTACACACACACACACACACACACACACACACACACACACACACACACACACACACACACACACAGAGTCATTGGCCGCTAGAGGGCGCTTGAGTACAGCAGAAAGAGCTAAAGATTTGAAATCAATGCTTGAACTGATTATATCTCAAAATTAATGTCAACCAATCAATCTTTTCTCTTCCCTTTATTTAGAAACAAGGGCTCACTATATCTCTTTCCCCTTCCCTTTTGGTACTGGAGTTTGAACCCAGAGGCATTCTACCTCCAAGTTACACCTCCGTCCTATTTTTTATTATTTACTTATTTATTTAGCAGTACTACGAGCTACACCCCAAGCCCTATTTTTTTTTTGGGGGGGTGGTACTGGGAATGGAAGCCAGGGGCATTCTACCTCCAAGCTACACCCCAGCCCTATTTTTTACTCTTTATTTTGAAACAGGGTTTCACTGAGTTGCAAAGGGCCTAAGTAGTAGCTGAGGCTGTCAGTGAACCGCAGTCCTGTCTCAGCCTCCCAGATGCTGGGATTACAAGCGTACACCACCATGCCCGACACCCCCAGCCCTATTTATTTATTTATTTATTTATTTATTTATTTATTTTTGGTTGTACTGGGGTTCCTGGAAGCCCTTTTACTTCCGGGCTACACTTCCAGACCTATTTTTACATTTTTATTTGGAAACAGGGTCTCCTAAGCCAGCGTGCGTGGCTGGCTTCAAACCTGCGCGATCCTCCTGTCTCTGCCTACCAAGTGCGGGGATTACAAGCGTGCGCCACCATGCCCGGCTCCCAGCCCTATTTTTTATTTATTTATTTATTTCACAGTACTGGGGATGGAACCCAGGGGCATTCTAACTCCAAGCTACACCCTTGGCCCTGTTTTTTAGTCTTTATTTTTTGAAACAGGGTCTCACTGAGTAAG
This sequence comes from Muscardinus avellanarius, assembly GCF_963383645.1. Classification (NCBI taxonomy): domain Eukaryota; kingdom Metazoa; phylum Chordata; class Mammalia; order Rodentia; family Gliridae; genus Muscardinus; species Muscardinus avellanarius. The sequence continues at coordinate 41,716,649 of NC_137789.1, forward strand.
TGGCTGAGGCTGTCTGTGAACTATGATCCTCCTCTCTCAGCCACCCAAGTACTGGGATTATAGGCATGCACCATCATTCCTGGATCCAAATCAGTATTATTTCCTAATGAAAGCCTGTGTTTTCAGGGTCAAATGCATTTCTCAGTCCTAACTCAAGATTTAATATTTCGAGTCACCACAGCTATACCTGAAAAGAATCACGATTTTTCATGTAAGGGTGAAGCCTAGATGTTCTTTCTACTCTACCACACTGCCCCTTGGGAGGACATTCTGATGCCAACACTTGTCCTGAAATATTTCAGTGAAGATTGTTCGAGGTGTTTTATTTATAAGGTATCATTTGGCCTCTAAAATGATGCTTCCATGGGAAGGATGTGATTTTGGTTTTGTTTCTTACTAGATCTGTCACGGAGTTTCTTGCTCTGAATGCTTTCTTGAGTTCTTAAAGTCTAAGTCGCCATCGACTTTCTGTTCCCACTTTATTTTCTTCATTTGGTATATATCGCTTTAGAATGTTTTCATTTATTTATTTATTTATTTTTTTGTGGTACTGGGAGTGGAACCCAGGGGCTTTCTACCTCCGGGCTATACTCCCAGAACTATTTTTATATTTTATTTGGAAACGGTCTCACTAAGTTGCTGAGAGCCTCACTAAGTAGCTGAGGCTGGCTTCGAACCTGCGCGCTCCTCCTGTCTCAGCCTCCCAAGCGCGGGGATTACAAGCATGCGCCACCACGCCCAGCTCATCTTTTATTTTGAAACAAGGTCTTGCTAAGTTATGGAGCGCCTCACTAAGTAGATGAGGCTGGCTGCGAACTTGTGATCCTCCTGTCTCAGCCTCCAAAGTACTGGGATTACAGGTGTGTGCCACCATACCTGGCTTTTTTTTTTTTTTTTTTTTTTTTTTTTTACCATGTATTTGTGTGTATTTAGGGAATTCCTTTATGTGCAGTATTTTTTTTTGCGGTATGGACAGTAAAACAGTGTATTAGTTCCCCTTATAATGTTTACATTCTTTGAATGGTTACTTTTACGAACTTTAGTAATATTCTTGTATAGGTCTCATATATATGTATATGGGTGCTAAAAATCATTTAGTTAGATACTTGTACACGGCTACAGTTATAGGGCGGTGTGCCTTTTCAGTGTCATTAGTGCAGGCAGATTTAGTCTCCAAAGGGCCTGCCCATCTGCACCCTGAGGAGCAGCATATGAGAGTCTCTGGGTTCCACATCTTTACCAGCATTTTTGCCACATCTATGGAGTAAAAAGTGGTATTATTTTAATCTGCGTTTTCCTAATTACTAGTGAGATTAACTTTTTTTCATGTGTCTTTGGCCATTTTTATATCTCACATTTAAAGCTAAAGTAGGAATTTTACACAGGATGCCATTCTCTGAAGAGGTGAACTTTAATACTGCATAAAAATTTCGACTTGTTACACAAGTACATATGTCCTATGGTTTTATGCATACATCCATATACATATATCAAGGTAAAGTCCAATACAAAAAAAATAGCATTTCCTATGGCCAGTGTTCTACAGAAGTAAGACTGTGCAAACTATTTTGTAGTCAAATGAGATTGCAACGCTCTAAGGCAGGACAAGGCAGAAGCAAATCATATCCACAGCACGTTACAAAACACCTTGCATAGCTTATTTATTCCCATGGTAAACTCATTTTGGCATTCTGAAGTTTTTTTCTTCTCTAAGAAATTTATACACATTAGTACATCAACTTTCTGTGTTTGTTGTCTAGTGGACCGGCTTCCTCATGCTGGCTGCGTTCAACTTCACAGCACGAGACTCAACCATGGCCTGAGCTCTGGGGCTCTGGGCTGCTTTCCTTGCGACCCTTGATACAATGACACACAAATAGCATCCTTTCGACTCTTCATCTGTATCTCAGCCGATTTTCCAAGGCCTCCATTCTCTGTGTCATTTCTTCTAGTAAATCTCAAATTAAGGAAGAAGAATTGCCTGCTTTAATTTACATTCAAATACAACTTGATGTATCTGCATTAGAATTTGTCCTGAACTGTAAAAGGCTTTGAGGGAATTAAAAAAAAAAAAAATTTCTGTCAGGTATTTTAAAACCCTGACTTACAAGTTTGAGTAACTCGTTTAACATGCTTTCAAGACAAATAGAGTTGAAGTTCATTTAAAAAAAAAAAAGTCATCGCAGCCAGAGAGTTAAGTTTGAATTTGTCTTCCCCACGCCCGCTCCCACGTCTTCAAATTTGTAATTCCACTCACACCCATTGCTTGTAAATCCATTTTGCCCTAGCACACATCTGGAAGCCAGAGGTCATAATGTTGGGGATGTGGTAAAGGGAAGGAAGGGAATGGAGTGAGCATTGCAAAGTCAAGTAAAACACGAAGTCAGAAGACGCCAGGTAAGGCCGTGGGTAATGGCCTTGAGTAATTCCGACCTACGCACCTTTATACATAACGTCTTTGTGAAACAGACCTTCAGAGGTGGGGTGGGGAGCAGGCAGGGAGGGGCCTTAGGATAAGTATCTTCCCTGTAAGTTCCTTAATACCCTCTACCTGCCCAGAGTCGCCATCTCTATTAAACACTGCCTGAAAGCTTACTTTATTTCCCTTGGGGAGCATGTTTCCAGCGTTTAGAAGGGGAACTGTTACATGCTTTTGCTCTTAGTATATAAGCTCATTGGCACCAAGGTAGTTGGGAATTAAGCCGTTTCCCTGAAGACTCGTTGATGCGTGCTGAGATAGTATCAGCCAGCTCTCATAAGCTTTAGCAAGCTTACTGTAATTTTAAGCTCAGAGCAGCTGGCACTGTGATCAGTGTGTAAAAGCACTGAATCCTCGTTGCTTTATCACCCCAAAGCATTCCTTTCATTTATAATATTGTTTTAATGAATCATTGGACCCTGCTGTTCCCTTGGTAGAAGGTTTCCTCTTTTAGAGTGCTGATATAAAATATCTCCGCTGCCAGAAAAGAAAAGAAAATCCTTTAGAAATTGCACACTGAATCCAAATGTGGCTGCTGCGCAGTCTGGGGCCGACGAAAGAGTCTGGGGTTTAGGCTGAGTTTGAAACCTTTTCTTTCAACAGCATTCTTTGCTTTTGATGCATGCTGGACCCCTACAAAAGCATCCTAGCTGAGAGGAGGAAATTAAGTCCGCCCCGCCTTGTTTTAAATTTACATATTGCCTGGCTGACTGGTGTGAATGAAATCCCCATAGAACAGCAGATGGCAACTAAGTCGTTGACCAGGACCACTAAGCTTGGCTTAGCCTTATGCTGGCATGCCAGGCTTTTTTTTTTTTTTTGTATTGGGGATTGAACCCAGGTGCATTCTACCTTCGAGCTATACTCCCAGCCCTTTTTGTTTTTGTTTGGAAACAAGGTCTCATTAGGTTGCTAAGATTCTCAATAAGTTGCTGAGGCTGGCCTTGAACCTGGATCCTCCTGTCTCAGCCTCCCAAGTACTGAGATTACAGGCTTGTGCCACTACGCCCAACTCATTCATTATTTTTGACTTCACGGGAGTGACTTCATTTGATAAAAACCTGTATGTAGTAATTGTGAAGTTTTGATAACATCCTTTACATTCTATATAGATCACACTATTAGAAAAGGATATAGCGCTGCGTTAATTTCTTGACTTCTTCATTTGCAAGATTCTGGAACATCATAAGGTTTTCACATTTGCACTGGTCGTGTTTTTCTTCCAAAGGGCTTCCTGAGAAAGCAGATGGAAAGTATTCACCTCTATCACCCACCAGACTTCCCAGACTCATAATAACAGGACTGAATCAGCATATAGAAGAAACCATAATGCAACAAACTTTTTCCATGTGGCCAGATCCAGAAAAGTAAAAACCAAAAAAGGGCCGTAAGCGCTCTATAGAAGTGGCTCTGCTTGTGGATTAGGGGGGAGATGACTGGTTCTTTTAGTTTATTTTTTATTTTTATTTTCCAGTTCTCATCATATTTAGGTTCCCTTTTCCTTTTCCCTACTTCTTCCTTTAAGCTAAGTTTGTTGGCAAGCTAAAAAGCTGTTATCAATTTGGAGTAACATTTTATTCGAAATTACCTGAAGATTTTGTGGATTGGTAAAGCTTCTGGGTAGACCGTGAAAGATTGTCTTCTTCAAATAGATATCTATGTTGCACTGCAAAATTAGAACAGGAAAGTAGGTCTCGGATATTTATGGTGACTGGCTCAGATTCTGTGAAGAGAAGGAGAACTGAATTCAAACCTGCTTGACACGACTGTGATCTAACACAGGCATCAGCACGTCCCGGCTCTTGGCATTCCTACCACTTGGTGCAGAGCAAAAAGACTGCACACAGAGTGTCTCATGACCTAAGATGTCTTAAAGGATAGACTGAGTCTCTCCTGTCCGTGAGAGGGGGGAAGACCTCAGTTAGCGTGAAATAAATCTTACCTACTTTCACTTCTTTACAACTTTTATCTAGAGGGAAACCATGGTGGAAATACATGCCAAAGATTCTGTAAATACTGCTTTTTAAAGCGTACCTGTTGGCTGGTGGACCCTCTTTGGCGGTTCCTCTGCTGGGGAGTCCTGTCTTCCATCAGAGTCTTCCAGGGCTGAGTGGAAAGAGGTGACCAAAGGGAATGGCAGTTTCCACCTGGATGCCTGTGCTCCTCGGGAAGCTGGTCCCAGACCAACTCCTTGCCTACCTGCTATAACCCAGGGCTTTGGGGGTTTACTTGGTAAACCAGAGATTTCGAAAAAGCCGATTGGTTACTGTTATAATTTATGCCCACTTTAGGGTGGTTCTGTCTCCTAAGAGTAGTCTGGACCCCTTAAATATATCTTCTAAAGGCTGTCTCCCTATATTGTCTTTTCTAGAATTTAGAGCAGAAAAAAAGTTAAGGCTGCTGAAGCATCAAGTTGCAATGGCAGCAGCTCAGCTTGAGACATTTCAATGTGGGTAAAACAGTTAAGAGGTAAAACAGGGCCCGCCGGGCGTGGTGGAGCACGCTTGTAATCCCGGCATTTGGGAGGCTAAGACAGGAGGATCGTAGTTCACTGACAGCCTCAGCTACTACTTAGTGAGGCCCTTTGCAACTCAGTGAGACCCTGCCTCAAAATAAAGAATAAAAAAAGAGGGCGGGGATGTAGCTTGAAGGTAAAATGCCCCTGGGTTCCATACCCAGTACCGAAAAAAAAAAAAAAAAAAAAAAAAAAAAACTAGGGCCTACCCCTAGAAATCTGAAAGGCCCTCCCTCCTTGGCACCCCTCCATCTCAAAGCTCTTCCCCTAGGTGCGAAAGACAATCACTTAGACTTGGTTGTACAGGTGGTGGAACCTGGGGCGTGAATAAGAGGAGCAATGAGCGGAACTGCTATGTGCAGTGTGCTTGGCGCAATTTGAACAGGAGAAATACATGCCAAAACCCTGCATTTTTTTTTTTTTTTGGGTGGTACTGGAGGTGGAACCCAGAGGCTTTCTACCTCTGGGCTACACTCCCAGACCCATCTTATATTTTATTTGGAAACAGGGTCTCACTTAAGTTGCTGAGAGCCTCACTAAGTAGCTGAGGCTGGCTTCGAACCTACGTGATCCTCCTGTCTCAGCCTCCCAAGCGCGGGGATTACAAGTGTGCGCCACCAAGCCCGGCTTAAAACCCTGTATTTTTAAAGGACAGTCTAGCTGGGCGTGGTGGCGCATGCTTGTAATCCCAGTGCTTGGGAGGCTGAGACAGGAGGATTGCACAGGTTCAAAGCTAGCCTCAGCTACTTAGTGAGGGTCTCAGCAACTTAGTGAGACCCTGTTTCTAAATAAAGTATAAAATGGGTCTGGGAGTATAGCCAGAAGGTAGAAAGGCCCCTGGGTTCCACCCTCATTACCTAAATAAATAAATAAAATAAAATAAAATAAAGGACAGTCTACTATTCTGTAAACATAAGGAGTCCGTGCAGAGAGGGAGCCTTTAAATTTCCAACAGTGGGTTAGCAAGGATGACTGTCCCGTTCCACTGTAATCTCAGGCATCTCCTCTGCTCTCCTGATTTATATGAGGACTTATGGCTTGTCAAGGCAGTTACCGCGCTGCTGCTCGGTGCAGAGCAAGTGCTCAAGCTGCGGTGGCATCGGCTTTGTCTTTCCCTGTCTCCCCTGGGCTCCTGCTGATTGTGATACTTTTTCCCAGTACCACTGGCTCTGACCACCAGGGAAGCACTTTTTGAACATGATGGAAGAATGGGTTGAGAGTTTCCCCTTCAGTGGTTCCTGCTGCCCTGTTTGGCTGAGGTCTTGCCTAGAAACCGGCTCTAGTACCTTCACAGATTCCTTTCTTGAGTTTTTCACTGATCTCGCCCATTGTGCTGAAGTCTTCAGCATAGAAGAGATGCTTGTCGGTGGGCTCAGAGGCAATCTCCTGGAGCTCCTCCTCAATGGCTTTTCCTACCCCCACAGCATACATGGTGATGCCTAGGGCACAGAGCAAATTAAGAGCAAGGTCGTCATTGTGTTCCCAGGATCTGGAGGCTGTGTGTTTGATGACCGAATCGGCTAAATACTAAGTGATCTGATCTGAAGGGTCCACAATGGCACTGCTTTCTTCGTATTTTTTCATCATTTTTATTTTGGTCCTATGAACAAAAAAGAAGGATCCTGGAGAGAGGCGGGGATCAGGGAGATGTAAGACACCAACCTGTTGGGCAGTTTTGGGGAAGGTTATTTAATAAATTTGCAACTTTCTCTTGAGCTAACCTTTTCAATAAAAAGAAAAGAGCACTGTATTATGGTGTAGTATAGTAGAAGTCTCTTCTGGAAGAATTCTAAGCATCAAGGAAATTTACAACCCTGTGTGTGTGTGTGTGTGTGTGTTACTGGGGATTGAACTCAGGGGTATTCTACCTTCAAGCTAAATCCCCAGTCCTATTTTATTTTTTATTTGGAAACAGTGTCTTGCTAAGTTGCAGAAGGCCTCATGAGATTGCTGACGCTGACTGTGAACCTTTGATCTTCCTGTCTTAGCCTCCCAAATACTGGGATTACAGGCATGCACCACTATGCTTGGCAGTAGTTTCTCCTTTTGAAAGGTACAGAGTAAGCTGGGCATGGTGGAGCATGCTTGTAATCACGGTATTTGGGAGCCTGAGACAGGAAGATCAGATTTGTGACCCAGCCTCAGCTACATAGTGAGGTACTCCAAAATGTAATGAGACCCTGTTTCAAAATAAATAATAAAAAATAGGATTGGGGATGTAGCTCATAGATAGAATGCTCCTGGGTTCAATCCCCAGTACCACCCACAAATACACACATGCACAAAACAAACAAGCAAAACAAAAAAAACAAAAACAAAAAAACAAGCCAGGCATGGTGGTACATGCTTGTAATCCTAGCATTCAGGAGGCTGAGACAGGAGCATTGCGGTTCACGAACAGCCTCAGCTACTTAGTGAGGCCTTTTGCAACTCAGTGAGACCCTGTTTCAAAATAAAGCATAAAAAATAGAGCTGGAGGTGAAGTTCGGAGGTAGAATGCCCCTGGGTTCCATCTGTAGTACCCGCAAAACAAAACAAATAACAAGTAACAAAATAAAATGAAAGATACAGGGTAGGAACCTTAAGTGATCTAGGGTCAGGCGAAGCTACAGGCGAAGCTACCCGTAGGACACAATCTTGCAAGGAGATGCTAAGCTTAAGAGGAAAATCTGCAGAGCACTGGGAATCCCCAGTCCAGAAAAAGAACAAACCCGAGTGTCAACCTTAGGTTAGGGATTTGAAGCTGCTCCAAAAGCTTCCCTAAGTCAAAAAGTTAAATGCAGCAAGAATGGGGCTCTCTTTGACACCCAACATTCTTCACCACTGATACCCCATTTTGGCTAATTCATTAGGCTAAATTTCTTAAAATGCACATTGTAAGTGGCCTTTAGAGCCAAAGGGCCAGGGTTATGCCTTGCTCTGAGTCTGTGCAAGGTCAGTGGCCAAGTTCAGCATATTTGTCTGGGAGCCAAATGACTTTCTGCATAGCTTTCCCCAAAGGGAAGCTACTATTTTAAGATTGTAATAGGTCTACATAGATGCAATTAAATTCATTAGAGGATGTCACTTCAGATAAACTTTGTTGATTTTCAAGAACCAAATATCTTTCTCTTACACCTGCTTTTGGGTGGTTTATGGAAACCTGAATGGGGAAGTATAAGGCAGATTATTAACCACTATTTCTGAAGACAAAGATGCTTTCCTCAGTGTGTGTGTGTGTGTGTGTGTGTGTGTGTGTGTGTGTGTGTTACTGGGGATTGAACCCAGGGCATTCTACCTCTAAGGTACACCCCGGCCCTATTTTTACTTATCTTTTACATTTGAAATAGGATTTCACTAACTTGCAGAGAGCCCCACTAAATTGCTGAGGCTGGCCATGAATTTGCAATCCTCCTGTCTCAGCCTCCCAAGTACTGGGATTACAAGGGTGAGCCACCATGTTCGGCTTCCCCTCAATACTTTTTAACTTTTTTTTTTTTTTTTTTTTTGTGGAGGGTCTGGGGATGGAACCCAGAGGCATTCAACATCTGTGCTACACCCCTGATCTAATTTTTGTTCTTTATTTTGAAACAGGGTCTCACTATACTGCAGAAGGCCTTGCTAGGTAACTGAGGCTGTTCACGAACCACAATTCTCCTGTCTCAGCCTCCCAAATGCTGGGATTATGAGCATGCGCAAGCATGCCCGGCTTCTCAATACTTTTTAAGAATGCAGGAACCTGGGGGTTAGACATGAGTTCTAGCAAGTGAGTCTAGAGTGTATAGTCTGTTTCACTGTCCACCCAGATGACTCTGAGCTGGACACATTTTCTGGCTCTCACTCTTTTAGGCAAGGAAAACAGTGGTAAATAGTGAAGTGACTGGTCAGTAAAATGGCCTCCTTTACAAAGAGTGACTGACATCAACATGGAGCAGCCTTGCCACCAGGCGGGATGGAGCCGCAGCGGAACTGTGTTCATTCCCTCAGCAAGAGCCTGCGGCTTACCTATGTGCCAGGCCCGAGCTAGGCACTGGGCCCATCAAGGGTAGGGCGAGGCCGCTGTCTGTGCAAACCCTGGAGCCCTTAGAGGCTTTGCTGAGACAGTGTGCCCTCAACAGATACATACAGGAGCTGGCTTGCAAGCAGATGCCTCACAATCCTAAGTTTTCTCATCTTCCCTGGGAACCCAGACACTTCACCATAAGCTGTCTCTATCAACCATCCTAGCTTTGGGGTTCTCTTTTGCCAAGGGCCATACCCTTCCATACAACTGAAGTAACCCTCAAGCCCCTCCCTGCATTGTACACAGAGCCAGGAAAGCTTCAGGGAAGAGACTGGGCTTTACCCAGCGGCCAGAGCTTAGACTCATAATCTTTTCCAACATTTTGATTCTCTCAAAACTAAGTTTTGCTTCCTGCAAACACGAAAGTATTCTTTTTGCATGTGTGTGTGGTACTGGGGATGAAACCCAGGGGCATTCTACCTCCAAGCAAGCTACACCGCCAGCCCTATTTTTATTCTTGATTTTGAAACAGGGCCTCACTGAGTTGCAAAGGGCCTCACTAAGTAGTAGCTGAGGCTGTCTGCAAACCGCCATCCTCCTGTCTCAGCCTCCCAAATGCTGGGATTACAAGTGTGCAACACCACACCTGCCTCCCACAAAAAGATTCTTTTTCCTAAGGCTATTATATTACAATTTCAGAGCACTGGTTAATAAAATATAGGTCCCAGCAGATACTTTTTTTGGTACTGAAAACTGAACCAGGGGTATAGGGGCATTCTGCCCCTGAGCTACAGACAAGCCTTTCTTTTTTTTTTTTTTTTTTTTTTTTTGGTGGTACTGGGGATGGAACTCTTCTACCTCTGGGCTACACTCCCAGACCTATTTTATATTTTATTTGGAAACAGGGTCTCACTAAGTTGCTGAGAGCCTCACTAAGTAGCTGAGGCTGGCTTCAAACCTGTGAGATCCTCCTGTCTCCGCCTCCCAAGTGCGGGGATTACAAGCATGCGCCACCACGCCAGGCTCAGGAACTTATTTTTTTTTAAACAAGCTCTTCATGTGATTCTAGAGCAAATATCCCAATGCACATCAGTGTTTTGAACTGTTGTATATTGTAGTTAAATAGCAAGTACAGGGTTGATTCCATCCACTGGAGGCCACACACTGGGCATTAAATCACATCAGGTGTGGGCTGTGTAGCCTCCTAGTCTGAGAGACCTCCTTGCCCTTCTTGAGCACTTTAACACTTCTGGAGCCTCAGTAAGGCCTCTAGATGGCAGTTTAGTAAAGGTGTATCTGGAGGCCGTCAGGTAGCCTGTCTATTCTGATTCTTACTTTGGGATGGCCAGCAGTGACCACTGAGAGGTTTAAGAGACCTGAGGCCAGGTGTGGTGGCATACTCCTGAAATCCTAGTACTTGCAAGGCTGAGACAGGAGGATCACAGGTTCAAGGCCAGCCTCGACAACTTAGCAAGACTTGGAGCAACCTAGTGAGACTCTGTTTTAAAACAATTTTAAGCCAGGTAATCCCAGAGTATTGTGGTTCGCAGGCTACTTAGTGAGGCCCTCTGCAACTTAGTGAGACCCTGTTTTCAAAATAAAGAATAAAAAAATAGGGCAGGGGATATAGCTTGGAGGTCAAATGCCCCTGGGTATCCCCAGACCTGCAAAATAATAATAATAATAATAATAATAATAATAATAATAATGTAATAATAATAATAATAACAATAAATTTAAAAAAGAGCCCTAGCCGGGCGTGGTTGCTCACGCTTGTAATCCCAGTGCATGGGAGGCTGAGACAGGAGGATCACACAGGTTCAAAGCCAGCCTCAGCTACTTAGTGAGGCTCTCGGCAACTTAGTGAGACCCTTTTTCCAAACTGTATAAAAAAAATAGGTCAGGGAGTATAGCCCAGAGGTAGAAAAGCCCCTGGGTTCCACCCCAGTACCACCAAAAAAGAAAAAAAAAAAAAGAGCCCTGAGCCCCCCAGTGTGTGAGCCACACCCCACCCACATTACCATTGGCCTTGGCTTTTGCAGCCCACTCGGAGACGTCGTCCTGAGCCCGTCCATCTGTGAACACGATGGCCACTCGGGGCACCCGCGCGGAGAGGGGCCTGGCGCCTTCTGCTTGGGTGAAGCTTCTCTCGAACATGTGCTTCAGGGCCAGCCCCGTCATCGAGCCCTTGCCCATGTATTTCATGTGGGCCACGGCTTTCTCCATGTCTTTGGCCGAGCTGAAGTTTCTCAGGGTAAACTCGGTGCGGACCTGCGTGGAGTACTGCAGCAGCCCCACGCGCGCGGCCTTGGGCGACACCGCCAGGGAGTGGAGGATCCCAGTGACAAACTGCTTCACGATCTCGAAGTTCTCCTCTCCCAGGCTCTTGGATCCATCGATGACGAAGACCAGGTCGATCGGGCCTTCGGTGCATTCTGCAGGAGCCGAAGGGAAGTCGACACGTTTATTATTTTTATTTTTATTTTTTTGGTGGTACTAGGGGTGGAACCCAGGGGCTTTCTACCTTCGGGCTATACCCAGACCTTTTTTATATTTTATGTGGAAACAGGGTCTCACTAAGTTGCTGAGAGCCTCACTAAGTAGCTGAGGCTAGCTTTGAACCCGTGCGATCCTCCTGTTTCAGCCTCCCAAGAGCGGGGATTACAAGCGTGCGCCACCACGCCCAGCTCGACATGTTTAAATAATTAAAAAGCACGGATGAGCTAGGTGTGGTGGCGCACGTTTGTAATCTCAGCATTGGGGAGGCTGAGACCGGAGGATTGCGGCTCGCGGCCAGCCTCAGCTACTTAGTGAGGCCCTGTTTCAAAATAAAGAATAAAAATAGGGTTGGGGGTGTATCTTTGAGGTAGAACTCCCTGGGTTCCATCCCCAGTACTGCAAAATAAAATAAAATAAATAAAAAAAAATAAAAACCACATAAGCACAAGAGTAGAAGAAAATGATGCTCAACCGGAGGCACATGGGCTGTGAGGAACCATCTTGTTTTTCTTTAGATAGTGCACAGGACAGACAAGAGGTGTTGGGAAGGTCCTGAGCAACAATCATTCTTACACATACTTCTATGTTTGGTTTGTCAAATAGGTAAAACTAGTAATTTTGAGGAGGAGGGTGCTGAGAAAACCCAGGGGCATTCTACCTCCTCCAAGCTATACTCCCAGCCTTATTTTATTTTTTTATTTGGAAACAGGGCTTGCTACGTTGCTGAGAGCGTCACTAAGTTGCTGAAGCTGGCCTTGAACCTATGATCCTCCTGTCTCAGCCTTCCAGGTACTGAGATTACAGGTGTGTGGCACTACTTCTAGCTGTAATTTTCACAAGCAAACATACACAGCAGATGTGTAAATTATGTTAGAAACCAGGCCTACACCATAGCATGATCGTTGACAGGTATGGGGAGGACTGTGTGTACAAACACCGCAGGGTCTGACCACACCCAGACGACTCTTACAACCCTATGCTGGGAGAGAGACATCTCAGGAGTGCTGGGGTGCTGAGTGTCAATGGAGATTCTTTTATTTATTTATTTTTTTGTAGTGAGTGACAAAGGATATTTATTTATTTATTTATTTTTGTACTGGGAGTTTAACTCAGTGGCATTCTACCCCTGAGCTACACCCCCAGTCCTATTTTATTTTGAAACAAGGTCTTGCTAAGTTGCTGAGGCTGGCCTTGAACCTGTGGTCCTGTCTCAGCCTCCCAAGAACTGGGATTCCAGGTGTGTGCCACCATTCTTGGCTGAGAAGGAGAGCCTTAAAATTCTCCCCAGCCATCACCTCTTCTAAAGAGCTCTCCTCATAACCCAGATTGTATTTGCTGCTCTCTGAATACTCCAATACTATTGATTTATTCAACCCAAAATGTATTTATTGAGCCCCAGCCTTGTAGAAGACAGTGGACATAGCAGGGTTGCCATAGTGACCAAAACAAAAAGCCTGGTACCAAGTAGTTTCCAGTGAAATGCACTGTGCAGCAACCCTCGTTAGATAATAATTATTCAGTTACGTGTCTGTCTTCTAGTCTGAGTTCTTCCTCAGTAGGGACTGTATTTCATGCATTTCTGTGCCTCCAATGCCTGGTACACAATAGATGTTCAGTAAATGTTTACTGACAGAATAAAAACGCGGTGATGTCTACTGGCTAACATACCTGCAAGAACCCTACTGAACTATGAAAGCTTCAAGATGAATGCTCACTGAGAATTCTTTCATCTACATCAAAGATTTTTTGGCAACACAGATGGTTGACAGTAAAAGAGAGAAAAGCTTCATGGAAATACTTAAGCAATTTGGGTGTGGGGGGGACTTTCTGTTATTTAGGGCTGCATAAGAAAAATTTACATATCCCAAATGGATGATCTCATTTCAAATAGTCTACACTATATTGTTATAACAGCCTCTTTTTTTTTTTATCAAGCAGCTGTCTAATCTTTCAAAACGAAGCAAAATGATATAGGCAAGTAAAGACACACATGAAAAAATATTTCTATGTCTGGCCAATAAATCACGCTAATGTAAATGTGTGTGTGTGTGTGTGTGTGTGTGTGTGTGTGTGTGTGTGTGTGTATAGGAAGTGAGGGGGCTGGGCTCCTTCTCTTTCTCCATTAAGTGCTTACCCTCATTACTGAATTTATTGATTCTTTATTAGAGAAAGAGGAAAAGGCCAATTCAGAGCTTCATTCACATTCACTGCCTGTTCTTGAATCAACCAGAAAATGGCTCAGGTTGCATGCACACAGCTCTCCGGCAGATTTCAGAAATACTCGCACAATTTACCAGAGCAAAATTACCTTCTGCTTTCTCTTGGATTCCCCTTTTCTTTTAGAACAGAGCCAGCATGCCTGCCCATAGCCTCCATGCAGAGGGTGCAGAGACAGCTCCTCCAGGATACGAGACTGCCAGCAAGAGAGGAAGACTGGGAGGGTGAGAAGGGCCAGGCGCCTCTTTGCTTTCAGATGAGGAAAGCTCCAGGGCTAGGGGGCTGGATAAGATTTGTTGAGATCATCTACTCCAGCCCTGTTCTTGCTCCCATACAGCCCCACCAGTGCTCACTGAGCCTGAGCCTGAACTCCTCTCCCGATGAGGGACTCGTCACCCCCAGCCCTGTCTTTTTACACAGGACCGCTGGTGATGGTTGCAATTGCGATTGTCCACCAGGTTAAGACTTAGTGTGTGCCAGAGCTGGGGGGCAGGAGTTCATGCATCCCTCAGGAAGGTTCTCTGAGGTGTTATCCTTGTTTTATTTTTATTTATATATTTATTTATTGGTGGTACTGGGGGTGGAACCTGATAAGTCGGGTCCTTCCCCCACGTGATCTCACGGTGGGGGCAGGAGGTAGAACCCTGGGGGCAGAGAGTTTGCTCCCCGAGACTACAGATGTCTTTGGCATTCCCACGCTTAGTCCCACCCCCAAAATATCGGCCTTAAAACAGAAGTAATAGCCGGGCATGCTGGCACATGCTTGTAATCCCCGCGCTTGGGAGGCGGAGACAGGAGGATCGCACAGGTTCGAAGCCAGCCATGCAGGTTCGAAGCCAGCCGCGCTGGCGTAAGAGACCCTGTTTCAAAATATAAAATGGGTATGGGAGTGTAGCCCGGAGTAGAAGGGCTTCCAGGAACCACAGTACCACCAAAAACAAAACAAACAAACAAACAAACAAAAACAGAAGTACTTCTGCTCTGGAGGCCAGATGGTTTTGCCAGTAGATTGGGACTGGTCCCTTCCCACGACTGGCCCCCATCCTGGAGGGTTGGGGAGGCTCCTTGCCAGATGAAAGCTGGTTCCATATATCGCTGTCTGATCGCCTCCTCTCCTAATTCACACAGCACCTACACAGCATCTCTGCGCGGATCTTTCAGACCCAGGGGCTTTCTACCTCTGGGCTATACTCCCAGACCTATTTCATATTTTATGTGGAAACAGGGTCTCACTAAGTTGCTGAAAGCCTCACTAAGTTGCTGAGGCTGGCTTTGAACCTGTGCGATCCTCCTGCCTCAGCCTCCCACGCACTGGGATTACAAGCGTGCACCACCACGCCCGGCTTTGTTATCCTCATTTTTTAGATGAGAAAACTGAGAGCTTAAACAATTCAACTAAGGACACACAGTAGTACGGATGAGGTCTCTGACCGGAAGCTCATGCTCTGAACTAATTCTCCATGGAGTTTCCCTGATAGAAAGCTTTTTGTCCTCAGGTTCAGCTGCAGCCTCTCCCTAGAGTCTGTCCCTGGGGTGGGGGTGTCACATAAATTATGAATGAGGAGGTCATCACTTTGGTGTTTGGATGGTATCTCATCTTTTGTTTTCTGTAAAGATTCATATTTATTGCCAGACATGGAACTGGACCCTTTTACCATGGTGCTTATTTTTTTCTAAATCACAGTTTATCCTATTCCTTTAATATTTCTAAAAGATGATACATGCACATGGAACAAAATTCAAATATTGAAAAAGGGCATATATGGGAATATATGTTAGAGAGGGCCTTTTACCTCCGGGATATACTCCCAGACCTATTTTATATATTTTTATTTGGAAACAGGGGTCTCTTAAACCAGCAAGGCTGTCTTCAAACCTGCGCAAGCCTTCTGTCTCCGCCTCCCAAGCATGGGATTACAAGCGTGCGCCACCACACCTGGCATAACATTTCTTTTTTTTTTTTTTTTTTGGTGGTACTGGGGTTCCTGGAAGCCCTTCTACCTACGGGCTACACTCCCAGACCTATTTTTACATTTTTATTTGGAAACAGGGTCTCCTAAGCCAGCCGCGCGGCTGGCTTCGAACCTGCGCGATCCTCCTGTCTCTGCCTCCCAAGCGCGGGGATTACAGGCGTGCGCCACCACGCCCGGCTAACATTTCTTTTTTCATTGTTCCGTGTATATCTACAGCAGCTTCATTCTTTTTAACACCTGCATTATGTCTTAGTGTATAGATGCATCATAATTTATTTAACCAGCCTCTTATGGTACAATTTAGCTTGTTTCCAGTTTTTACTGCTACAAGTGATGCATACAAAATAACTTTGTATATGTGGCATTGGAAACTCATGACACATGTGTAGGACAAACTCCTAGATATACAAAACTATTTAAAATATGGTCACTTTGCATGGTGGCGCAGGCTTGTAACCCCAGCATTTGGGAGGCTGAGACAGAAGGATCTTGGTTCATGGACAGCCTCAGCTACTTAGTGAGGCCCTCTGCAACTTAGTGAGACCCTGTTTCAAAATAAAGAATACAAAAATAAAGCTGGGGGTGGAACTCAGAGGTAGAATGCATCTGAGTTCCATCCTCAGTACTGCATAATAAATAAATAAGGAAAAAAGAAGGATAGAAGGAAAAAAAATATGGTCAAATTTCCCTCCTACTGGTGATCCCAAATCAGATGTACCTTTGCCAACATGAGGAGCTATCAAACTCTTTTTTTTTTTTAACTCAGATAACTAATAGGTTTAAAGCGTATCATAAACTGTGTGTGGTGGTGCATACGTGTAATCCCAGTACTTGGGAAGCTGCGACAGAAGGATCTCAGGTTTGAGGATAGCCTCAGCAAGTAGTAAGACTTTTATCAATCTAGAAAGATCCTGTTTCAAATAAAACAGCGCTGGGGCTGTAGTTCTGAGGTAGAATGCCCCTGGGCTCAGTCCCCAGTACCCCCCCCCCACACACATAAAAGGGTGTCATAAACAGGGTGTGGTGACACATGGGTGGTACTTGGGAGGCTGAGACAGGTGGATCCCAGGTTGAAGGTGGTCTCAGCAACTTAGTGAGACCCTGTTTCAAAATGATTTTCATTTTATTTTATTATTATTTATTTATTTATTTATTTATTTATTTTTGGTGGTACTGGGGGTGGAACCCAGAGGCTTTCTACCTCCGGGCTATACTCCCAGACACATTTTATATTTTATTTGGAAACAGGGTCTCACTAAGTTGCTGAGAGCCTCACTAAGTAGCTGAGGCTGGCTTCAAACCTGTGCGATCCTCCTGTCTCAGTCTCCCAAGCGCGGGGATTACAAGCATGTGTCACCACACCCGGCAAAATGATTTTTTTTTAAATAGTAGGGGTGTGGCTCAGAGGTAGAATGCTCTGGGTTCAATCCGCTGCACCAAAAAACAAAAGGTATCATGGCCTTAATCCATATATATATATACACACACACAATATATATATATATATATATATATATATATATATATATATTCCTTTTACTATTTTGTGGATTTATTTATTTATTTATTTGTTTGTTTGTTTATTTATTTATTGTATTACTGGAGGTGAAACCCAGGGGCTTTTCTACCTCCGGCTATACTCCCAGACCTATTTTATACCTAATTTGGAGAGCCTCACTAAATTGCTGAGAGCCTCACTAACTTTGAATCTGTGCGATCCTCCTGTTTCAGCCTCCCAAGCACTGGGATTATAAGCGTGCACCACCACGCGCGGCTCAGGTTTTATGTTTTTACATTTCGGCCTTCAATCCATCTCTCTTTTCCTAAAGTACCTTGGCAGAAATGATGGCTCAGTTTAACCTCTCACATCCAGATACTCTTAACTCAGCCAAAGATCACTCTAGCCTTTGAGCTGATCATGAACTTGCTGTCATCTAAAACCAAGAGTGTTTTTGCAGATGCTGCTGCGGTTAAGCTCTTTTCCCCATTCCGTGTTCATGCACACACATTGGTATTTATGGGAGACACAGAGAGATTTGTTGCCTGAAAATAATGGAAAAAGCAGTCACTCCCAAACTGAATGAAAGCAGAGCCCAACTCAGTTCACTTACTCCTGCACCGCCTTCCGTCCTCAGCCAGAACAAATCCCTCCGAGCACTTGCAGATGTAGGAATTGCCCCTGCTAACACACTTGTGTTCACAGCCGTGGTGGGTGGATTTGCAGATGTCCTTCCCTGAGGAAAATGCAGAAGGTGGACAATCCCGTCAGTGTAGATACGAGCTGGCATGACCAGTCATAGGCAGAAAGGTTAAGGCAGTAAGCTGCTTTAAAAGGAAAAGGAAATCCCTCTGTGCTGACTTTTTAAAACTTTGCAGAGCTGGGGATTGAATTCAGGGATGTTCTGCCCCACGCTACATCCCCAGCCCTTTTTCATTTTATTTTGAGGCAGGGTCTCGCTAAATTGCCCAGGATGGCCTGAACATGCATTCTTCCTGCTTCAGGCTCCTGAGTTGCTGGAATTACAGGCATTCAACATCTTTTTTTTTTCTTTTTTTTTCTTTTTTAACAGTACTGGGGATTAAATCCAACAGTGTTCTACCACACCAAGCTACATCCCCAGCCCCTGTTTTAGAGACAGGGTCTCACTGAGTTCCCCAGGCTGGCCTGGAATTTGTGACCCCCCTTGCCTCAGCCTCCCAGGTCACTAGGATTATGGGTATGTGCCACTGAATCTCTCTGTGTGTAAATATTTATGGCATCTTTTAGTCTCATCTGCAGGATAGGCCAAGATCAGGGAAACGCTCTGCTCAGAAGGCTCCAACTCCCACAAGTCTGAATGGAAAGATGGGTGATGGGGATGTCCTGGATTTACTACTAAATTAGAATAGTTTAATGTGCACCAGCTTTTGATTTCTCTCCATACAGGTCCTAAACACTGTTCTGGTTGTCTAATGAACATGTCTCATGTGTGAGCTATTTTGAACTCTTCAAGTAGTGATAGCCCTTGAATCCTCACAATGCCCTGGGAGGGAAGGAGGGCAGGGATCCCTAGACCCCGTGTGTCAAGGAGGAAATGGATGCTCAAAAGCTTTCACCGACTGCCCAAGGTCACCAGCAAGCTGCTGG
Organism: Muscardinus avellanarius; assembly: GCF_963383645.1. Classification (NCBI taxonomy): domain Eukaryota; kingdom Metazoa; phylum Chordata; class Mammalia; order Rodentia; family Gliridae; genus Muscardinus; species Muscardinus avellanarius. The sequence continues at coordinate 41,735,441 of NC_137789.1, forward strand.
CCCAGCTGAGGCACAGCGTCCTCCGAGGTCTCCTTCTCAATTGATCAGCAGCAAGAAAACCCTTGGCTCTTTCCTGTCATTAGATTTTTAAAAGAAAAAGTCACACACAAAATTGGAATCAGCAACTACCGAGCCCTCAAGGACATGGGAATGGCGGGGTGTGATTTAGTGACCAAGTTCCAGAGGCGGAGGTTGTATCTTGTGTAAATGGCTCAGCTGACTGAGCAGGAAATGTGTTGAGTGGATTGACGGTGTGTGGGGGTTAAGAGCAGAACAGGTAGTTCAGGGAGGCATAATGAGCAGACACATAGACGTGGCCTCCCAAACAGAACAGGGGAGTGTGAAGCTAAGACCCAGGATGCCGCGGGGATGCCTGCAGATCAGGCCAAGGGACGGCAGCTTGGGAGAAGGCAGTGTCCGCACAGACCCTCTTCCTGAGGGAAGGATGAGGGCCGTGCGTTCCATCCCACCCAGCTTTGTGAAATGCTCCTGTCATCTCATGGGAGTCTCTGAGGAACCACCCCTCCAGCAAACAAACTGCTGGGCATGGTGGCGTGTGCCTGTAATCCCAGTACTGAAGGAAGCTGAGCCTGGAGGATCACAGATTCAAGGTTAGCCTCAGCAATTTAGCAAGACCCTGTTTCAAAAAAAAAAAAAAAAAAAATAGAAAGGACTTTTCAGAAGTAGAAAGCCCCCCCAAGAAGTAGAAGTAGATACCCCCCCCTCACCCACTCCCCAAAGATGTAATGAATTAGACCTCATGGGAACCAGGCAGCTGTATTGGAGGTGGGGCTTGGTTGCTGGGGAGGGGCCCCTGGGGTGTTATATAATGCCCCTCCTCTCCTGTTTTCTCTCTTGCTTTTGGCCTCCATGATGTGAGAGCAGCATTTATTCTCCTCCTCTCTGTCTCCTGCCACCGTGTCAGCCCCCATGTTCCCATGAGGCAGTTCCTTAAAATCAGTCTCCCTCCCCACGCCCCTCTCACACTCATACCATTGTGTTTCATTGGAGAACCCTAACATATTTTCTAACTAAATTTGAAGGGTCTATTCTGAATGACCTATAGAAACAAATGATAGACTTTTCAAAAACCCCTAGAAGCCCAGCGTGGTGATGCACATCTGTAATCCTAGTACTTTCTCTCTCTCTCTCTCTCTCTCTCTCTCTCTCTCTCTCTCTCTCTCCCTCCCTATAGGAAACATGAAAATACCTTTGTTATTTCTTGGGGCCTTTTTTTGGGGGGGTACTGGGGATTGAACC
>NC_137789.1:41741700-41981700 GCF_963383645.1 Muscardinus avellanarius
AGAGAAAGAGCACTGTAGGCAAGAAACAGGAGCAGCGGCACACTGCAGAGGCAGGAGGCGGTCGGCATGCGGGAAAGGCCAGAGACCAGGGTGCCTGGAGCAAGCCGGAACCTGGCCAGGGGAGGGGCAGGGCCAGGGCCAGCGCGGGACTCAAGGCAGGCAGGGCAGGGTGAGGAGGGCAGTCGCTGGAGGGTTCTGAGCAGCAAATCTGATATAGGATAGAAGAAATAAATAGGTAGAAAGAAGGCAGAGAGAAAGGAGAAGGAAAATCTAACTTCAATATAAAGAACCTTAACTGTTAATCCCCAAACCAGCCCTCTTTCCCAGGTCTGTCTCTCCCAAATTCCTGGGCAATCTGTAGACTCAGGTTAACCAGAGAAAAACTATATTTGCCCTATGCACTGTTAACAAGATAGATATCCTGAGAAACCTCTAATCTAGGGGACTCGCCAGCTTATCTATTGATCAGATAATGGATCTGATCAGACCTCCATCAGCCTGAGGACTCTAAGGATGAACAGACCACCAGGAGCAGACAGGAGATTACAGGACTGCGGTCATCCTCACACACCTATCCATAGCCATTCTTTACCATGTTTCCTCTAAAAGAAGAGCCATGAGCCCCTCAAGTGCATCCCTGCATCTCCCTCTTGAGATAGCCTACATTCTCCCTTGACTGTGCACTTCCAATTTCCTGTGTGTGTGTGTGTGTGTGTGTGTGTGTGTGTGTGTGTGTGTTACTGGGGATGGAACCCAGGGGCATTCTAACTCTGAGCTACACCCTCAACCCTTTTTTTATCCTTCATTTTGAAACAGGGTCTCACTTGATAGGTCGGGTCCCTCTCTTCCCCCATGGGATCCCACAGCAAGGAGAGGAGGTGGAACCCCGGAAGCCAGAAGCGGAGATATGGCGAGACTCCAGGTGTCACGAGACTCCAAACATCGGGAGACAGACTCCAGGCATCGTGAGACTCTGGATGTTATGAGAGAATCGGCATTCCCACACAGCTAGTCCTCCCAGCCCCCTCCCACTTTAAACATCATTACTTCCGCTCTGCCACTGAGTCTGCCAACCGATTGGGACTACTGGTCAACTCTGCTGACCGCGTGGCTCATGGGTCCCTTCCCCCACGGCTGGCAGACTCGCTCGAAGGTGCTGGTTGATTAGTCTGGTTAAAGCCGCTTTTAATAATCTGGTTGGTGTCTGCCTCCTTTGCGACTCCCCGGCTCAAATGTTGCATCACTGAGTTGCAAAGGGCCTCACTAAGTAGCTGAGGCTGTCCACGAACCGCAGTCCTCTTGTCTCAGCCTCCCAAATGTTGGGATTACTTTCCTAAATAAACCTCTGTGTATGTCTCCAGAGCATGCTGAAATTCTTTTCCATCACATGAGCCAAGAACCCTGCCGGCCCTGAGGTGGGTCTCCCTCTTTGGGAACTCCTTGGACCCTTCACAAAATCAACTTTCCTCCCGTGACAAAGCCACATGATCTGACTTCAGTTTGAATGGCCCGCTCTGCACAGAATACCACAAGGGGAAGGCTGGAGCGTGGACAGCCAGGACCAGCCAAAGCAGAGAGCCTGGGACCCAGACCAGGCTGCTGGGAGGTGGTCAGAGTGTGGCTGTGTTCTGCAGGTAGAGCCCATCAGTTTGTGGTGAACTGATACACAGTCTCTCTTGTCATGGCTAGGACAAGAGAGTCAATGGTGACTCCAAGGTTGCTGGGCTAAGCCACTGGAGGAGGACATTGCTGTCTATAGGACCGGGTAGTCCCTGGGCACCAGAAGATGAGTGTACCTGTGAAGACCAGGCTGGCATTTTAAAAGCTTGATACTAGCTGGGCGTGGTGGTGCATGCTTGTAATCCCAGCACTTGGGAGGCTGAGACAGGAGGATCGCGCAGGTTCGAAGCTACTGAGTGAGACTCTCCACAACTTAGTGAGACCCTGCTTCCAAACAAAGTATAAAATAGGCCTGGGAGTATAGCCCAGAGGTAGAAAAGCCCCTGGGATCCACCCCCAGTACCACACCCAAAATAAACTTGTTACTGAGGATAGATAGATAGTGACTTTTTAAAAGAGCCACACATATTTTGAGAATTAATTCAATCTTTTCAGAGTGAGTAGAGTTTCTATAATGATATGCACTGGCGTGGTTAAGTAAAGGCTACAGCTCACCACGATGGTGGATTACTGTAATCCCAGTTACTTGGGAGTCTGAGACTAGAGGATCACAGCTTTGAGGACAGCCTTGGCTACTTAGTATGACCCTCAGCAACTTATCAAGTCCTTGTTTCAAAATAAAAAAATAAAAGGGGCTGGGGGTGTAGCTTAGTAATAGAATACACCTAAGTTTAATTCCCCAGTACCAAAAAAAAAAATACATAAATAAAAAGGGGTCAGGTACAGCTCAAAGGTAGGCTGCCCCTGGGTTCAATCCCCAGTACCAATAAACAAACAAGCAAAGGCTTCAAAGCACACAATGACTTTTATAATCAGGTACAAACCATCTACTTCTATTGCAGAGCCTTTCTCCTTGGAGAGGAGGCCTCAGAGCCACCCCTGTGGGTTAGTAAAGCAGATGTTCTAAGGTTTGGAAAGGAGTGGCTTGCCAGGACCACTTGCTAATAAGTGGAAGAAACAGACGAAGAGTACTATCTTCTGGTAATAAATATTTTTTTTCTGACCACAAGGCATTGCAATATTCTAAAGTAAGCTTTCCAACGCAGAAAGAATTTTGCTTGTCTCTAGTTGAGCAGAAGCGCTGCCAAAATCTTGGAACAATGGGAAAATGTTGTAAGCTGAATTTACAACCACAGAAGAGATTCCAACCAGAGCCGGAGCCTCCAGTTTGCTCTGAATATGACTTGCTTCTCTGGGCGCATTCTGGACTCGTTATTGAGGCAGCACATCCCCACGGTGCGGGGGAAGTTCCTCACGTAGTGGAAAGTACGACTGAGCGATCCCTAACGCAGACCGCTGGCTGGCTGGCTCGCGTGGAGACGAATTTTCCTCACCTTCCACCCCATGAATTTATAATAAGACTCCATTTTCCAAGGTCATAAAATAGCCATAGTTCTTCCAGGCAAGGCTTGCTGAGGCATAATACAACGGACCCCTTGCACACGCCTTCCCGCCCCTGTCTTCTTTTCAGCTCAGGTTTTCCTCCTGAAGAGCAGCGACTTCTTCCCCAGGGTTTCCTGAGTCTGGGTATCCAAGCCTGCATCCTTGAATTTGCTGTGGGGTAGGTATGTGCTTATCTCTGCTGCAGGCTGTCCTCAGAGCGCCCTACTCCTGGACTTTCAAACTTGTTTTTTTGTTTTTTTGTGTGTGTGATACTGGGGCTGGAACCCAGGGGCATTCTACCTCCAAGCTGCACCCCAGCCCTGTTTTTTTTATTCTTGATTTTTAAACAGGATCTCACTGAGTTGCAGAGGGCCTCACTAAGTAGCTGAGACTGTTGGCAAACCGCGATCCTCCTGTCTCAGCCTCCCGAATGCTGGGATTACAAGCGTGCGCCACCATGTGCGTGTGCCTGCTTTAAAAGCATGTGAAGAGGGCTGGGGATGTAGCTCAGTGGGAGGGTGCTTGCCCACCATGCACAAAGCCCTGGGTTTTCTACCCCAGCATTGCAAAAATAAATAAATAAATAAATAAATAAATAAATAATAAATAAATAAAAGCGTGTGGAGAGTTTGCTTTTGTCCCCCTCCTCACCCCACAGAGCATGTGTTCCAAAGAGAGTGGAGTGTGTTCTCAATGTCGAGGAAAAAGAAGCTCCTGCAGAGATGATTGCTAAAGGCAAAACAAGCGCATGACTCCGAACTCAAACACACTAAACAGCCTGCTTGCCTGGGGAAGCATCTGGCAGTATCTACCAAGTTACAGAAGGCACCTTTAACCTCAAAGCTTCATTTCTGCAACTTTCTCCTACAGATACCCTTACACCATCTGAAGGAATGTATATATATATATATATATATATTTTTTTTTTTGGTGGTACTGGGGGTGGAATCCAGAGGCTTTCTACCTCCGGGCTATGCTCCCAGACCTTTTTTATACTTTATTTGGAAACAGGGTCTCACTAAGTTGCTGAGAGCCTCACTAAGTAGCTGAGGCTGGCTTCGAACCTGTGCGATCCTCCTGTCTCAGCCTCCCAAGCGCGGGGATTACAGGCGTGCGCCACCATGCCTGGCTTGGAATGTATTTTCTAAAGTGATTCACTGCAGCACTTTTTTTTTTTTTTTTTTTTTTGGGTGGTACCGGGGTTCCTGGAAGCCCTTCTACCTCTGGGCTACACTCCCAGACCTATCTTTACATTTTTTTATTTGGAAACAGGGTCTCCTAAGCCAACGCGCGCGGCTGGCTTCGAACCTGCATGATCCTCCTGTCTCAGCCTCCCAAGTGCGGGGATTACAGGCGTGCGCCACCATGCCTGGCTTGGAATGTATTTTCTAAAGTGATTCACTGCAGCACTTTTTTAATAGTGAAAAATGGGAAACAACCCAAGTGTCCAGCAACAGGGGACCGGTTGAATAAATAGTCCATGCAACGGAATATTATGCAGCTGTAAAAAGAATGAGGAATACACACAGATTAAGTCTTAAGGGGAAATAAAGGATTTATAGTTAAAATAAACCTCTTGCTCATCCGTGACATCCAATATCCTCTGTGTGTGTGTGTGTGTGTGTGTGTGTGTGTGTGTGTGTGTGTGTTTATGTTTTGCTAGGGATTGAAGCCAGGGCCATTCTACCTCCGAGCTACACCCCCAGTGCTCTTTTATTTTTTATTTGGAAACAGGGTTTTACTAAGTTGCTGAGAGCCTCAGTAAATTTTTGAGGCTGGCCTTGAACCTGAAAACCTCTTGTCTCAACCTCCCAAGTATTGGGATTATAGGCATGCACCACCAGGCCCGGCTCCAATATCATCATTTTTAATGACTGCACTGTAATTAATTTAACCAGTGTCTTATTTGTTGTGCATTTTTGTGGTTCCTAGTCTTTTGTTATTATAAACAGTGTTTCAGTGGATATTTTTGCATATGTAATTTTGCATACAATGTAAAGGCTTATCTGAAACTTACACACTCAGAGTGGAATTGCCTAATCAAGGGTCTGAACATTTGAAAGCTGGTAAATATTTCTTTTCTCTTTTTAGTACAAGGGATTGAACCAAAGGGCATTCCATCTCTGGCTATATCCATAGTCCATTTTATTTTGGAATGGGGTCTTGTTAAGTTGCCGCAGGTCTTGATAAATTGCTGAGCCTGGTTTCCAGAGGCTGGTTTCCAGCCAACAGTCCTCCTATCTCAACCACCCATGTACTGAAATTATAGGACCGTGCCACCACACCCAGCTAAGCTGATAAAGATTTCTAAATCCTCCAAAACCACACTGAGATTCCATCTAACCCCAATCTGAATGGCAATTAAAATAAGTCAAATGACAATAAATGTTGGCAAGGCTGTGGGGAAATAGGCACTTTTGTACACTGTTCCTAGGATTGCAAACTAGTTCAGCTGCTATGGAGATCAGTGTGGAGATTCCTTAGAAAACTGGGAATAGATCTACCATATGATTTGGCCATACCACTACTATGTATCTTTCCAAAGAGGCTGAAACCAGAGAACTACAGTAATATATGCATATATGTTTGAATCACTTTGAATCTTACTATGATGTATAGTTACATTGCACCAATAAAAGTATATAAAAAAAGAAAAGAAAGTTATTTCAATATCTACCCTTACAAACAATGTAAGATAGCCTTTGGTTTATGGGGTGCTGCAGGGTGTTTGGACTTTTTCTTTTTAAGCTCTACAGATGATTCTGTTAAACCATCCAGGCCAAGACATTGGTTAAAGACCCAGATCTTATGTTAAAAAAACTTTCCAAATGTCTCAAGTGTCTGCCTCCACGATCATAAAGCAAATGCCCTCATTTTCTCTTGGGTGGTTGTACTGACTCCTGCCCCACCTTCACACCCCCACTTTGACCATCTCTAATCAGTCCTCCCTGCAGAGGCCCAAGAGCTCCTTGCAAGATGCAAATCTGCTCACATCACCTGGCTTCATCTGCTCCAGCCTCATCTCCCCTCCCTTGCTGGGCCCAGAAGGCTCTTTCCTCCTCCTCTGCTGCCTCTGCCCCTGAGTTCTCCTCACTCTTCCTTCAGCTCACCTCTGGCATCTCTGGAAGTCTTCCCTGGCCTCCCAGCCTGGCTCCCAAAGCACCATGCAGCTGCCCTTTAAGGTAGTGTCAAGTTAGAGCTGGACGCTTATTTATGTGATTTGGGGTGGGGGTCCATGCCTCACGGGGCCATGACTACTTGGGCCATGATGATCAACAGACCATAGACTATCTCTGCCCTCTCCCATCTCCAGCACCTAACATAATGTCTGGCGCCTAACAGCTGCCAGGAAAGGGCTATCAAATAAGAGGAAAAGTTTCCTGGATTTCCTGCTCTAAAGTTGAGGGTAATTAAATGTCACAGGGTTTTGTGTAGATGTTTCCGATGAGAACCCTGTGGGGTACAGATGCCGTCAAGCCAGGGGCCTTGGGTCTGCACAGGTCTTTGGAGATCAGCCTGTGGTACCTAGAATATGGCCACGCAGATCCCCAGGGCCCTAAGGCCTGTTGCTCAGATCCCCACCAGTGTTTTCCACAACCAGAAGGGAGGGTCTCCTCTTGGGCTCCTGGGGCCCTCCAAGGAGGACAGGCCTGAGCTGGAGGCAGGTCTCCGGGCAACACGCAGCGCACTCCCTTAGCCTCTCCTCAGTGTGGGTGGTCTGGCGTGGAAGGTAAGACTGAATAAGAGCACCTAGGGGTTCACCTGACAAGTTCACAAAGTGCTCTGATGATTGTCTCTCCCAGTGCCACACAGGGAACCTGAGTGACAGAGGGGAGAATGACCATTTCCAGTGGACAGATGAGCAATCAAACCCAGAGAGAGCAACTCCCCTGCCCAGAGTAGAAGGTACAAGATTTAAATCCAGTCTTTGGGCTGCGTGTGGTGACGCACATTTGTAATACCAGCATTTGGGAGGCTGAGACAGGAGGATCACAGACCATGGACAGATACTTAGTGAAACCCTTTGTGGCTCAGTGAGACCCTGTTTCAAAATCAAGAATAAAAAGTAGGGCTGGGGATGTAGCTCAGAGGTAGAATGCCCCTGGGTTCCATCCTCAGGACCACAAAAATAAATAAATAAATAAATAAATAAATAAATAAATAAATAAATCTAGTCTTTGGGGTTCCAGTTCAGAACTCTTTATATTTGCCATCAAATCTCTCAGATGTGTGCTGAGAGCCCGAGGCCAGGCAGGAGGGCAAAGACAGGCCCTGTGAGGGCAGGAGGAGGAGCACGGCCTGGGTGGGGTAGTGGGGAAGGAGAGGCCATTCGGAGGTGGGTTGCACTGGGGATGGGCTGGGAATCCATGGCGGGGCTGGAGGTAGGGAGAAAGTCCCTAGGTGGAGATAGGACAGGCTCGAGGTGCGGTGCTGCTCAGAGAGTAGCAAACTTGCCACTTTGGCTGAAGCACAGGAGGCTGCAGGGAGGACCAGGGACGGGGTTGAAGAGCTTGAGGACGAGGTTCTTCTACAGGGTCACATGGAGGAGTGAGATTGGATATTTATTCTGGGAGACAGTGAGAGCCCTGAAAGCTACTGCACAGGGAGTGGAGCGTGGGGTCGGAAGATGGCTGGTCTCTGTCCGTTCACTTTCCCACCCATTTCACCTCAGTGAGTATCTCCCATGGGCCAGGCCTGGGGAATTCTGACTCCAGATAAGACCCAGCCTCTGACCTCTGACCTCTGGTCAGAGGTCAACGGGGTCATGAACTCCTGCACATCTTTTATGATGCTGGGGCCCATGTACAAGGTCTATTGTAGGACCGAAGTGGGGCCATGACAGGCCTCATTCATACAGCAAACACGCTAGGCCTAAGTCTCAGTGTCCCAGGAATACAACTAACAGTTAAGTGCCAGTTTCGGCACCTGGGTCAAGATGAAAAACTCCCAACCAACCTCAGGAGGCACGAACCAAATGGGAGGCACCAAGTATCCTGTCCTTGCTTGTGATAACAGCAGTAAATATTCCTTTTGGTTGCCTGGCGTGGTGGCGCACGCTTGTAATCCAGAGACAGGAGGATCGCGCCGGTTCGAAGCCAGCCGCGCACGCTGGCTTAGGAGACCCTGTTTCCAAATAAAAATGTAAAAATAGGTCTGGGAGTGTAGCTCGGAGGTAGAAGGGCTTCCAGGAACCCCAGTACAAAAAAAAAAAAAAAATTCCTTTTGGTTTAAAGATAACTCCTTTGTAAAGCACAGTCTGAGTGACTGAAGTGTATAAAGCTACCTTGGAACAAAGACTCGGGGTCCTTGTCAAGACTCCACTGCATTGGAGGGACTGGGACCCTAGCTTGAACTAGCTCCCCAATAAACCCCTTCCTGTGTCTGCATTATTGTGTGTGGCGGTGGTCTCTGTCACCCTGGGATCCTGGACTTTGAGTATAACTATCTCCAGGAAGCTTCTAGTGAGGAGAAATGGGTCTCTCAGCTGCAGCTGGTGAGAAAGACCATCCCACTGACCGCCCCAGCCTACCCTCAGTCTGTATAATTCAAGCTTGGGGGTCAGAGGGGTGAGAGGAAAGAAGAGCAGGCTTCAGTCCAAAAACCCAGGATCCCAAGTGCCTGTAGAGGTACGAGGACCAGTGTCCACTTCCTTCCAGAGACCCAGGCCTCAGCTCCATGCTCCAGAGAACTTTCTAGAAGGCACATGCAGAGGCTTTTCAGACTACCTGCTGTCAAGGCTCTCAATGGAGGCTGCTTTCATAAAGGGAAAGATGACCTTGGCTGCTGAGTCAGGCCTGGCTGACCCCATTGCCTGCTCAGCAAGCTTCACCCAGAAGGTACTGTCACGTCATCTGGCTCCGCGCCACGTGGTGTAAGGGCTGGGAACAGACATCCCAGCCCCAGTTGGCTGTGGCCACAGCGAAAGCCTAGCCCACTATTACCAGATAGAGCAGCCAGACTGATTCATTCTAGAGCACACAGAAAGTCTTTAATTAGGGGAAAGCTCTGGGGGGTGAAATGAGTCTCGCATGTACTATGGCTGCAGTTCTCACAGTTCTTTTTTTTTTTTTTTGGTGGTACTGGGTGTGGAACCCAGAGGCTTTCTACCTCCGGGCTATACTCCCAGACCTTTTTTATACTTTATTTGGAAACAGGGTCTCACTAAGTTGCTGAGAGCCTCACTAAGTAGCTGAGGCTGGCTTCGAACCCGTGCGATCCTCCTGTCTCAGCCTCCCAAGCCCATTCTCACAGTTCTAACCCATCTGATTATTGCACAAGTTCTCCTATGGACCTAACCATACATAAACATAAAACCTCACTTCTAATTGAATCGTTGGACCTTTATTCATACAGATGATATCACTGCGCCAGTTATAAGCACTGTGTGTGTGTGTGTGTGTGTGTGTGTGTGTGTGTGTGTGTTGCTAGGGATTGAATCCAGGAGCATTCTACCTCTGAGCTACACTTCCAGTCCTGTTTTATTTTTTATTTAGAAACAGGGTGTTGCTAAGTTGCAGAGAGCCTCGCTAAGTTGCAGAAGCTGTCCTTGAACCTGCATCCTTCTGTCTCGGCTTCCCAAGGATTACAGATATGTGCCACCACACCTGGCATAAGCACACTTCAAATAAGAAAGTAAGCAAGCAACATATTAAAGTTGCAAAGGTAGCTGGGCATGGTAATCCCAGCGCTTGGGAGGCTGAGACAGGAGGATTGCACAGGTTCAAAGCCAGCCTCAGCTACTTAGTGAGGCTCTCAGCAACTTAGTGAGATCCTGTTTCCAAATAAAGTATAAAATAGGTCTGGGAGTATAGCCCGGAGGTAGAAAAGCCCCTGGGTTCCACCCCCAGTACCAACTAACTAACTAAACAAAGTGGCAAAGGTATGTAATGCAGACATAGGGAGAGTGGGAGGCTGAAAGAAGGGGCTACTTGTTCTGTGAGAATCCTTTAGAAGTACTGCAATCATCTTATACTCAGGTCTGATTATTATAGCAAGAGGACAAAGAAAGGGCACGGATAATCTAAGATTATGATAGAGAAGCCCACAAATGCCCTTGTGTCTAGCTTTGGCCTACAGTCAAGTATAGATGCTCTGTGACTCAGCCACCCTCTTTCCGTACTGTGGTCTCTCCCGGAGCAGGCTTGGCAGCACTGTGGGGGGCAGCAAGCTATAGGACCCTGGGCCACCCATTTGACGAAATCCAAGACCCTCTCCCCAACTCGCCCAGGCGGCATGGAGAGGCATGCCCTGCTGTGCAGTCAGCTCATCTGTTCTTGTGGGTAAATGAGGTAAAAAGGCGATCAGCTGGGTTGTGGTCACAATCGGATCAATGGCCAGAAACTCAGCCTTATAATCACAAAGACCAGTAGGACAGGGAGGGTAAGTTATGTTCCTTTTCTTCCATTTCTAATTCTTTTTCTCAAAATGACTTTTTCTTTTTTTTTTTCTTTCTTTTTTTCTTTTTTTCTTTTTTTTTTTTTGCAGGTCTGGGGATGGAACTCAGGGGCATTTGACCTCCAAGCTATATCCCTTGCTCTATTTTTTTATTCTTTTATTTTGAAACAGGGTCTCGTTAAGTTGCAGAGGGCCTCACTAAGTAGCTGAGGCTGTCTGCGAACGGCGATCCTCTGGTCTCAGCCTCCCGAATGCTGGTATTACAAGTGTGTGCCACCATGCCCAGCTCAAAATGACTTTTTCAATTGGAGATGGGTACTGGGAATTGAATCCAGGGGCATTCTACTTCCAAGCTATACCCCAGTCTTTTTTTATTTTTTATTTGGTTTGGTACTGGAGATTGAACCCAGGGGCATTCTACCTCTGTGCTACACCCCAGCCCTTTTGTAAATTTTTTATTTTGAAACAGGGTCTTGATAAGTCACTGAGGGTCTTGCTGAATTACTGAGGCTGGCCTCAAGCCGCCTGTAATCTTCCTGTCTCAGTTTCCCAAGAACTGAGATTACAGGTATGTGCCACCATGCCTGGCTGTTTTTAATTTTTTTTTCACTACTAGGGGTAGAACCCAGGGGCATTTTACCTCTGAGCTATACCGCCAGCCCTATTTTTTATTCTTTATTTTGTTTATTTTATTTTATTATTTTATTTATTTATTTATTTATTTATTTATTTATTTATTTATTGGTGATTCTGGGGTTCCTAGAAGCCCTTCTACCTCTGGGCTACACTCCCAGACCTATTTTTATATTTTTTATTTGGAAACAGGGTCTCTTAAGCCAGCAAGCCTGGCTCTGAGCCAGCACGATCCTCCTGTCTCCATCTCCTAAGAGTGGGGATTACAAGAGTGTGCCACCACGTCTGGCTCTTATTCTTTATTTTGGATGGCATTTTTTTTTCGGTACTGGGGGTAGAACCCAGGGGCATTCGACCTCCGAGCTACACCCCCAGCCCTATTTTTTATTCTTTATTTTTGAAACAGGGCCTCGCTAAGTAGCTGAGGCTATCAACTAACCATGATTCTTGGGTCTCAGTTTCCCGAATGTTGGGATTACAAGCGTGCAGCACCACGCCCAGCTTTTATTCTTTATTTTGAAACAGCGTTTCACTAAGTTGCAGAGGACCTCACTAAGTAGCTAAGGTTGGCCAAGAACCTGTGATCTTCCTGTCTCAGCCTCCCAAGTACTGGGATTACAAGTGTGTGCCACCATGCCTGGCTGTTTTTCAATTCTTTATCTTGGTTCACTTGAAAACAGGACTGCGAGGCAGCATTCTGGTATCTTTTTTTTCTTAATGGAGACAGGAGTTAGAACTAGCTACAAGGAAGCGTGCACCCAGGCTATGCCACTGCCAACCTTGCCACGTGCTATGAGGTAACCAGGCAGGGCCAGATGCCTTCTCAGGAGCTCCTCCTCCCAGAACTCACTTTTGGGTTACACAGCACAGGGTGTGAAGCACCACTTATCGGGTAATCTGCCTCTTTCCTTTATCCAGGCTGCAGTCTCCTCATCGGTTCCTGGGACACGACAGCCCCTGTGCTTAGCTCAGTGTTGGGAACACACCACGGGCAGCCAGCAAGTGGCCTCAGCTACCATCCCTGGGAAGGCTGCCTGGCTGGGGCAGAGCAGGGAAAATCAGCCACATGTCGGAGTACTGCCATATTTGCCCTTATCTTCCTAGTGCCAAGCCTTTCAGATGTCTCTAAGAGGAGGTCCTAGAGAAGGCAAAATCCTCTACCAACCAAACAGTCAGATGATATTAGGAGAATATCACCCCTTACCCGAGGACCCTCCCATGTACCAATGTATAAACAACGGCCCCCTGCAGGACCTGGACAGCAGAATGCAAGACTACCGCACTCCCTGCCAGCAGGAAGCAGCTATGAGAAGAATAACCTTCACCCTCACTCTCACCCCCTCAGGCCAATTATTAAGCAAAAAAGGGGGGAATATTGGCATAAGCGCAGTCATTTTAAGACTCTTTAGCCTTGTCAGCTTCTCAGAAATCAGGTGACCACGACTAAGCAGAAAATAGCTCTGTAAATGTCAACCCCTCCCCTAACAGATTTTCTCTTGGTTTGTTTCCCACCCCGGAGCCCTATCTGACCTGCTCCATCAGGATCAGGCTGCTACTGGAGGCAGCCTATCAGGTCCGCCTGCCCTTTAACTCTTCCTTCCCCATCCTGGCGTTTGTGTGATTGGTCCTGAGCGCCCATCCCTTTCTCCCTCATCCACAGAGCTCATGCGCCAACACCGTTTGTCCGGGAACCTCACACAGGACGAGACTCACTTGCGCAGGTCTTCCCGTCGCTGCGGAGCACGTGTCCCTCAGGGCACTGACAGGCGAAGGATCTGTCCGTGTTGACACAGGCGTATTCACAACCATGGTCACTCAGCAGGCAGTAGTCCACCCCTGCAAAACCAAAACCCAGGTGAGGTCCTGGGGCTCGTTAGGAAGGCCTCTGGGCTATGATGGTGGGGAGAAGGGACCGGCCGGTTACCAGCCCTGGAGGCAGCCTTTCCCCAGCAGATCACCCCAGAGCGGAGAAAAGGACAAAGGAAAAGAGGGCACCGCCATGGTACACTTCCCTCCCCGAGAGACGCAGAGGGACTCACTGGAGCAGGTCCTGAGGTCCTCATTGATGACGAAGCCCTCCGAGCACTGGCAGACAAAGGAGTCCTCCGTGTTCAGGCACAGCTGTTCACAGCCGTGGTCCTGCTGCGCACAATGGTCCACCCCTGCATTGGTCACACACAGAAACATTGATATATGCAGGGGCCAACAGGCACCCCAGCCCAGCAGCTTCCATTCTGCCCCACACCACGGGCCTCGCTGCAAAATCAGGCTTGCTTGTTTTTCTGACCCTCTGTATCTGACGAGCTCATAAGACTACAATTCCAGGGGACTGCTGTCCCCAGTGGTAATGACAGTTACCACCTCGGCCTGCACAGCCATCTCCACATTACAGATGCTGGGCACAAGAGCCATTCCTGTTTCCCAGAGAGGAAGTCGAGGCCCAGCAAGGTCAGGGCACTGCCCAAGCCACGCTGCTGATGGAGAAGTACTCCAGAATCAGGCTCTGGCGTCCAACTACTTGGGCCCCAACCCCACCTCCGCCGTTCCCTAGCTGTGGACGCTGGGCCGTCACGTGGCCTCTCTGGGCCATGATGGTCTCCCGACTTGAGACATGAAGGTGATGACGGGGCTCCCCGAGAGGAGTGTGAGGAGAACTAGCGGAGATGACGCACGAGGAGCCCTCAGAATAGTCGCTGGCACGGAGCCACCACTGAGTGAGTGCTAATTATTATTATCCAGCGAGGAAGGATTAATTGTATAGCTTCATTTTTGCTGGAACATGAAAAAGAAAATGTGATTAAAACGAAAAAAAAAAAAACCCTCGTAATCAGGGTTACTAGATTTAGAAAACAAACTAGATTTAGAAAACAAACTAGAAAACTAGAAAACTAGATTTAGAAAACAAACCAAAGCCCGGGCCTGCCTGTGTGGCCCATCCTGGCACCAGAACACCACACAGCTGGTCCCTGGGCAGCGAGGGCCGAGGGCCAGCACACACAGCTGTGGCGGATGCTCCCGGAGTCCTGCAGGCTGTCTCCCAGATTTCCTGGATGGAGAAAGTGCCCCCTGAGACAGGACAGACACTGAAGGCCTTGGGGAGGGCCACCAAGTGAGCCTCCTCACTGCTGTGGGGCCGGGATCGGTGCCTTCCAGAACATTCCCCCGGTGGATGCACCTCCCGCCAGCACTTGCAGGTTCTCAGGAGTCACGTGTCCATGCGCACATCCAGGCTCCACCGTTAACCAGTCACGGGAGCTCAGGAAAGTGCCTGAAATCTTATTCATTCATTTATTTATGTGTGTGTGTGTGTGTGTGTTCTCATTTCCCCTCTTTGGCTAGAAGACGAGTGCAGACACTTCCCAGGACATTGGGGAGGATGGCGAGTCTTGGAGCATGGGAAGTGCTCACCGAGGTGTCTGAACTGAGCACCTCCTAAAGCTGGCTGTCATTATTGCTTCAGGGGGAGCAGAAGACCATAGCTTTCCTTGGGGACTCTAAGACAGAAATGGCTTGGTTAATGCTTAGAGTCTATTAGATCCCAAAGAGAAAGAGTCTATTAGAAGTAGAATAGCGCTGGGCGTGGTGGCGCACGCTCGTAATCCCAGCATTCGGGAGGCTGAAATCGGAGGATCGTGGTGAGCAGACAGCCTCAGCTACTTAGTGAGGCCCCCCGCAACGTAGTGAGACCCTGTTTCAAAATAAAGAACAAAAATAGGGCTGGGGTATAGCTCAGAGGTCGAATGCCCCTGGGTTCCATCCTCAGACCCTCAAAAAAAAAGAAGGAGGAGGAAGAGGAGGAGGAGGAGGAGGAGGAGGAGGAGGAGGAGGAGGAGGAGAAGAAGAAGAAGAAGAAGAAGAAGAAGAAGAAGAAGAAGAAGAAGAAGAAGAAGAAGAAGAAGAAGAATAGTCTATTAAAAGAATCTTTTAGATCCCATGTTCTGGCCCATGCTCACTCTTCCATGCTCCCCGAGGCATACTGGGAGAGACAGGCAGGGGGTCCTGGCCCTTAGTGGCCTCGGTGGGCCTGTCCTGACCCGGGACACTTGCCGGGCCTCACAATCCTGGGAAGAGGCAGGGTTTGCACAGACCCTAGAAGTCCCACTAGGGACTTCTCCTTGTTGAATGGAAGACCTCTTCCTCCCCACTGGCTTCTCAAACGCACACAGACACATTCAGAGGCACACTGGCCTTCACACCAACGCCCTCATTCAAAAGCCTTTTGGCCTCTGAGTCCTTAGAAAGCCTCACCACGCACTTTGTTCCCTCTGAAGACAGAAGGAGAACAAGCCTTGCTAGGACAAGGATGCTCTGGACCTCATACTTTAGCTGTGAGACTTCCCCTCCCGGCAGCGTGGGGGCCAAATGCTCAGCAGCTGTACTGTTCTCGTTCACAATCTGTCTTTGTCTCCAGAGTGGAGCAGCTGTGCGCTGGCTGGGGAAAGCCACACAAAGGGCCCCTTCTCCACCAGCCATGTCACGGAGCCCAGCTTTCGGCAGGCCAGGGCCGCGGTATAGCGCGGTGCCCATGCTCCCAGCCCCTGGCCTGCACTGCTGGAGACCTCATAAAAGGAGGTGGAGGCCTTCAGCTGGCGGCCCGAGTTCCCAAGCATTTACATCACATGGGGCTGGCTGTGGCCCTGACACCAGAAAGTGAAGAAAAGGCTGTGCAGACTCTCCTGTTTCTCAGCTTCGCCCTCAGACCGGCCTGGGTAACCGATGCTTCCCGAGGTCACTCCCTTCCAGCGTCTTAGCCCAACCCGGGGCTGGCCACCGGTCACTCTCACAGGCCCCACAATGGGACTCTTGCCCTGGTTGGATGTTTACTTGCACCAGGCATGAGGTAAAGAGACTGAGATGACCGCAGTAAATCCTCGTAACCACGCCGAGGGGTTCTTATTTCCATTTTTTAAGTAACTGGGAAATCAAAACTTAAATAACTTTATGTGCCAGTGCTTAGATTTGAATTCAGGCCTATCTAACTTAGTGAATGCTTTTAACAACAAATAGTAATATTGGTTAATATTTATTGAATGCTGTGCCAAGCAACATTGTTCTAAGTGTGTGTGTGTGTGTGTGTGTGTGTGTGTGTGTGTGTGTGTGTGTTTGCTTTGGTACTGGGGATTGAACCTAGGGGTGTTTCATCTCCAAGCTATATCCCCATTCCTATTTATTATTATTAATTATTTCCTGGGGATTGAATCCAGGAGCATTCTACCTCTGAGCTACACCCCCAACCCCCTTTTTTTTTATTTTGAAACAGGGTCTCACTAAGTTGCAAAGTTGCAGAGAGCCTCACTAAGGAGCTGAGGCTGGCTGTGAACCTGCAATCCTCCTGTCTCAGCTTTCCAAGTCTTAGAATTACAAGCGTGCACTACCATGCTCAACTTTCTATTTTTTTTTTTTTTCATTTTTTGTTTGTTTGTTTTGAAACAGTGTTGCTAGGCTGCGGACAGTCTCACTAAGTTGCCGTTTCCAACCTGCGATCCTCCTGTCTCAGCCTCCCAAGTGCTAGGATGACAGGAAGACGCCACTATGCCCAGCTTTGTTCTAAGTAGTTTGTTCAACATTGGGTCACACCTCAACCTATGAAGTAGCTCTGATTTTGTAAATGATTACACTGAGGCAAGAAAACCTATGCCTGCTGGACCATCCAGAAGTGCTGGCTGCTCCTGAGCAGGTGTGGGGGCCCCATTCTCATCAGCGCCCGCACCCCGGGCACACTCACGGCTGCAGGTCTTGCCGTTGGGGTCCAGGACGTAGCCTCGGCGGCAGCAGCAATAATAACCCTCCTCCGTGTTCACGCATTCGTGCTCACAGCCGGGTTTGTTCAGCGCACAGTAGTTGATCCCTGAGGAGAGAGGGCAGACCCTCCTTCAGACTCTAGGCTTTTCCAGGGCTGTGAGGGCTCAGGGCTCCCACACCCCCCAGGGAGAGAGCTGGTGGGCACTGCCTGCAGAGGTTCATTCATTCATTGGCTAGCCAAGTACCAGGCCCTGAGCCAGATGCGGGAATGCCATGGTGAGCTCTTGCTCACCAAGACCAAGGCCCCTGTCCTCAAGGGTTCGTAATTCCACCCAGGGAGGAAGCAGACAAGGAAGGGAATCATCAGACAGCACAGCATACAAAGGAGGTCCTGCTGAGCCCTGGGGATCAGGAATGCACACCTGGAGGCTTAATGGCTGGAATTAGGCTACAGGAATCAGAGAAAGCCGAGGGTGAGCCCTCGAGGAGGGAAGCGCAAGGCCAGGGCGCCTGTGGGGCGCTGTGGGCTCAGTAAGCACAGCTTGGGTGCCAGGACAGGATGTTAAGGTTTAAATGGTGCTGAGGGCTCTTTTTCTTATTCAACTAAAGTTTGTTGAACAGAAAAATTAAAACTAATAGGCAGCTCAGTGTGGCTTTAACAAGTCTTTATTAAAGAATCAGTAGGAAATAGAGAAGGAAAAAGCAGCATGCTGGTACGCATGCTGGAGAGCCCGGAAATGGAACTCTCCCCCTTCTGGGACCCCAGCCCTTAAGTAGATTGAGTATTGGTATCTTCTTATCAACATTACCAAGGCAATGGGCCAGTAACTTATTCCTTAGACAGGTGGTGCCTCTTTGTCTCCAGACAGTGCACTCACTAAATGCGGGGGTCAATAATCTACCTGGCCTTGCTCTATTGTATTGGGCAGTATTGGTTGCTCATCAACTATGGGTGCTTTGAAGCAGCACATGGAGTTTGCCTCTCCCATACCCAGGCCAGGTCACAGAGCAGAGGAGGTAAACAGAGGCACTGATTGCCTCTATATAGTTTTAGGGCTAAAGGCTTTCATTGTCTCTAAGGCTTTTACTATAGGTTAATAATTAGAATGAAGGGCAAA
Source organism: Muscardinus avellanarius (assembly GCF_963383645.1). Lineage (NCBI taxonomy): Eukaryota > Metazoa > Chordata > Mammalia > Rodentia > Gliridae > Muscardinus > Muscardinus avellanarius. The sequence continues at coordinate 41,759,652 of NC_137789.1, forward strand.
GAAAGAGGGAAATTCTGCATCATAACAGCTGCCTCTCCTCCCTGCCTGAGTGCCTGTGCAGTACCCAGGCCCTGACTACTTTTTATATTTTGGAAATTAATACCAAAGCAATTTTCCAGTACTGGCACAAGGAAAGTAATGCAGGGCCATGCAGGGCCTTGCAAGCCATTGGATGGAGAAATAATGGCTCTAAACATTTGGCCGGTGGTGGGATGTTGGTGGATGCTTGGCAAGGCCTTGAGCAAGATTTTGCAGCAGAGAAGGAGAGCCAGGTGAACTTCAATACATCCTGAGTAAATGCTCCACAGGATACGGAGAAAACCGCACCTGCTCTCTAGGAGCACATTTGAAAGAAAAGCTGAAGCCTACCTCTCAATTCTCCACCATTGGCTTCTCTCCACTTTGATGGTCAAACTAAGTCAAGACTCAAATGAGTTAAACTGGGTTGATGGTCAAAGAGCTGAGGACTTGGGTGAGGGCCACATTTCCCAACCTGTCCCCTTCTGAGAAAGATGGGAAGTTTGGTCAGTTTCTTCCTTGAGTTAACCTGATCAGGGCTCCACGCAGATAGGGAGCTTCTGTCTACAGCCATATATGACAGCACAAGGTAGAATAAATAATCAAAAGCTGATCTTGCAAAATATCCAGCTATGTGGGGAGTCAGGAAATGGTAGCTACATTAAGAAGGGTCAAAAGGCTCAGACCACGGTGGCATCCATGCCATGAAATTGAAGAAGACAAGTCTTGATGTTGCCCCAGGTCAGTGCCGTCCTTTCCTAAGGTAAATTAATTCTTATTTAAACCATGTTTCTACCAGCAGAAACATTCCCTCTGTAGCAATCCATTTCCTGATAGAAAATGCTAAAACCACAAGACCCCAGGTTACAGGGGAGGCAGAGCACTGTAAAAGGAAACACAATGAGCTTCTAAAGGGCCTTTGTGAGCCTGGACGGGGGAAAGGTCAACGCTGGCCTCATTGGCTGGGCTGGACCAGTGCAACTACATAGCACTGTTCTTTTTCTGAGGATGTGGCAGACACAGTTGGTTGTCTTACCAACAGCCATTACCCTGTGGCTCCCAAGGCATGAGTCATGGCTGGTCTAAGTCAGCCAGGCCACCATGCTCTCCTTTGTCAAGGATAGATCTAGTACTGGCCACAAAGACATAAGGAGAAATTTACTAGGGGGTCCTGGAATGGCTGAAGACTGAGTACGTGAAGAGAAGTCCACTGCATACAAGAGCTGGTCTAGAAGAAATTGTGTTCTGGACCCTTGACATTCCCGCTATGACTCACTCCTTCTACATGAATATCATTAGCTGTGTGTGGTTTCAGATCATCTGCCTGGGACTCATCAACAGCCTCACCTGTGCAGGACTTAACAGTGTCAGGAAGCAAGCAGAGAACTTTGACAGAGAGAAGTCAGCCTGGCAACAAAACACCAGCCACACACACACACACACACACACACACACACGCACACTGCAAGGTTCCTGCAGCCTGGGGCTGTTTAGTGCAGGGCTTTTGGGAACCACTGTATTACCCCATCAAGGAAAGAGGAAATTAGCTTCAGTGAATTATCTTCAAAATCCAGAATTGAGGGAAGAATGGATCCTCAAAAAATTAAATACAGAATTGACCATGTCATCTAGCAATTTCACTTCTCTGTATATAATCCCATGTTTGTAGCAGCGTTATTGACAATAGTCTAACATGGGAGTAGCCTGAGTGTCTACTGATGAATGAATGGATAAAGAAAACGTGATGTAGACGTACACCAGAACATTATTCAGCCTTAGAAAAGAAGGAAATTCTGACAGATGTTATGAATGGTTGAATCTTAAAGACACTATGTTAAGTGATGTAAGCCAGTCACAAAAGGATAAATATTGGATAATTCCATTATATGGGGTACCTAGAATATTTAAATTCATAGGGACAGAGAGTAGATTTGTGGTTGCCAGGGAATGGGAAGAGGAGGAAATTGGAGTTCTTATTAATGAGCACAGGGTTTCTGTTTGGAGTAATAAAAGTTCTGAAGATCAAAGGTAATGATGGCTGTAGAATAATGTAAACGTACTTACTGTCACTGAGTTGTACACTTAAAATGGCTAAAACAGCAAATGTTATGTTGCAAATGCATCTTATATACATTTTGTGTTATATATATATTTCCAATGGCAAACTTTGTTATATTTTACATAAAAATAGAAAAGCAAGCATTGTCTCTTTGCTTTCTTCACATACATGAGTCATATTGCCTCCTGTGTGTTACTTAAATAGCCATTTATTAAATATTCATTGAGTACTTTCTAGGCACCCCAAATCTGGTTACATGAACCTCGCTGACTGTGAAGTAGTACACAGAGTTTGGGTTTAACTTTATTGAGTAAGACTCACTGTATCCAGTAATCCCTGAGGTCAGCAGGTCTATCAGAAAACAAATTAAAGGCCAGGCATGGTGGCGCACGCTTGTAATCCCAGTACTTGAGAGGCTGAGACAGGAGGATCGCACAGGTTTGAAGCTAGTCTCAGCTACCTAGTGAGGCTCTCAGCAACTTAGTGAGACCTTGTTTTCAAATAAAATATAAAAAAAGGTCTGGGAGTGTAGCCCGGCGGTAAAAAGCCTCTGGGCTCCATCCTCAGCACCACGAAAACAAAAGAAAAAGAAAAAAGAAAACAAATTAAATGGTCTTCATGCATGGCAATTCAAAAAAAAAGTTGGAGACCTAACTGAAAGATAACACAAAAATATGAAAGATCAGTGCCCCAGACAATAAATTATAATGCCAGCTAAATGACACACAGAAAAGATTTTTTGGTTTTTTGTTTGTTTGTTGTTTTGTTTTGTTTTGTTTGGTGGTACTGGGGTTCCTGGAAACCCTTCTACCTCTGGGCTACACTCCCAGACCTATTTTTTATATTTTTATTTGGAAACAGGGTCTCTGAAGCCAGAGAGACTGGTTCCGAATCTGCGCGATCCTCCTGTCTCTGCCTCCCAAGCGCGGGGATTACAAGTGTGCGCCACCACGCCCAGCGTCAGAGTAAGTTTTAATTGGACAGGTAAAAAGATGTTGAAGCAGGAAATTTTATTCCTTCATTAAGAAAATCCAGGTCCAAAGAAGTAGAAAGTAGCTGGCCAAGGTGACAGCGCTGATGTATATGACATCGCTACAGGGAGCCCCCCAGCCCCACCCAATGATACAGACCCAAGAATCCTAGAGCCCCGTGCCTGGCTTGCAGCCACACAGGATTTAGCCCCAGGGTTCTGCCTAAGACAGCCAGCCCAGCCCTGGTGTCTGAACCTTGCATCACCACCTTCATAATTAATGTCTAAGACCGATGACAGCCCTCTTCAGGAGGAGAAACTGCTCAGATAAGGAAGAAGATCTAATCTTCTCTAATAGTCTTCTGTAAGATTCTGCCTTGAACCTGTTTTTTGTTTGTTTGTTTGTTGGGGTTTTTTGGTGGTACTGGGGTTCCTGGAAGCCCTTCTACCTCCAGGCTACACTCCCAGACCTATTTTATACTTTTTATTTGGAAGCAGGGTCTCTTAACACGATCCTCCTGTCTCCGCCTCCCAAGCGCAGGGATTACAGGTGTGCGCTAATTGGATGACATCAAATTCCTTTGACACGCTGGCTCCCTGTTAGATTTGGGCAAAGCCCACAGCCACCAGCCTCCTAGTGAATGTAGCGGCTGACCTGAGCTTGACATTTGTAACGCTCAGCTCAGGCGAGAAACCTGACTTCTAATAGCAACCCCCAGACGGCAAGCCCAGTTTCTTCACTTCCTTTGGCTACGGAATGCTCCCGAGAGAAGTAAGCCTCACTTCCTTCCCTTTCCAGCTGCCCGCCATGAGCGCCCCAGAGGGCGGCACTGAGAGGCCGGCCTCAGAAGGCCGGGGCTGGGCTCTCAGCGCACTCAATGGAAAATGTAACAGGACATCCAGAGAAATGCTGATGAGGACACTGGCTTTGAGGAACACATTCTGTTTTTCCTGGATGAGAAAGTAGGGCACCTGGCTAAAGACGCAATGGAGCTGCCACCACTCAGCGCGGACAGATGAGCACCGGGGACTCTGGCTGGTGCTGCAGAAGCCCTGTCTGGGAGCCAGTTTGCAGTAGTCAAACTGCCCGACTCAGCCGCTCCCTTAATAATAAGTATGCATAGCCTTGAAGCCTCTGCACAGGGTGTGGAGGGCATGGCCGAGCCCCTGAGAGACGCAGAGCCTCAGGGGATGTCTCCACCAATGGCCACATGCCTAACTCCGTTCCTTTTTTCCCCTCCGTTAGTAACACAGAGGAAGCCTGCCACCAAAATGAGTTTCTAGCTGACTCATCTAATTTCGCCCACATAAGAGCTTTGGGTCCACGCGTGGGAGATGACCCGTGGCTGATTTTCCCTGAGTATAGTCAGCTCCTGACATAATCACTTCTAGAAAAAGGTGTAAAGGCCAAAAGACTCGGCCCCCTGACATGCCGCAGGCCTGTGTGGTCTAATGGAAGGCATTCATCCATCTAATTGCTTTCACATTTTGAATGCTTTCAAAGTTCCCCTTTACTGATTGACTGTTTCTAGGGTTTGCATCCAGGCAGGGCAGTGGGAATTATTTGTTATAAGAGGGAAGCTATGCTTCTAAATAAAGGCTCTGCAACCATCTGCCCCCCAAAAGAAGGAGCTTGTAAGTAAATCTGTACTATAAGCAGGTGACTCTCCCGCGCTCAGTTACACATACAGCCCGCAGTGCTTCTCAGAAGAAAGCGAAAGCTTTGAAAAAGCAGTCCTGCCGCGTGGGACCCTACTGTCCCTACTGCCAGGAAGAAGCTGGGCCCTAGCATATAGGAAAACACATCCCCAAGGGGTTGCTCCAGAGTTCTGCAAATGGCACGGGCAGACACAAACAGTCCAGCATACGTAGTGTGGACTGACTATGGAAGGCTTTTTGGAAAGAAAAAAAAGTCACAACTTGCATGCCTTAAAAAGGCCATCTTTCACCAGGCATGGTGGCACACGCCCATAATTTCAGATACTCAGGAGGTCGAGGCAGGAGGAGCATAGGTTCGAGGCCAGCCTGAGCAGCATAGTGAGATCCTCTCTCAAAGTAGAAAGTTAAAAGGGCTGGGGGTGAAGCTCAGTGGTAGTTTCTGGGTTCAATCTCCAGTGCTGTAGGGTGGGGTAGGGGAGGCCATCTTTCTAACACGATTGAGGAATTCAAATAATAGTTACAATTTCTGCAGGATGCCACATTTTAGAGAGACTCCTGTACATCCTTTCAATAAATAATGTGCCGCACCTACACGCACCACTTGTGACCCTGTGGGTCTTCGATTCTGGTGTCTCTCAGCAACAGACTAACTTGGAGATCTCATTTGGGGCTCACGCTCGAGACTTCTGGTCATGCCCCGTGACGTGCTGGACGACAGACATGAGTTACCCAGCATACCCTACCATACTGCCGGCTCCCTGTACCCCTGAGTGCTGGGGTGCTCCAGAGTCCTTCCTTCCTTCCTCCCTCTCTTTCTTTCTTTCCTTTTCTTTCTTTCTTTCTTTCTTTCTTTCTTTCTTTCTTTCTCCTCTCCCTCTCTTCCTTTTTCCTGAATATTCCATATTCCTCCTCTTAGCAGCCATCAAGTGTCTATCTTAAGGAGTGGAAGAAAAAAATCCCTTTATGTCCCAGTCCTTTCTTTCTTTCTTTCTTTCTTTCTTTCTTTCTTTCTTTCTTTCTTTCCTTTCTTTTCTTTTCTTTTTAATTTTCTTTTCTTTCTCCTTCCTTCCTTCCTTCTTTTACTTTTCTTTCTTTTTTTTTTTTTTGAGGAGGGGAGATAAACAGGATTGTACCCAGGAGTATACTACCTCTGAGCAACATTTCTTCCTATTTATTTATTTATTTATTTACAGTAGTGGGAGCTGGCCTGGTGGCACACACTTATAATCCCAGTGCTTAGGAGGCTGAGACAGGAGGATCCACAGGTTCAAAGCCAGCCTCAGCTACTGAGTGAGGCTCTTAGAACTTAGTGAGACCCTGTTTCCAAGTAAAATATAAAATAGGTCTGGAAGGATAGCCCAGAGGTAGAAAACCTCTGGGGTACCACCAAAACAAAACAAAACAAAACAAAAAAACCTCCTTTATAGTACTGGGGATGGAACCCAGGGCCATTCTACCTCCATGCTACATCCCCAGACCTATTTTTTATTCTTTATTTTGAAACAGGGTCTTACTGAGTTGCAAAGGGCCTCACTAAGTAGCTGAGGCTGGCCTTGAACCAGGATCCTCCTGTCTCACCTCCCAAATGCTGGGATACCAAGCATTGCCCCACCACACCTGGCTCTTTTTTTTTTTTTTTTTTTTTGGTATTGGAGATTGAACCCAGAGGCATTCTACCTCCAAGTTACACCCTTAGCCCGATTTTATTTCTTATTTGGAAACAAGGTCTCACTAGGTTGCTGAGAACCCCGCTAAGTTACGGAGGCTGGCTTTGAATCTGCAATCCTCTTGTCTCATCCTCCCAAGTACTGGGATTACAAGCATTCATCACCACGCCCTGCCTTTTAAATTTTTTAAAAAATTTGAAACAAGGTCTCCTTAAGTTGCTGAGGGTCTTACTAAATTGCTGAGGCTGGCCTGAAGCCTGTTACTGTCCTGTCTCAGCCTCCAAGTGCTGGGATTACAGGTGTATACTTAGCCTTTTCTTTCTCAAGGCCCCAAGTCCATGTTGTGGGGGGTAAGGAGGAGGGGGATGAGCCCTCATTGTACACAGGTGGAAATCTGGCTTTGGCCCTGATTTTGCTAAATGAATCCAATCATCAGACCCATGTTTTTAATCTCTAAATAAATAAATAAATAAACCTCCCAATAACAGGCTCTAGTGAATCAAAGGGTGTTATTAAACACAAATGCTGGACTTCCGGGAAGATGGCGACCGAGAAAAGCGGGGCTTAAGAGCCCTGCTAACAACCAATCTCCATTACCACAAAACCAGCGCCTTTCATAGCCAGAAAACACCATCACCAGAGGGAAAAAAAAAATCACCAGGCTCCAGAGAGAAAGCGGACTGAGAACAGAGCTCAGGGCCACAGAGGAGACACACGCGCCCGAGGACGCGGCAGCAGCGCCATACTGCCGTAGGCAGCGGCGAACTCATCGGACGGCTACAGCAAGCCAAGGTGAGCCGCTGCGGAACAGCCAGGCAGGATCTTTCGGCGCAGAGAGGATTTAAAGCTCCCAGTGGCTGAGCTCAGCACACGCTGCAGGGATTCAGAGTGGAAATCAAAACCAGAGAAGAAAAAATACGCCAGCCTCATGGCCGAGGGCGTGGCTGCGGCGCCATATTGCCACCGGCGGCGGCAGCAGCAGTGAATTCGCCGAATCCAGTACAGCTACATCTGCGTACTCAAGAACAGTGAGTCAAATTGTGGGCCACAGAGGAGAAATCCCAGTACTGTACCTCACTGTACCCAGTGAGGGAGTGGTGGTGACAGAGATATCACACCATAGGAGAACGTGCAACCTGGCACCCCCCATAGTTTAAAGCAGCCTCTATCGACTCCCTGGGTCGGAGACTCTGTGATAAAACCCAGTAAAGGAGTAGTGGGGTCTGAGATAATACAGACTCGAGATCCAGAACACCTTAAGTGAAGTCATAGTGACCCAAGGGAAGAACCCAGAGAAGGCACAAACTTCCGAAATCATGGGAAAGAGGAATAATACTGGAGCAATGAATACCGCCCACAACCCCACAACATCAGAACCCGATAAAACAGAAAATCAGAGATTTCTAGAAGATCAAATCAGGAAAATAACTGTAGAAATAATAGAGGTGCTTCGAAAAGAACTCAGAGAGAGCCAAAAAGAGATAAAGGATGCAATTAATGAAGTAAAGGCCTCAATTCAAAGCACAAACAACCGATTAGAACACATGGAGAACAGAATCTCGCTCTTAGAAGATGAACAATCCAAAAATGAACGCATAGTTTCTAATCTAGAAAAAAATATCCGACAGCAGGAATCTGACATTGAAGAAATATGGGCCCATTTTAAGAGAGCTAACCTAAGAATAATTGGAATAGAGGAGGGAAAAGAAAGTGAAACCAAAGGGATCAACAATCTCTTCAAGGAAGTAATAGCAGAAAATTTTCCAAACATAGAGCAAGAGGTTGATACACAGGTCCAGGAAACTTATAGAACTCCCTTTAGACAGGATCGGAGAAGAGGATCCCCATGCCACATAATTGTCAAAATGACCACTGTGGAAGCCAAGCAGAGAATCTTAAAGGCAACAAAAACCAAGGGCCAAGTGACATTCAGAGGCAAACCAATTAGAATCACTCCAGACTTCCCAAACCAAGTCATGAGAGCCAGAAGGGCTTGGAGTAACATATTCCAAACTCTGAAAGAAAACAACTTCCAACCAAAAATTTCCTATCCAGCAAAACTTTCTATCAAATTAGATGGAGAAATAAGAAGCTTCCATGACAAACAGAAACTGAAGGAATTTATGTCTTCAAAACCAGCGCTAGAGAAAATACTCAAAGAGATTAACTACAAAGAAGAAATAGGTAACACTCACCAGAACCAGAGAAACAAGATTTTCCATCCAACAGACAACTAAGATTGGTTATCTGTGGAGATTCATTATTTATGTTAGTCTTTTACCTATCTCTAAATTGTATTGTTTGCCTTTATTGTTGCTAACTTTTAGGATTTCTAGTTGGGATATTAATATACCTTCAGATATAGCATTTGGAAATATTTTATCCCATTCTATTAGTAACTTTTAACTCTGTTTACATTGTCTTTGGATATACAATATTTTTTTTATTTTTTAGGGAGTTTGTATATTCTTCTGTTGCCTGTGCCATTGAAATCATATCCAAGAAATCACTGCCAATTTCAATGTTGTGAGGTTTTATGACCCGGATTTTCTTCTAAAAGTTTATAGTCTTAAGATTTATATTTAGGTCTTTTATCTATTTTGAGTTAATACTTGTATGTGGGACTAGGTAAGGGTCCAATTTTATTCTTTTCCATGTAATTATTATTTTTCAACAATATTTAGTTAAAAGAATATTATTTCCACCACCAAATGTTCATGGAAACCTTGTCAAAAATAACTTGACAATATAGGGAAGAATTTAGCTCTAGGCTTGTATTTAACTCCAATGGTTTATATATCTGCCTTTAGAACAGTACTACACTGTTTCAATTATTGTAGCTTTATATGGTTTGAAATCAGAAAATATATATCTGCTAGCTTTGTTCTTTTTCAAGATCGTTTTGGGTATCTAGAATTCATATTCCATATTAGGATAGATTTTTTTCTGAAAAATAAATATATAAATATATGATAGTTTCACCAAAAAAACAGAAAAAAATATGCTCTGGTAAGAAAGAAAGCAAAAAGAAATATTGAAATGTTATCTTTAAATCATCAAAAGCTTGGCATCAGACAAATGAAACTGTTATGTGAGATTATCATTTTTAATATTGGATATTGCTATAATACTAGATGTCAACCACTAAGCCAAGCATGGGAGGGAGGGATGGGGAGAGAATGGGGTGGGGATCGGGTGGGGACTGACTGGGCAATGTGTGCATGTATGTCTACAAAAGTTTGTATCCCACTATGATGTATGAATACAGTGCACCAATAAAATAAAATTTAAAAAAAAAACACAAATGCTGAGTACAAGGACAACTTGCTTAAGATTCACAAGGAAAGGCAAACTGACTCAAGGGGTGTTACAGTTTGGGGGGTGAGGGTTTCGTTTGGGGGAAACTGTCCCCAGGGATCTTTGTTAGACCCCTGGGAATAATTTCCCAAAAACTCCCCAAAGAAACAAAAAGCAGAAAAACAGAAAAGGAGAAAAACTGCGGGTTCTTGTCCTGAGCTAAGGATAAGTATACATAGCTCGGACACTTGCTGAAGATTTAAAGAAGTTTATTAAAAGATAGAAATACAGAAGATAGTTACAACCCCACGCCATTGGGGGGGGTCTGAGCCAATTCACCACCCAAAGATACAGCATGGATCAGACTTTTTATACCCGTGACCTCCATCTTGTTTATGTAATTCTGACTAGTAAACGTCCCTGTAAGGTGCCTCCCCCAGCTAGGTGTGGCAAGGTGTCTCCTTTCAGGAAGGTGGACCCCTCCTACCATATTAGCTAGCTTATCTAATCATATAGATCTGTCTTTAGAATGAGGATGGGAAAGTCCTAGTTCCCCTCGCCTATAGACTTGCTAATTACCTAGCTAGGTTAATTTACATTGGAATAGTTGCCTGCTTTCAGGCAGAAACCAAGTCCTTTCACAGATTTTCCCCTCACCCAATTTTTGGAATATATTAAAAATCTTAGCTTTCTCAAATCTTCCTCGGCCATTCCCAATACTGGTACAAGGGGCATTGGTAGAACGAGCCCTCCCCGCTCCGGGGTGACTCACTTCTGCAGGTTTTCTTGTCTGGGTTCAGGGTGAAGCCCTTGAGGCAGCGGCAGGTGTAAGAGGTGCCGGTGTTCACACACTCGTGCTGACACCCGTGATTAGGTGAGGCACAGTAGTCGATCTCTGGAAAGAAAAATCAGATGAATGACGAACAAAGCAACACAGATAGCATAGGAAAAACGGCTATGAAGTCTCCAGCCTTCATTTTTCCTAAAAGGGTAAAATTCATGCCTCAGAAACAAAGCCAGGAAGGGACCTCTCAATAAAGCTGTCTCTATGCCTAGGATTAGGGCCTGGAAGAGAATCTCTTTGTCATGTTACAAAAACATTTTTGCAATAAAAGAATTTGTGGGCATGCTTTTCTTGTCTTGGTTCACAGAAGAGCCACTAAAATGAAAACTGGGTGTTTGCTGGATTATAGGCAGGGAAGAGAGAGTTTAGTTGAGTGTGAAATGGAATTTATGCAATGGAACGATTAAACCTTCTCCAAATCAAACTCTAAACCACTTAAAGGCCTCGAACACTGAGCCAAACAATAGCATACAACATTATACCCCGGGAAATACCAGCCCTGGGAGGGAAAGTCACAAATGAGTTTGGAATTCCTCCTTCCCTATCTCAGTGGGCTCGGCTGACAGAAATATGACTTTCCATCTCAAGATTCACAGTCAGAGAATGTGATCTCTAGAGAGACTCTAATTTAAACCAAAATATTCAGTGAGAAAGGGTTTCATGGAATTTATTATAAATGTATTTTATTTGTATAAGCATTTTTCTTTTCTTTTCTTTTTTTGTGGTACTAGGGTGGAACCCAGCGGCTTTTCTACCTCCAGGCTGTACTCAACCATTTTTAAATATGAAAAGAGATTGTGCTATTGAAGGAACTGTACTGGAATTTAAATGCATTGTTTAAAACTGCTGGAAATAAGTGGCCACTTCAAAGAAGTCTTTGTTTTGATGAAGATTTCCTTCCTTCCTTCCTTCCTTCCTTCCTTCCTCTCTCCCTTCCTCCCTCCTCCTCCCTTTTCTATCTTCTTACTTTCTTTGTCCTAGGGATTGAACCTAGGGACATTCTGCCTCTAAGCAACACCGCCAGCTCTTTTTTTTTTAAATTTTATTATTTATTTGGTGGTACTGGGGGTAGAACCAGAGGCTTACTACCTCCAGGCAATACTCCCAGACCTATTTTATATTTTATTTGGAAACAGGGTCTCACTAAGTTGCTGAGAGCCTCACTAAGTAGCTGAGGCTGGCTTCAAACCTGTGTGATCCTTCTGTCTCAGCCTCCCAAGTGCTGGGATTACAAGTGTGCGCCTCCATGCCCCACTCTTTTTTTTTTTTTTTTTTTTTGAAAGTTGCTGAAGCTGGCTTGGAACCTGCAATTCTCCTGTCTCAGCCTCCCAAATCCTGGGATTACAGGTGTGTGTCCCCACAGCTGGCTCATATTTATCTTTAAAAGACTATGACTGCTGGGCGTGGTGGCTCACGCTTGTAATCCCAGCATTTGGGAGGTGGAGACGGGGAGGATCATGGTTCGCAGACAGCCTCAGCTACTTAGGCCCTTTGCAACTCAGTGAGACCCTTTTTCAAAAAATAAAAAGGAGGCCGGGCGTGGTGGCGCACGCTTGTAATCCCCACGCTTGGGAGGCAGAGACAGGAGGATCGCGCAGGTTCGAAGCCAATCGCACGCGCTGGTTTAGGAGACCCTGTTTCCAAATAAAAATGTAAAAATGGGTCTGGGAGTGTAGCCCGGAGGTAGAAGGGCTTCCAGGAACCCCAGTACCACAAAATAAATAAATAAATAAATAAATAAATAAATAAATAAATAAATAAATAAAAAATAAAAAGGACTAAAAAACAGGGATGGGGTGTAGCTCAGAGGTAGAATGCCCTGGGGTTCCATCCCTAGAACCAGGAAGAAAAAAAAAAAGACTTTGACTCTTAAAATGTATATATGACTGTAATACCATGCTCATATATAAAGGTATTTTTAAAACTTTTAATTTGGAAACTTTCAAACTTACAAAAAGTTGAAAACATAAGAATCATACAAGAAAGACCTACATATTCTTTACCTAGATTCTCCTATTGTTAACATTTTACACCATTTGATCATCTTAAAGCATTTGGTCATCTCTCTGTTCTGTTTTTTTAGAGGGTAAGTTACAATCATCATGGCTCTTTTTCTTTTCTTTCTTTCTCTTTCCTACTTTCTTTCTTTTTCTTTTCTTTTGTCTGTCATTTCTTTCTGGGTACTGGGATGAAACCCAGGGGCATTCTACCTCCAAGCTGCAACCCCAGCCCTATTTTTTATTCTTTCTTTTGAACAAAGGTCTTACTAAGTTGTAGAAGTCTAAGGCCTTCTACTAAGTAGCTGAGGCTGTCCTCAAACCGTGATCCTCCTGTCTCAGCCTCCCAAATGCTGGGATGACAAGCGTGCGTCACCACGCCTGGCTCTCTTTTCCTTTAAATGTAGTATCTGCTTCCTAAGAAGATATTCTCTTATAAAACCCCAATGTAGCCGGGCATGGTGGCGCACGCTTGTCAATTTTTAAAAAAATTTATTTTGTGGTACTTGGGATTGAACTCAGAGGCATTCTACCTCCGAGCTATACCCCTGAGTCCTATTTTATGTTTTATTCTGAAACAGGGTCTCACGAAGTTGCTTGCGGGCCTCAGTTGCTGAGACTGACCTCATATCTGTGATCTTCCTGTCATAGCCTCCCAAGTACTGGAATTACAGGTGTTTGCCACCACAACTGGTGAGGAGGCAACTTTTTAAAACTGGTAATTTACTACAAGAAGTTTTCTTCTCATTGCTTTATTTATTTATTTATTATTTATTTATTTATTTATTATGTTTTAATATCTTTCTTCACTAAAGGATCCTGTTTAAAGATCCAAATATATATATATATATATATATATATATATATATATATATATATATATATTTAAGCTAGTGTGGTGAAACACACCCATAATCTGACTACTTGGGAGGCTGAGGCAGGAGGATTACAAGTTTGAGGCCAGCCTCATCAACTTAGCAAGGCTGTCAGCAATTTAGCAAGACTACATTTCCAAAATAAAAAAAAATAGGACTGGGGGTATAGATCAGAGGTAGGATGCCCCCAGGTTCAAGCCCAGTGACACAAATAAAATAAAATAAAATAAAATAAAATAAAATAAAATAAAATAAAATAAAATAAAAAGGTTTTACAAACTGGGTGTGGTAGTGCACACCTGGAATCCCAGTACTTGGGAGGATGAGATGGGAGGATCGCAGGTTCATGGCTAGCCTCAGCAACTTGGTGAGGCCCTCCACAACTCAGTGATACCTATTTCAATAAGTCTGGGGATATAGCTCAGAGGCAGAAAGCCGTTAGATTCAATTTCCAGTACCACACACAAAAAAAGTTTTTACATTTAAGTGACATGTCAAAGTGCTCATGAGTTAATGATATACTGTATGATCTCAACTCTATAAAACATATCCATATCCATATGTTAGAAATAGGTTAAAAAATACTGGAGGGAGAGCCAGGAGTGGTAGTACACGCTTGTAATCTCAGTATTTGGGAGGCTGAGACAGGAGGATTACAGGTTCATGGCCAGCTTCAGCTATTTAGTGAGGTCTTCTGCAATGTAGTAAGACCCTGCTTCAAAATAAAGAACAAAAAATAGGGCTGGGGGTGTATCTCAGAAGTAGAATAGCCCTGAGTTCAATTCCCAGTACTGCAAAAATAAATAAATAGATAAAAATGCTGGAGGGAAATATACCAAATTGTTATTAATAATGGAATCATTATCGCTGGGTGATAGATCACAGATCATTTTATTTTATGCAATTTTATTTCTAAATGAACCAATTTTTATGATAAGCCAGTATTGCTTTTGTAATTAGAAAAAGTATTAGAAATAAAAATACACATTCATAATTTTGAAACTAGTTGCCATGGAAAACAGAAGAAAAAATATAGAAAAAAGAGCAGTGTAGGAGGTGCCTAGAGATTAGGAGAAAATAATCAAGAATGTTGCTGGAACAATATATATAGTTACAGATGTTTCTATCCAAAACACAAACTATAGTGGAACGACGTGAGTTTAAAACCTCAGTACTGCAGAGCAATTAAAAACTTGTGTTAATGGGATTTGGGAAGATAAGAACTACATGCATGGCTGTGGAGAGAGGGCCACATGCTTTATAGATCCCAGTGTCTATGATCACCACCTCTCCTTCTGTTGCCATCATGCAGGCTCAACACTGCTGTGCCTTACAGATCCTGCCTCAGGGCCTTTGCATGGGTGCCACATGCCCTCTCCCTCAAATCTGTCCTTTCTCTCTCATCTCTTTATTTTTAAAATTGTATTTATTTAGCCGGGTGTGACAGCAAACAATTGTAAGGAGGATCGCGCAGGTTCGAAGCCAGCCTCGCTGGCTTAGGAGACCCTGTTTCAAAAAAAAAAAAAAGTATATATATATATATATATATATATATATATATATATATATATATATATATATGGTCTGGGAGTGTAGCTCGGAGGTAGAAGGGTTTCCAGGAACCCCAGTACCACCAAAAAATATTATTTATTTATTTATTTAGTGGTACTGGGGATGGAACCCAGGGGCATTCTACCTTTAAGGGTCTCACTAAGTAGCTGAAAGTAGCTGAAGCTGGCCATGAACCCAGATCCTCCTTTCTCAGGGCCACCATACCCAGCTCTCTCATCTCTTTCAAGTCTTTGATCAAACACATCTTGTTATTTTTCAGTACTAGGGATGGAACCCAAGGTAATTCTACCTCCAAGCGACACCCCCAGCCCTATTTTTTATTCTTTATTTTGAAGCAGGGTCTCACTGAGTTCAAAGGGCCTCATCAAGTAGTTGAGGCTGGCTGCGAACCAGGATCCCCCTGTCTCGGCCTCCCAAATGCTGGGATTACAGGGGTGCCCACCACGCCCGGCTTCAAATGCCTCTCTCTGTGAGACCCAGAGTCTTCTCTTACCCTGCTCCAATACGATGTCCGCTCCATCAGGACAAATGTTCATTCACGCTGTCAGCCCTGTGTCTACAACTGATTCTGGCACACAATAGATACTTAACAAATATTCGTGGAATAAAAATGGTTACGGGTATTACAGTTAGTGGAGTAGATTCTGTCAGGCTTTAGCTACATAGACAGTGTACCTTAAGAACCAGCAAGGGAACCATGTGTGGTGGCATGGGCCTGTCATCCCAGTACTCAGAGGGTTGCAGGTTCGTGGCCCGCCTCAGGAACTTAGTGAGACCTTGTTACCAAATAAAAAAATAAAATGGGATGGGGTGTAGCTTGGAGGTAAAATGTCCCTGGCTTCAATCCCTAGTACCAGAAAAAGGAGAAAGGAAAAAAAAAAAAAAAAGAACCGGCAAGAGGTCACTCGTGTCCTTCTTAAGGCTTCTTCCCACCAGACTGTTTTTCAAAGTCCTTCTAAGAGGCTCAGCAGTCAGCATCCTCTGGCCGCCAACGCTCAGCCAGTTAGAACCCAGTCCATCATTCTTTCCTCCAGCACACATTCCTCCATTTGGTACACAAGACATGGGGCTCTCTTCAGCAAACTGGTCAAAGGTCTGTGAAAGTCTAGAGAGTGCGTTGCTGTCATATTTACCAGGCCCGGCCAACCCACTAAATAAATTAGCTTATTCTGATGTGACTCATTTTTGTGATCGCAAAGAATGGGAGAAGTTCAGTTTGTTCTCTTGGTCTCTAAACCGCAAAATAGATATCTGCTCAGTCTGGGGAAGCCCTTTCTAGGAGGCAGCGCCAAGCAGAGTGGAAGGGATTGCCTGGAACCTGGTGAGCCGGGCCCGAGTGCAGGCCGGACAATAGCAGGGTGAGGAATCTGTTGGATCAGCAAGAACCAGGCTGAACCTTGAGGCCCCTTCTAACCGAGGGCCACTGGTTGCTGCACACAGGCCCTCAGGCGCGGAAGTGGCACATCAGAGGCTGTGAGAAGGTCGCAGGGCTCGGCAGGTCAACGATGTCCTCACCAGGAAACCTGACAACTAGTGTGCTCTAGTTCTTCAGTTGCTGACTCAATATAAAATTGTTATCTTCTACACCCCCTTTTATTTTATTTTTAATTTTTTTAAATTTATTTTTTCAGCACTGAGGATGGAAGGTAGGGGCATTCTACTCTGAGATACACCCCCAGTCCTATTTTTTACTCTTTATTTTAAAACAGGGTCTCACTGAGTGACAAAGGGTCTCACTAAGTAGTTGAGGCTGTTCTTGAACTGCGATCCTCCTGTCTCACCCTCCCAAGTCCTAGGATTACATGAGTGCGCCACCACACCTAGCTTCATTCTTTATTTTGAAACAGGGTCTAAGTTGCAAAGGGCCTCACTAAGCAGCTGAGGCTGGCTGCGAACCTGCAATCCTCCTGTCTCAGCCTCCCAAGTACTGGGGATTGCAAGTGTGGGCCACCATGCCCAGCTCACCCCTTTTATTTATTTGTTTGTTTGTTTACTTAATATTTAGGAACAGTTGCTGTTCAAGCCGGGCGTGGTGGCACACTCTTGTAATCCCAGCATTTGGGAGGGTGAGACCGGAGGATCGCGGTTTGCGGACAGCCTCAGCTACTTAGTGAGGCCGTCTGCAACTCAGTGAGACCCGGTTTCAAATTAAAAGAATAAAAAAATAGAGTAGGGGGTGTACCTCGGAGGTCGAATGCCCCTGGGTTTCATCCCCAGACCTGGGAAAAAAAAAAAAGAAACAGTTGCTGTTCAGTGGCCGGCCTTGAATCTGCAATCCTTCTGTCTCAGCCTCCCAAGTCCTGGGATTACAGGCGTGCGCTACCATGCCCAGCTCTGTCTCCCTTTGAATAAAGCACCAAATATTCATTTAGTGCTCTGCTCTGTGCGAGGCCTTTCTACTTGAAAAACAAGGTGGAAATATCAACCCAGTGACTAATGGAATCTGAAAAGCAATGAGCATACTGCTCTCAAAATCAGAAGATAATAAATAGCAACATGAAAATGATGATGTCCACAATTATCTTTATTAATCGGTATGGTATTAGAAAAGCTGGGCGTGGTAGTGCAGTCCTACAATCCCAGCTATTCTGGAAGCTGAGGCAGGGGCATTGCAAGTTTGAGGCCAGCCTCAGCAATTTAGCAAGACCCTGTCTCAAAATAAAAAATAAAAAGTATTGGGGATGTAGCTCACTGGTGGGGTGCCCCTGGGTTCAATCCTTAGTATTGTAATTAATATATACTTGAAGCCAGCCTCAACAATTGAGTGAGACCCTGTTTCCAAATAAAAAATAAATAAAATAGAACTGGGGGGCATAACTCAGATGTAAAACATCCCTGGGTTCAGTCCCCAGAACCATAATACACACACACACACACACACACACACACACACACACACATTATAGTAGTAAATTTGATGTTTTATAGATAAAATGTATATTTTTATGTATAAAATATATATTTTGCCACAATTAAAAAATCCTTTAGGGGACATTTTA
Organism: Muscardinus avellanarius; assembly: GCF_963383645.1. NCBI lineage: Eukaryota > Metazoa > Chordata > Mammalia > Rodentia > Gliridae > Muscardinus > Muscardinus avellanarius. The sequence continues at coordinate 41,777,609 of NC_137789.1, forward strand.
TTTTTTATTTTTATTTTATTTATTTATTTATTTATTTATTTATTTATTTATTTTTTGGTGGTACTGGGGTTCCTGGAAGCCCTTCTACCTCTGGGCTACACTCCCAGACCTATTTTTACATTTTTATTTGGAAACAGGGTCTCCTAAGCCAGCGCGCGCGGCTGGCTTTCGAACCTGCGCGATCCTCCTGTCTCTGCCTCCCAAGCGCGGGGATTACAAGCGTGCGCCACCACGCCCGGCTTTAGGGTACATTTTAAATCCCAACCATAATGCTTATTTAGGAATACAGGGCTCTAATTACGCACACGTAGGTCTAATCCTAAACTAATTATGCTTGGAATATTACATCAACTAGAATACCTATTGTAGGCAATGATTATACATTTACTAACTAGACTAGCATTTAAGTAAACTTTTGGTTAAAAGTAGAGACTGAAATATAAAAAGCGTCGTTTAGTTAGCTTTGGAGGTATATAAGAAGTGGGGAGGTTATGAAATTTCTCAACATCACAGCAGCAGTCAGGCCGCCTTGGCCAATCGGCGATGCTAATTACTAACAGGGTGGCTGCAGGGACTCTCGGCTTCTCCCCCACCCTGCTTTTCTGTCCTTGTCACTGCCCCTATTTTGCAACCCACAGATGTGGAGCACTCGCGTGTCTCAGTTCTTGCAAATCAAGGCTTTCACTTGACTTACTGATCACAAGTTTCCAAGGCCTCAGAGCATCTCCTTCCTCTGGCCGGGTATGACTCCCGCCCACCCACAAGCACCGTGGGAAAGCGGTCCCCCGTAGAGGAGGGATCACCCTGGTGCCGCCTGCCTAGACGCCTGCCTAGACTCCCAGATTTCCCAGCGCTCTGCTCTGCCTACGCACTGCAGCAGCCGGCTTCTGTATCTTGACTCTGACAGGGCCCAAAGACAGTGGAGCTGCTGGCGCAGAGCCCGCTTGGAGAGACCTCCCAGCTGTATCAGCCCTGCCCTGATTCCTAGCCAACCCCCTTCCCCTGCACCACCGTATCTACTTCCATGTCTCATTCCAGGACTCAGACCTCCTCTTTGCTGCACCATCCTGGGACTTGGAGTCCTCCATGTGCTAAGGAATTTGGGGACAAGAGACATGTTGAGCAGCACTGGGGGAGACCCTGCAGGTCTGGGAACTGGGCCCGGGGTGGGGTAGGAAGCAGGTGACCACGGCAAGACTGACGTTCTGCAGACTGGATAAATGCCCACTCCATCCAGCTTGTTTCTTGCCCTTGCCTCCGGCCGTGGATCTTGTCTGGACCACACTCTGGGTCCTCAGTTACTTCAGTCCTGGCATCGTGACCAAGCTGCTCTGTGCAGGCAGGACTCGTGTCTCCCACCAACTTCCAGTGGAAGTCTTGACTTTTTAATGCACCTTTAAGCTTAGCCTCGGCATATGGTATACACCCAATAAATGCTAAAGGTCCCTGAAACCAGCAGCATCTTTTACAAGAAGTTACTTAGCACCAGGCAACTAGCTAAATGCTTTCTAGGAATTATCTCATCTAGTCTTCAGATGATTCTAGGAGGTCAGCAGTATTATCATCCCCTGTTCCAGTGGAAGAAACTGAAAGATAAAATAACTTGTCTAAAATCACCCAGAGAAAAGGCAGAGGCTCTGGGATTTGAGCCCGCAGTGCAGGGCTCCCCTTTGATAAGAAGACTGACCCACCTGCCCAGCAGCCACAACTCCTGGCTGTGACCACACCAGACAGCTGCTTCACGATTCTGGGTGTTCAGAAGAGAAGGAGGCTGAGGGCGGCAGTCCACTCATTCATTTGCTCATTCTCTCCATAAAACAAACAAACAAAACAAGCAAGAAACTGTATGCCAGCCATGTGCCAGGCATCGAGAGCTCAGCTCCCCTGAGACTGTATCTTCACACGTCTTTCCTTCCCCTGGGACCCCCATTTCACCCTTCTTTGCCTGGTGAATGATGACTGTGCCTTCAAGACCCAGCCAATGTCTGTCCTCCAGGTAGGACCTCGCCGCTTTCATTCCTATTGGCTTATCGTGGGGGCTCCAGAAGGATGTTTCTGATGCAATGCACCCTTTACTGTTCCTTATGCTCTTGGCTTCCAGCTCTGGTACTTATAAGCTGTTGATATTAAAGAATAGGAGAAAGTTGAGTGTGGGGGTGCACACCTGTAATCCCAGTATTTGGAAGGCTGAGATCGGAGGATTACAGGTTCAAGACCAGCCTCAGCAACATAGTGAAACCCTTAGCAAGGCTTTGTTTCAAATGTGTGTGTGTGTGTGTGTGTGTGTGTGTGTGTGTGTGTGGCACTGGGGGTGGAACCCAGAGGCTTTCTACCTCCGGGCTATACTCCCAGACCTATTTTATATTTTATTAGAAACAGGGTCTCACTAAGTTGCTGAGAGCTTCACTCACTAGCTGAGGCTGGCTTTGAACCTGTGCCATCCTCCTTGTCTCAGCCTCCCAAGCGCGGGGATTACAAGTGTGCACCACCATGCCCAGCGTTGTTTCAATATTTAAAAAAAATAAAATAGGGCGTGGAGGTAGAATGTACCTAACATGGATGATGCACTTTAGAAAGATTAAAGGCACATGAACTTTTTAGAAATTAAAACCCTATTTTCTCATAAATATATTTCTGAGAAGCCTTATCGTATTCTAAATTGCTATTTAACCTTTCTTTTTCTTTCTTTCTTTCTTTCTTTTTTTTTTCTCTCTCTTTTTTTTTTTTTTGCAGTACTGGGGACTGAACCAGGGGCATTCTACCTCTGAGCTATATCCCCAGCCCTATATTTTATTCTGTCTTTTGTAACAGGGTCTCACTGGTGCAAAGGGCCTCAGTAAGCAGCTGAGGCTGGCTTCGAACTCGTGCAGTCCTCCTGCCTCAGCCTCCCAAATGCTGGGATTATAAGTGTGCACAACTACACCCTGTCTGAGCTATATCCCTAGTCTTATTTTTTATTTTTTAAATTTATTCTTTATTTTGAAACAGGGTCTCACTAAGTTGCAGAGAACCTCACTAAGTAGCTGAGGCTGTCCATGAACCGTGATCCTCCTGTCTCATTCTCCAAGTACTGGGATTACAAGTGTGCACCACCACACTTGGCTTTTTCTCAACCTCACTCTTTAAAAATTCTGGGTCCTAAACTGAGCGTGATGGTGCATGCTTGTAATCCCAGCATTCGGGAGGCTGAAACAGGAGGATCGTAGTTCGCGGACAGCCTCAGCTACTTAGTGAGGCCCTCTGCAACTTAGTGAGACCCTGTTTCAAAATAAAGAATAAAAAAATAGGGCAGGGGTTGTAGCTTGGAGGTTGAATGCCCCTGGGTTCCATCCCCAAACCTGCAATAAATAAATTAATTAATTAACTAATAAAATAAAATAAAATTCTGGGTCCTGACACTTTAAAAATAAGCTTCAGATAAAAGGATAATAATCCATACACAACCTTTAAAGTGCTTCCACATACATTTATATTTTAAAAAAAACTTTTGGAATTATTTTGCAAAGCTAGAGATCACCTTGAGTATATAGATTTTATATTCTGATTTTGAAAGCTAAAATTTATTCTGATTTTTAAGTATATTAAAAGCAAATGGAGCCAGGCGTGGTGGCGCACGCTTGTAATCCCCGCGCTTGGGAGGCGGAGACAGGAGGATCGTGCAGGTTCAAAGCCAGCCACGATGGCTTAAGAGACCCTGTTTCCAAATGAAAAAGTATAAAAAATAGGTCTGGGAGTGTAGTCTGGAGGTAGAAGGGCTTCCAGGAACCCCAGTACCACCACCACCACCAAAAAAAAAGCAAATGGAACCAAATAGCTTAAGTGAAAACTGGCCAATTCTTTGCAAAATGCCATCCACCTATCCCTACTCCACCCACAAGAAACCACCCTCAGCTCTTCTTGGCTTAGCGATTTTCTGCTACATGTGTGGAGTCAAAGCTGGAGCCTTCAAGCCACAAAGCTTGAAGGGAAACATTCCCTGAGCCTTGTAAATACGGACGGGCACAGCCAGCCTGTGGCTCCATGAAGAAAGGGGTCTGACTGGCCGCGCACTCGGCGGGTGCTGCAAGAACATGCCCACGCGTGGTCTCCATCAGAAGATCCTTCATCAAATACTCTGAGTGGTGATGCTGAGACAGACTCGTTTCAAATGGTTTGGAAAGGCTTGATAGGAGAAGAGCACGGACAAAAGGTATTTGACCCTCATGACATAATCCTATGCTAATCTGTGCTTGGGGTATTCCCCAAAGCAATAGCAGTGTGTGTGTGTGTGTGTGTGTGTGTGTGTGTGTGTGTGTAACTTACTTGCGCACGTTTTTTTATCTGAGTTAAGAGCAAATCCTTCACGACACCGGCACAGGTAGGAGCTGTCGGCATTTACACACTCGTGTTCACATCCGTGGTCTTCTGAAGCACAGTAGTCCACAGCTGCAGAAAATAAGACGTATTCAGAGTTTCATTAGAAATACCAACAGAGGAAAAGAGAATGACAGGATGGAAGCACACTGCAACAAATCTGAATCAGGACCTGTACTGTTGCTTCTCAAAGAGAATGAATAAATGAAATAAATAAAGAGTAAATAAGTAAATGAACAAAGCCAGGCAAGGGGGTGCACGCCTACGATCCCAGTACTGGAGAGGCTGAGATAAGAGGCGTGCAGGCTCAAAGCCTTGCTCAGTAACTGAGCAAGGCCTTCAGCAACTTAGTGAGACCCTGTTTCAACCAAAAAATATAAAATAAAATAGGGCTGGGAGTGTAGCTCAGAGTAGAATGCCCTTGGGTTCAATCCCCAGTACCATAAAAAAAAAAAAGAGTATGGATAAACAAATATAAATACAAGGCCTCTCCCTCTTACAGAAAAAAAAAATTAGGAGTCTAGATCAAGCAATTCATATCAGAAGTTAAACTAAGGAATATATGAACAATTATATTCAATAGTTAAAGAAATGCAAATCAAAATGACCACAAGGCATACTATCTATTAAACTGGCAAAATACAGATGAGATAAAAACCCAGTGGTGGCAAATAGTGTGGACACAGAGTTATAAATGCTCAGTGGCACTGGAAATTGATTTTAAAGAACCATATGGAAGTCAATTTGATAACGTTCATACTGGAAATGTGAAACAAAAAATAATTGAAGAAAAGGGAGACATTAAATAGAAATAAGCCATTTATTTTTGTTTGTTTGTTTATGTGGGTCTGAGGATAAAACCCAGGGGCATTCTACTTCTGAGCTACACCTCCTGCCCTATTTTCTATTCTTTATTTTGAAACAGGGTCTCACTAAGTTGCGGAGGGCCTCACTAAGTAGCTGAGGCTGGCTGCGAACCGCAATCCTCCTGTCTCAGCCTCCTGAATGCTGGGATTACAACCGTGCGCCACCACATCCAGTAAAATAAGCCATTTAGGCCGGGTGTGGTGGCACACGCTCGTAATCCCTGTGCTTGGGAGGCAGAGACAGGAGGATCGTGCAGGTTTGAAGCTGGCCGCGCTGGCTTAAGAGACCCTGTTTCCAAAAATAAAAAAGTATAAAATAGGTCTGGGAGTATAGCCTGGAGGTAGAAGGGCTTCCAGGAACCCCAGTACCACCAAAAATAAATAAATAAATAAATAAATAAGCCATTTAGAGTAGCATTATTGACAAGGACAAAATATCTGGAAAATAAGATGAACATATAATAGTGGTTTTTGTGTGTGTGGTACTGTAGATAGAACTCAGAGACTTTCTACCTCCAAGCGACACCCCCAGCCCTATTTTTTATTCTTTATTTTGAAATAAGGTCTCGCTGAGTTGCAAAGGGCCTCACTAAGCAGCTGAGGCTGTCTGAGAACCGTGATCCTCCTGTCTCAGCCTCCCGAATGCTGGGGTTACAAGCGTGCGCTGCCACGCCCGGCTTTGAAGGATGAACATATAATAAAAGTAAATGGTTTATTTATGAGATAATGCACTGGCCTGTTTCTCACTAATCCCACAAATATTTACTAATATTTTCTATGGGCTAGGCTCTGTTTTCGGTGCTGCAGATTAAGCAAATAACAAGACAAACATTCCAGTCCTCGGGTGCTTATATCTGTATGATGGTGGTAGAAACAAGCAAAATATTAAAAAATCAGTAAATAAAACATCCATTGGGAGATGGAGAACATTTGGGGGGAAATAAAACAGCAAAGGGAGCCAGGCATGGTGGCGCACACCTGTAATACAGTACTTGAGGGGCTGCATCAGGAGGATTGAAGGTGTGAAGCCAGCCTCAGTAACTTAGGGAGGTTGTCAGCAACCTAGGGAGATCTTGTTTCCAGATAAGAAATAAAATCAGTCTAAGGGTGTAGCTTGGGGGTAGAATGCCTCTGGGTTCAATCCCCAGTATCGCAAAAACAAGGAAGGGGAATAGGGGCTGTGGGGGAGGGGCCTGGGCAGGGAGGCTGGGGTGCGATAGAGGTGGTCACAAAAGGCCTCAACAAGGCAGAGCCTTGGATGAGGTGCCAGCCAGGAGGACATCTGAGAGAGAGCATCCTGGGCAAACGGGACAGCAAGTGCAGAGGCTGGGAGGTGGGGACCGGCCTGGTGTGCTGGTAGGTCAGCAGACAGGCCAGGGAGGGGCGGGGAGAGGGAGGCGTTCAAACAGTGCAGCCGGGAGCGACCCGAGGGCCCCCACAAGGACTTCTGCTTCCACTCTTAGAGAGCTGGGAGTCATTGGAGTATTCTGCACAGAGACACTGAGATAAGACTGGGGAAGGCAAACGCCAGAGGAAACCCAGCCTGGAGGTTGCTTCAGCAGGGACCTGAGCCTTTCAGCAGGACGGAGGTGTTGGGAGAAGAGGTGTTCTGGAGGTTATAGGCTGAGGCATGGCCCCCAAAAAACATATATTGTAATCCTAACTGCCGGTACCTTGGGCTTTATTTGGAAATAGGGTCATCACAGCAGTGATCAAGTTAAGATGGGCTCACTGGGGTAAGTCCTAATCCAACATGAGTACTGGCTTCTCAGAAGCAGAGAGCACCATGGGAAGGCAGAGAGGCGGAGAGAATGCCACAGGAAGACAGAGATGGGAGTGATGTTCCTGAAAACCCAGGATCCAAGGATGGAAGCCACCACGGGAAGCTGGGAGGTGAGGAGGGACTCCCTCCCCAGGCGGTCCTCCCCGCCACACCCTGATTTCACATTTCAAGCTACCTGTACCAAGGACACTGCTGTTGTTTTAAGTCACCCAGTTCATGGCACTTTGATATGGCAGCCTTGGGGAACTAAAACACTGGGTATAAGTTGAAGGTGGGGCCACAGGGCTCCCGTTGGATTAGAGGTGAAGCAAGAGAAACAGGAATTAAACTGACTCCAGCGATTTGAGAGTGAGTAGTTGAAGAATAGTGCTGCCATTAACAGGGATGGGGAAGGTGCCCGTGGAGCAAGGTTACTGGGGGGAAAAGAGCAGTTCCATTTTGCTTTTTTTATTTTTTTGTGGTACTGGGGGTGGAACCCAGAGGCTTTTCTACCTCTGGGCTACACTCCCAGACCTGTTTTATACTTTATTTGGAAACAGGGTCTCACTAAGTTGCCGAGAGCCTCACTAAGTAGCTGAGGCTGGCTTTGAACCTGTGCGATCCTCCTGTCTCAGCCTCCCAAGCGCAGGGATTACAAGCGTGCACCACCACACCTGGCTAGCAGTTCCATTTGGGACTTTAGGCGTGCATCAGAATAGCGACTATAGTGACCTACTTGTAAATAAGAAGGCAAATGGAATCTGGTGGGAAAAAAAAAGTAGATCCGAAAATTGTATATTTACAATGATTATTACCTTTTCTAAGGCAGAGCGCAGAAATTAGACAGAGGAATGTTTGTTATGTTAAGGTAGTAAGATAATGGTTATGTTTTTTTCCTTTAAAAAGTATTTATTTTGAGCCGGGCATGGTGGCGCACGCTTGTAATCCCCGCGCTTGGGAGGCTGAGACAGGAGGATCGCGCAGGCTCGAAGCCAGCCTCAGCTACTTAGTGAGGCTCTCAGCAACTTAGTGAGACCCTGTTTCAAAATAAAATATAAAATAGGTCTGGGAGTATAGCCCAGAGGTAGAAAGCCTCTGGGTTCCACCCCCAATACCACAAAAAAAGAAAAAAGAATAAAAAGTATTTATTTTATAATGTTTGAAGACATACTAATATTGAAAGTAAATAAATGTAAGATATATATAAATAAAAAGAAAGAAATAGAATCTAAAAAATTAATACACATGTACTGTTAAGTCAGAGGGTGCACGGGGCCCAGTGGTTTTCACGCTACGTGGGTCTCACAAGCACAGCTGCTTATAACACAGGGCAGTCTGACCCAGTCTAAGGAGCAGTTACCAAAAACAAGGAAACAGTCACAAGGGAGAACATTCCAACCTGACCACCAAGGCTGGCCCCCACCACCTGTGAGCAACCAAGTCTGGCTGTTCCTGGAACCAGGCACCACCCTCTCCCTTTCTCCACTGATATAAAAAAATTTCGCTTCCCCTTAGTTCTGCTGCACGACAGCCCAGCAGTTTAACTTCGCCTGCAATAATTTTTTTCTGATTGGACCAGCCTCCAGGGTCTCTAGTCTCTTGGGTCGCGCTGATCACCTTACATGTACAATTTTTTATTTTTTTGCAATACTAGGGGTTTAACCCAGGGGTGTTCTACCTCTGAGCTAGTTATAGCCCTTTTAAATTTTTGTTTCAAAACACTCTTATTACATTGCTGAGAGTCTTGATAAGTTGCTGAGGCTGGTCTTAGACCTGTGAGTCTGTCTCCGCCTCCCAAGAACTGGGACTATAGGCATCACCATGTCCAGCCACATGTACAATTTTTATTTTTTTATTTTTATTTTTTTAGTGGTACTAGGGGTGGAACCCAGAGGCTTTCTACCTCCGGGCTATACACCCAGACCTTTTTTTTTTTTTTTTTTTGGGAAATAGGGTCTCACTAAGTTGCTGAGAGCCTCACTAAGTAGCTGAGGCTGGCTTCGAACTCGTGTGATCCTCCTGTCTCAGCCTCCCAAGCGTGGGGATTACAAGCATGCGCCACCACGCCTGGCTATTTATTTTTTTAAAGAAGTTTATTAAAAAGATAGAAATACAGAAAATAGAAATACAGCCCCATGCCAAAATGGCACGGGGGTGACTCGAAATGAATACACCCCACATGTACAATTTTTAAAAACAAAATTATACATAGAGAGGATAATGACACATTTAACATTGTAATTAAAAGATACAAAGGGAAAAGCCAAACATTTTAAAGGTGTATTACCCTGTATTGTATTCTTTTACTCCCAGGCTTTATTAGGTTTCAGTCTAAAGTATTGCTTTTGTAACTTTACTTCTAAAAATAGTTCTGATAGGACCTAATATTTGTGGGCTTAATGCATAACTCATTAGGATGTGAACCAAGATACTCACATTGTCTCGGGGTCTGAGCTTGTCATTGGGTTGAGTCATAAAAAAAATATTGATCTAGCACTAAATCTTTCTAAAAGCTAATTTCTCATCTTTCAAGAACCAAGGGAATGTTAAACAAATTAGTGGTGATGTTGGGGACACTGAGATTAGGAAGTTCCACCCCAGGGCACAGATCCCAGTCTAAGTATCACAGAAATGGGTGATGCCGTGGCCCACAAGGGCCAGTGTTAGCCTCTGGCAATCCCTACCTTCAACCTCCTCATGCTGGCGTTGGCCCACCATGTCGAAACCTCCCAAACCCTGATATGGATGTCAGCTGTCAGGCAGCCAGTCCTGTCTCTGGCCACCAAGAGAGGAGCTGCTAATCTGACTTCCAAGTTCTAGGATATGGATGGCACTGCAATGATGAGTGGTCAGGTTACTCAGCCAAAAAGATGGAAACTCAGTTACTACCTCTCTTCCGAACTTCTCCTTCACACCAGAAGGTGTAAGCTCTGAGTCCCCCAATTTCTGTCCCTTGGAGGATGTTATTGGTAGGTTTGGAAAGTCCCCCCAACGGGCTCATGTGTTGAAAGCATGTCCCAGTGCAACAATACTCAGAGGTGAAATCATTGTACCAGAGCTCTAGTCTCATCAGTTGATGAACTCACTGAAAGATTGATAATTTGAAGGGCCAGTTGGGTGTGGCTGGAGGAGGTCCATCCCTGAGGACTATTTCTGTCCCTGGCCACTTCCTGCCTCGCTCTTCCTCTGCTTCTGACCACCACTGCGTTGAACTCAGCTCCACCATGCCACCCTCCTATGATGTCTGCCTTGGACTGTACCTCTGAACCTGTGAGCCAAATAAAATGTTTTTCCTCCACAGTTTCATCAGGTAATTTTGGTCACAACAATGAAAAAGATGAACAGAGGGACTAAAACAGAGGGATACCCCATAATTTTGCTGATTGCATATTTTATTTTATTTTATTTTTGTGGTACTGAGGATAGAACCCAGGGACTTTCTACCTCCAGGTTACACTCCCAGACCTATTGTTTTTTTAATATTTTATTTGGAAACAGGGTCTCAGTAAGTTGCTAAGAGCCTCACTAAGCTGCTGAGGCTGGCTTTGAACCTGCGTGATCCTCCTGTAATGAGATTACAAGCCTGCGCCAACACGCCCAGCTGCTGATCCCATATTTTAGACTGAGAAGTTGGAGGCTTTGTTTAGGCTTCAAATCTAAACTACATATTCCAAATTCATCTTTTCCCAGAATGCTATAGAATAGAGTATCCAGTGGAGGCCCAAGTATTTAAAAAGAAAAAAAAAAAACCCCTGTACAGGTGCTCTTCTTTTAATGACTGGCATGTAGCCAACTCTTGATCAATCAATGCTTTCCTTTCCTCTCATGATCTGGGGCCTGAAGCCTAGAACATGCTAAATGTTCCAGTTAGTTGGAATACCTGCACATTTTTCTCATTGCGTAGGTTGAATGTTTATAAAGTAACCTTGGTGGAGCACCTCTGCTCTAGAACTTCTGGGACTGTGTGCCCATGTATTTCTTCCATTGACCAAGTTGTATGTTTATAAAGGATTGGCTCTTAAAGTGTGGTCCATGGACCAATGACATGGGCCATCATTTAAAAAGTTGTCTGTAATCCAATTCTCAAGTGAACCACAGACCAACTGAATCAGAAATTCTGGGTATGTGTTTTAAGCAAAAATAATTAAGATAGAGGCAGTTAATTAATTAACTAAGGTCATGGCATGGTGGCACGTGCCTGTAATCTCATGGTGGCACCTGCCTCCTCTCTATTTGGGAGGTAGAGACAGGAGGACAACAGGTTCTAAGCCAGCTCTCAGCAGCTTAACAAGAACCTCAGCAACTTAGTGAGCCCCTGTTTCAAAATAAAATATAAAAAGGGCTGGGGGTGTAGCTCAGAGACAGAATACCCCTGGGCTCAATCCCCGGTACCAAAACAAAGTAGATTTGAATATATAATTTTTTTATGTATGCTAGACACGTGCCAGGCAAGCGCTCTATCACCGAGATACTCCCCTAGTCCTAGGATTCCCTTTTGAATGGCATTTTCCAATCACTAACCATAGACCCAATTTCATGGGATAAGGGCTCCTCCTGGAAAGTCTCGTGCTGCTTTTGTTCTTTGTGTGCACAGCTCTCTGGCGAACCGAGAGGAAGAAAGGCAAGATTCAAGCAGTGCTGGATTCCAAAATCCCAGTCTACAAAGTTCCAAGGTGTCAAAGCCCACTTTGATTTGAGAGCCACCCAAGGACCCACTGCCAGGGCGCTGGGGACAGCAGATGAGGCCGGTAACACAGCAGCTGGCCATAAAAGAACCCATTTCTAGGCACGTGAAGCCTCAAAGTATTTTAAGGCCAAAAGAGTTCTAGTCCATTCAACTCTGACATCCTTTGCCGAATGTTTTGTGTTCATTGCAAAATTTCCTTGGTTACAAAATTGTGCTTATGAAAATGAAGGCCAAGGTAAGGGACAGATGTATGGAGGCGACCTTTTTGTGTGGCCCAGCAATGCCTCCACTGTTCTGTATCCTCAAATACTTTAGCAAAATCCTTTCTTAGTAATTTCTGCCTGAAATTTCTACAGGCTTCTTAACAGAAAGAGCACAGTGATTCCCTGACTGTCACTCTTTGACCTTCTAGATCACAAAGTGCTCAGATCCCAGACTCTGAAATCAGTCTCTGCCCAAAGTACAAGAAATCACTTGGCTGCCTTTAAGGCTCCATCTGAAAGCAGAGAGAAGGCCCTCACCAAACACCAGATCTACTACCAGCACCTTGATCTTGAATTGCCCAGCTTCCAGAGCCATGAGAAATGAATTCCTATTATTTATAAATAACCCATTTTCAGCTGGGCACAGTGAAGTATACCTGTAATCTCAGTGCTTGGAAGGCTGAGACTGGAGGATTACAGGTTCAAGGCCAGTCTCAGCAGTTTAGTAAGGCCGTCAGCACCTTAGGAAGACCCTAATTAAAGATAAAAAAATAAAAACAAAAAGGGGCTGGGGCTGTAGAATGTTCTTGGGTTTGATTTCCAGTTCAGAAAAAGTGTGGTCCCTGGACCACACTTTTAAGAGCCAATTAATCAGTTTCAGGTATTTTGTTATAGCAGCACAAATGGACTAAGACAATAACCAAACATTGATTAATTGATTATATAACTTAAAAACAAATTCAGTGGATATGGATATATATATTCACACACACACACACACACACACACACACACACACACTCATATATACATACATACACTATGTGTATGGTTCTGGGGATTGAACTTAAAGGCATCCTACCTCTTAGCTACACTCCCATTCCTAGTATATTCTTATTTTTTAAATAGGGTCTCTCTAGGTTAATGAGAGTCTCACTACTTGCTGAGGCTGCCCTCAAACCTCCTGTCTATCCTCCTGTCTCAACCTCCCAAGTACTGGTATTATAAGCATGAGCCACTATGCCCAGCAAGAAGAATATATATATATATATATTTTTTTTTTAAATGAATACTTAAAATTGTGACTAGTCTTAGTCAAGGATTCAAGGAAAATGTACTGTGAGTCTATTCTGAAAGATGAAAACTCCAAGTGGCAGCTGGGCATGGTGGCGCACGCTTGTAATTCCAGTACTTGGGAGGCTGAGACAGGAGGATCACAGGTTCATGGTCAGCCTCAGCTACTTAGTGAGGCCCCATTCAAAATAAAAAAATAAATAGGGCTGGACATGTAGCTTGGAGGTAGAATGTCTCTGGTTTCAATCTCCAGTGCTGGGGAAAAAAAAAAAGAAAAAGAAAAAGAAAACCACAAGTGGCTTCTGCCCTCAAGAGTTTACAATCTACTTGGCGGATATGATGCAAACTGGACCAAAGTTACCTCAAAATACGAGACATTTAGTAAGCATCAGGTGAGCAAGAACAGCAGAAAATTCACCCTCAAAGATACAGATAAATGGCCTTTGAAAAATATACATTTTTCAATAGCAACCACCATAGTTTTGGCAGCAGCTAATGAATTCAGAGTCCACTAAAGCAAAAAGAGGATTTTAGCCAGTAATCCACCCTTGGTCAACTGAATCTGGAAATACATTTGGTACTATAAACAGGGAAATGAGTGCTCCGGGAGATGGATTCTGGTACTCAAATATAATGTTCCCCTAACTCAAACATGTGGAAACATTGAACAGAAACTCCTGAGTCAATAGCAAAGAATTGAGTTTTCATGCAAGTCACGGTTATAATTCCGGGATGAGTCAATGAACTAGAGCCACTGCTGTGAACGTGTGGAAGCTGAAAACCCATTACACAGCTCACCAGCAGGCGGACATGGCGAGCTTCTTCCAAAGTCTTCTGAGTCAGCTAGACCCGCTGCCCCTGCTTTCCCACCACCCGTTCCCTCTCTCTGATGCCCACCCTTACCCGCCTCTCTAGAACATTTTCAATGGCTTCCTCGTCACCTTTGCTCCCCTTGTGCACAGCCGAGCAGATGGCAGGGGTTCTGGAGTGCTTGCTGCGGTGAGTCGGTGACTCAACTCCACGGCTTTTTGTCTACATTCTCTTCCCTTTGGCCTTGCTGAAGCATGATATTAACACTGACATGGCCTAGAAATTCTCTTCCCCGTCACATGCCACGATTCTTCCGATGCATTTTCTCTCTCTCTTCTTTCTGTGAATGTCCTCCCCCAAGGCTTACACTGTCCCTTCCTTGATATTTTCCCTGACCTTCCATGTGGCTTCAATCCAAGGCGTGGCCCTCCCCTCTCTTCTTACTCTATGGTCACCGACATCCAGGAAATGACGATTATCATAGGTGCTATAATGATGTTTGGTGCCTAATGTGTACTGGGAACATTACTCAGTATCTTAGACTGCAAAACCCTGTGCCTTAGGTATTGCTGCTCCATATTAAAGTTAAAGGAGGAAACAGAGGCTCAGAAATCGAATGACTTGAAGACACACGCGTAGCAAGCAGCAGGACTGGGGTGTGAGCCTGGGCCTTCTTTCTTTTTTTTAATAGCACAGTTTATTTTTATTTTATTATTATTATTTTTTGTGGGTCTGGGGATGGAACTCAGGAGACATTCAACCTCCGAGCTATACCCCCTGCCCTATTTTTTCATTCTTTATTTTGAAACAGGGTCTCACTGAATTGCAGAAGGCCTCACTAAGTAGCTGAGGCTGTCCGCGAACTACGATCCTCCTGTTTCAGCCTCCCGAATGCTGGGATTACAAGTGTGCGCCACCACGCCCGGCTGAGCCTGAGCCTTCTTAACTTGAAGGTTCAGATGCCTTCAACCAAGCAAACAAACACATACACATTCAAAATGAAAACAGTCAACAGAAACGAAAATGAAGAAAGATAAAGCCACGTTGCTTTCTGACGGCGCCGGTGGTTGTAAGGGCTCTCTGTCCAGCCGGTGCTGACTTGTCCCTGTTGGTGTCCTGTCTTAACTCCCAACTCACCCGGCCCCACCTGCTCACTGTGCCTTCTAGAATCTGTTCCTGTAAACTGCACTGTGGCTGTCGCCCTCAGCGGCCTGGAGGCTCAAGTTCACAGAGTCCTTTTTGATTTTTCCTTCTCCCTCGCATTCACAGCACCTCCTCTCATCCCCTACTCCCTCCCTCCCTGGTCCTTACCTTCACAACTCGGGTGCTGGCTGGCTCTTCTCCCCTCTCGCTGATAACTGTGGCTGTTCCCACCTGGTCTTCCCATTCTCCACCCTCTCCCTCCTGGAATCTTCCCTACATTTACTGCCAGATTAAGTTTCCTAAAGTGAGGCTCTGCGTCTGTCACTCCCAATTATAAACCCTTCGGCGGCTCTTTTTCAGAGATAAAAATCCAGATTCTTTAGCCTGATTTCCAAAGCCTCAGACAATCTGGTTTCTCTTGATATCTTCAACTTCATTTGCTACTTCATACCCATGGGAATTTTCCCTGCAACAGGGCTGGTCTCCCCCACTGTTCAAGTTGGGATAAACTTCTGAACCAGGATGATCAACTTAGCATTCAACTGGAATGCCTTCTGAAGTATAACACAGTACTGTTAAGAACTAATAGGCATAATCTAGGATCATGCTGGATTAACCAGGGTGCACGGTCACTCTTTTCCTAATGTCCATTGTCCATTTACACACAGACCACCCAAATCTGTGGCTAATAGAGTATGTCCAGCATCCTTACCAGCCTCCATTCTTCTCTGCATTTTCTTTCTAAGTCTGGTACTTGGAGTCTCTATCTTTAACAAGCCCCTTTAGATTGATGCCCTAGGTTAAGCTGCCTGTTCAGCTTTCAATTTGGCATTTGTCCTATAACAATCTCCCTCTGACCTACCACCTCCCAGGAGCAAGTCCTTCCTCTTTCAGGCCAGCCTCCTGCCCCTAATATCTGCCCTTGCCTTACACACTTGTGTAGTAGCTTTGCTTCCTTCCATGCTCAGATCTTCTGACCTATCCACAGAATCAGTTCTCTCTCTGTCTCTCTGTCTCTGTCTGTCTGTCTGTCTCTCTTGCATATCCTCTAAAGTCTTTTTTCATTTGTTTGTCATTCAGCAAAGTCTCAGGGAGTAGCAACTAACCTTTTGCTAATGTGTTCTGACTCCTTAATGGAGACCTCTGGCTACAAAGACCTGGTCAAACATCTCACAGCCAGGCTCTCACAGATCAGCTGCTTGTCAATGCCAGTGCAGGACAATGGCTTTCCAGGGCAACGGTCAAGGACATACATCCCAGTCAAGCACCTGATCTGAGATGGTGGTGAGGATGCTGCTGCTGGGATCATCTGAGGGACAAGCCCTGGGTCGCAGCGTCTTTCCCATCCCCCGTTCTTCTGCCTGGATCACCTCCCCCAGGGAAAAGCAGACATTCTTATACGCTTATAAGCAGCAGCAGGAGAAACGTCCATCCCTAATAAACACAGCATACCACAGCTCCCTGGCAACCAAAGCTTCTACCCACTCAAGCTTGTCACTCTCCAATAAATATCAAATCCCAGAAATCACAGCAAAATCTTTAGAGACACAAAAGTTCTCTACCACCTAGGATGATTAGACAATTATTTGGCAGCACTCAGGAAACTGAATCTCCCATTGCCCTCTGGCCTCCCAAGGGCCAAGATGGGCTTCCTGCTCATCCACTCCCTGTGACCCACCCAAGCTCAGGGATTTCCCTGTTCCCTCCCTCGCCCATCAACCTGACTTGCTTGCCCTCGCCAAGCTAATCACAACTAGCTACTGGAAGCCATGCACTGGTCTTCCTCACAGTGGCCCAATGTCCTTCTAACCCAACAGCACCCAAAGTTTCTGCCCAAATAACAAGTGGTAAGGAGAAAACAGATGATAAAACAAAATGGCATGAGTTCATTTTGTTAAACGTTAACAACATATTTTTTGGTACTGAGGATTGAATCTAGAGGCATTCTACCTCTGAACTACACCCCTACCTCTAGCCCTATTTTATTACTTATTTGGAAACAGGGTCTCACTAGGTTGCTGGGAGCCTCACAAAGTTGCTGAGACTGCCTTTGAACCTGTGATCCTCCTGTCTCATTTTCTCAAGTACTGGGATTACAAGCATGTGCCACCACACCCAGCTTAACATATTTTGAAGTAGATATTTTTGTGGAGAAAAGGATGGTAGAAGACATATTATTAATAGAGATTTTCTCATCTGTTTTAGTTCATCAATGCAAGTATATTACTTGTCTAATAAAAATTAATGACATGGCCAGATGTGCTGATGCACTTTTGTAATCCCAGTAGTTGGGAGGCTGAGACAGAAGGATCATAAGTTTGAAGCCAGTCTCAACAATTTAGCAAGACCCTGTATCCAAATTAAAAAAAAAAAAAAATAGAGCCAAGTGTGGTGGCACACACTTGTAATCCCCACGCATGGGAGGCTGAGACAGGAGGATCGTGCAGGTTCAAAGCCAGCCTCAGCTACTTAGTGAGGCCCTTCCCAACTTAGTGAGACCCTGTTTCCAAATAAAATATAAAATAGATCTGGGAGTGTAGCCTGGGGGTAGAAAACCCCTGAGTTCCATCCCCAGTAATGTGCGTGTGTGCACGCGCACGCGCATACACACACACACACACATACACACAAAACACACACACACACACAAATAAAACTAGGGGTGTAGCCCAGAGGTAGAATGCCCTTAGGTTCAATTCCCAGCATGGAAGGAAGGAAGTTAATGATACAAAAATAATAAGATTGATGCTTACATGTTGGCTTTCTTTTCTGCTAGTATTGGTGGACATGGGACCCTGCCACTCTGTCATGGTCATTACCCGCAAATTAAGAAAAATAAATGGATAAGCCTGAGATTCAAGGGACCAGCTTCACTTGTGGATGTCTGCTGAGGGTGGTTTTCAATCCCATCAGTGCGTAAAAACAAAACCATGCTACTCTGATCGCTTACCTACAAATAGCAGGCTACCACCTTTTCATTTTGTTGGTGTTTTTCCTTTCCTAGCTAAGAATCAACATGTGCTGGACATTGAAAATTATATGTGCAAAAAATAAAATAAGGAAGCACACTTTGTTTGTGGGTATCAAGACAGAACAAGGCCCAATCTAGGTCCTAGTACTAGGACCTAGTCAGTACTTTTCTTTGCAGATTTTCAGCTTCATAAGTATTCAGTTCAGCCGAATGAACACCTGTTTCTGCCAAGCACTGTCCGTTGGTGTAAGGACGACTGACGCTGGGCAAGGGCTTTGACGACCTGCCTGCCTGCAGGTGCTCCACAGACCGCAGGCCTGAGCTGCAGTGCCAGGCACTCCGCCCCAGGCCCCTTCCTTGCACCCTGTGTTTGAGGCTACAGTTTGTTTTCTCTCGCTGAGGGAGGAAGGCTGCGGACGTCTTTGAGTCTCCACATAGCACTCCTGCCCATCACCAAGTGAATTTCATGTATAACACATGAGATCTATTTAAGTCAGGCCATTCCAAACATATGCTTCAGACTTAAAAAAATCTACCAGGTCCTTTCCAAGTAATACAGTCATATATAATCATATTTACATAAATTATCATACATATCCCTTTTGCTGAGGACCCAGAATAAGCAAGTGCTGGCCTCTGTCACAATGAAATATAGATACTTTTTTTTGTGTGTGGCACTGGGGATTGAACCTAGAGGCATTTTACCTCCAAGCTGCCCCTGCCCCCAGCCCTATTTTATTTTTATTTTGAAACAAGTTCTCATGACCCTGTTGATGAGAGTCTCACTACTTGCTGAGACTGTCCTAGAACCTGCAATCCTGTCTTCGCCTCCCAAGTATTATTAGGATTACGGGCATATTAGGATACCTGGCTACATATGAAATCTTTTAAAGTTCAAGTGCTGTTTAACAAGTAGACCAAAGAACTGAGTACTTTGTGGAACTCCAAAGAAGAGTAACTGGATATGTGGGAGGTGCAAGTTCAGCCTCCCCGCCCCTCCAATGCTCGACTTGCCCTTCCTCACCAAGCAAGACTAGAGGGTACTCACCCACACAGCTTTTCCCATCCTCGGCCAGGGTGTAGCCACTGTAGCACTGGCAGACGAAGGAGCCCGGCATGTTCACACAGAGCTGCTCACAGGCATGGTCCTCCGTGGCACACAGGTCCTGGACTGAGGCAAAGTTGCACCATTAGGACACAGCTCTGGAGGAGAGGCGCCCTCAGCCTGAGGCCACACCGTGTACAACTCTACAGCGCTTGCTAAACAACTCTCAAAAACAGTGTCAGTGTGTGATCGTAGTAGAAAAATTGGGAAACAAAAACACATGAAAAAATCCACCAACAGGGGGTGGTGGCGCAGGCTTGTGATTCCAGCATTCGGGAGGCTGAGACAGAAGGATCGCGGCTCGCAGACAGCCTCAGCTACTTAGGCCCTTTGCAACTCGGTGAGACTCTGTTCTAAAATAAAGAATAAAAAATAGGGCTGAGGGTGTAGCTTAAAGGTAGAATGCCCCTGGGTTCCATCCCCAGTACCACAAGAAGAGAAAGTAAAAAAGAAAGGAAGGAAGGAAGGAAGGAAGGAGAAAAAGAAAGAAAAAAGAAAGAAAGTCCACGTGTAATCCTACCACCCAGAGGCACCCACTGTTAAACATGGTGGTGAGTTTCATCTGTACCCAAAAACATATTTTTCAAAGTTGGAATTATTTCTCTGTGAAGCATATTAAATGATTTTTAGTTAATATCAATTTGTATTTTCCTATGCCAATGAAAAGTGCTTTAAAATGTCTGGAGGGCTCTTAGAACCCAGAGTTATCATGGACGGGCATCTGCACTCACTGGCATCCAGCTCCACCTCTACCCTTTGGACTGTCCCAGTATTCTGCACTCACAGTCTGACCGACTCACACGGAGGTAATTTGACATTGTCTTTGACAGTCTGTAGATGGAGCAGCAGGGCGAGGGCCAGTTAAAGGACCTGCTACCCTTCTGAAAACACAGCAAATCTAAGAAAAGCTCCTATTTCCCAAGTTCCCATCAACGCTTTCTCATCCCATTTGTCTACAGTAAGATTTCTGAAAATCCTCTTTGTACTCTATTTATCCCAATAACAAATGAGGGAAATGGGGAAATCAAAAGAGGTTAGGTAGTAATAAGAAAAATCACAGGGATATATGGCTACTCGTGGTCTTATTTTGGTCCAATATTTATTGCATATCCACAAAGTGCTGAGCCCTGGCTGTTTACTCCCATGCAGTGTAGGAATGCCATACAGGCACACATCTACTGCCTTAGAAGGATATAACAGAGGATCAGAAGGTTAAAGGAATCTTCAGTCAACTACCAAGTCAGTTTCCCCTTGGCATAGGTAGGCAGAGACCATGACAACACCATTTCCTAGCAAGGAGGTGGCCTGGCTGTCATGAAACAGCCCTACCAATGACTTTACATTAAAACTGGAGACACTTAGAGTGTTAAGGGGATTAAATGTATTAGAGAACATTTTCTCTAGTTAAAAGATATCATTACAATAGATATGAAAAAATTCAGTTACTTAGAAAGCTTGATCAGTCCCTTAATCCAACAGTTACACTTTAATATAACCTCCTAGGTATTTTGGGTTTTATAATATATTGTGCTTTTAGATGTATATAAACATCAAAGTGATAAAAAATAAAATCTATTTGAGTTATCATCTCTATTAAATGCATTGAGGTGTGTGTGTGTGTGTGTGTGTGTGTGTGTGTGTGTGTGTGGTGCTGGGGATTGAACCCAGGGGCATTCTATCTCTGAGCTATACTCCCAGTCCCATTTTTTATTCTTTATTTTTAAACAGAGTCCCTCTAAGTTGCAAAGGGCCTCAGTAAGTAGCTGAGGCTGTCTTCAAACCTGCAATCCTCCTGCCTCAGCCTCCCAAGTACTGTACAAGCATGTACTACCACACCCAGTACACTGAGTAATTAAAAAATAATCTACACTGGGCGTGGTGGCATGCACTTGCAGACCCAGTACTTTGGAGGCTGAGACAGGACGATCGCAAGTTTGAAGACAGCCTTGGCAACTTAGCAAGGCTCTCAGTAACCTGGTGAGACCCTGTTTCCAAATAAGAAATAAAATAGGGGTGGGGGTGTAGGTCATAGGTAGAATGCCTCTGGCTTCACTTCCCAATGCCAAAATAAATAAATAAATAAATAAATAATAAAATCTACATTATCACATTAAAATTCTTAAGCCTAAAGTTCCATAAATAAGATTTTTTTTTCTGGCTTTAAGATCCTAAAAGAAGTATCTGCACTTTTAAATCTATGAAGTGATAGACTCATATTCCTTTGCTATTTACCGGTAGGTTTACATCTTAGATCTTTGCTTGGGAACTCCAAATGAGAGTTTCCGTGTAGCTTTCCAGTGGATTTAGATGTGAAAAGGAAAAAACAAAACAAAACACTAATAACCAAAAAAATAACTCCAGCTGGTGCAAAAATCAAAGTGAGTAACCAAAGAAGGATAGAAACCTACAGTTAGTTACAAGCCTATGCCAGAGACACAAGAACTATCGGAATCACAGGATACCCATTAATTTCTTCCATACGCATGTGTGCGGCATCTTTTATGTCCCAAGCCAAGTACTTGGGGACATACCAGTGAACAAATCAAACAAGGAGGTCATCTTATCGTTCAGCCTGCACTCTACTGGGGCTTAGCAACTTGAAGATCTAGAAAATGTTTATGGCTGAAAAAGAGTGAATGCAGAGGTGCTGGGGTTCAACAAACTGGCCCCATGGAAGAAACAAGAGGCTGGCAGAGTGCTAGGGCTTGGGTTTAGAATGTCCCTCAAGCATGGCCCCTCCTGCGCAGCAAGCTTCAGCGGTGGGGCATGGTGGGGGGAGGTGGGGAAGGCCTGGTCCCCTCCTCTCACTCCCTCTGCTTCTGCCCCCTGGTGTGAGAGCAGGGCCCCACATGCCTTGCCGCCATGGGTTCTGCTTTGGAGCCGGCGAGCTGGCGGCTATAGACTGAACCTCTGAAACCGTGAGACTGAGTAACCTTTCCCCCTCTGAGTTGCGCTTGTCAGGTATTCTGGTCACAGTGATGCAGAAAGCTGACTAAAACAAGATGTAACTAAAATATGAGGTGGGGTATGATGGAATCCCTAAGTAGAGATGCTGACAGAGCCGGGCGTGGTGGCACACGCTTGTAATCCCAGCATTCGGGAGGCTGAGACCTGGAGGATCACGGTTCGCAGACAGCCTCAGCTACTTAGTGAGGCCCTATGCAACTCAGTGAGACCCGGTTTCAAAACTAAAGAATTAAAAAAAAAAAATAGGGCAGGGGGTGTAGCTTGGAGGTCAAATGCCCCTGGGTTCCATCCCCAGATCCAAAAAAAAAAAAAAAAAAAATGAGATGCTGATAGGGTGAGAGTCTCAGAGGTGGGACGTATCACTGCCAGGCAAGTGGAGGTTCGGAAAGGCAGGCAGGCAGCCTTAGACGATGGAGAATGAGAAAAGGCCCTTGAGGGAATGGTGTAAGCAAACAGGGGGAAGCAGGACAGGCCTGGCAACTGCATTTTTGGCCTGGGAATTCCAGAGGAAGTAGCAGGAGAGGATGGGACAGACCACTGACACCAGGTGGCTGAGAGCCATCGCAGGCTGGGTAGCTGAACTCCCCTCAGCAGGCAGTGGGAACCGGTCCTTAAAAGAGACCAGTGGCCGGGCATGGTGGTGCACGCTTGTAATCCCTGCGCTTGGGAGGCAGAGACAGGAGGATCATGCAGGTTCGAAGCCAGCCGCGTGCACTGGTTTAGGAGACCCTGTTTCCTAAATAAAAATGTACTCTGGGAGTATAGCCCGGAGATAGAAGGGCTTCTAGGAACCCCAGTACCACCAAAAAGAGAGAGAGAGAGAAAGAGAAAGAGAGACAGACAGACAGACAGACAGACAGACCAGTGTTCCAGCCGGGTTGTACACTGGAAGCGCAAGTCTGGCAGCATCACGGCTTCCCAAATCGAGCAGGGAACCTTACACGGCTCCTAGCACAGCTCAGTGAAACCATTGCTTTGTTTGGCAGCAGCTCTAGGATTCTGAATTGTAGGCTCAGTAGCTTTGGTTGTCTGCAGGGGGATGGGAAAACCACCTCTTGCTTGAGGATCTTGAACTGTTCAGAACAGTCTTCTGGCTGCTGGCTGTCACCTGTGGGCTGTGAGCACACTCCTGCTCTTTCCCCCTGTATCACGATGCTAATTACACGTGCTTACACAGTGGTGTGCTCACCTGAGCTCCCCTTGTCAGCCTCCAAGCCCTCTACACCACAGGTGGGCAGTGCCCTTGAGTCCTGAGAGCTGGAGCCAGCTGCCCACCTGTGCCATGTCCATCTCTGCAGGGGCAGGAGCTTCTGCGCCCTCCCCTGATTCTGCCCTGGGTGCTGCCTGCCCCCCTCAGGGCTCAACAGGAACCCTGCCTAATCTCAGGGACCAAGGAGCTGCGGCAGTACAAGTCATTTTTATACGCCTGTCTATATTTATCTGATTTCAAATTTTCTACCAAGAGCTTTTCCAATAATAAAGAGAAATAAACACATTACAAAGGAACTCTTTTGAAAGCAGCACCTCAAAAGCAATGAAGCAGGATCATGCAGCAGTAATATTCTTCTTCTCTAAGACTTCCCCTGGAGAGTAGGTAGAGGGAGACGCAAGGAAATACTTCCTTCTTCCCTTCCTTCCTTTTTTTTTTATTGAGGATTGAACCCATGGGCATTCTACCTCTAATCTACACCCTCAGCCCTTTTAGTTTTTATTTTTAAACAGGGTCTCTCTAAATTGCTGACATTCTCACTAAGTTGCTGAGCCTGGCCTCAACCCTGCAATTCCCCCGTCTCAGCCACCCAAGTACTGGAATTACAGGCATGCAAGACACCCACAGTACAGCCTGCGGAATAATTGTAAGGCCCTGTCTACAGACACAGCAGCACATGACCCTGGCTGCCCAGCAGAGCCTTCTGGAGACCTGGACAAACCTGGCACCAAGGTGCCCACCTTCTGCTACACCAGTCTGGCTGGGGGTGGGATTTGGTGTTTGTTAAACCCAAAGACTTTGTGCAGCCAGGTGAGGGTCACTGAGCCAATGGGGATGGTGCCTAGACCCGGGAGTCAGTCTCCCCTTTACCACCTGAGACCCCCAAGGCTCTTTCTAACAAATCTCAGAGTGGCTGCTGCCCTTGCTCTGTCTCCGAGCAGCTCTGAGGACATGGGCAGGCAGGAAGGCGACCACGCGGTAGGACCAGGCAGGCCGGCTGCTCGCATTCCAGAAGCATCGTCCCATGAAGAGCGCATGCCAGTTGGCTCCACGCACTGCCCTTTCAGACTGTTTTTAGAATGTTGGGATTTATGGCCATGAATGATTTGTATGGACCCAGGGGAAACCATTGAGGGATTAATCTAATTAAACAAAGACAAAGGAATACATACAGACTGGGTTCTGACAAAACAGCTCCGTTGTTTTCTTGGCAGTGGTCACGTCCATTTGAAACAAGGACAGATGTTTTGGGATGATTCCTTATGCCTTTGAAAAACAGTACTTCTTAAGTTTTACTTTTTTCATAGCCTGGGAGGAGTTTGCTGAAGGGTGCTAACAGCGGCGGAGGGGGATGGGACAGGCTTTGGCTCCACAGTTCCTGTTACCCTTCCCCCTCTGCCACGGGTGGCTCCTGACTTCAGGACCTTTCTCCCAGCCAACAGGGCTCAAGCTTCCTTCCCTGGGCTCCCATAGAGTTACAGATCCATAGAGCTACAGATGTGAGTCCCTCCCTTAGGCATTTATCTCCTGTTATTGGAAGGAGCTGGTCACAGGCTGCCTGCCCAAGGAAAGTACAAGCTAGTCTGCTCCATTTTGATTCTAGAGATCCCAGCACAGTGTCCTAGTGCATGCAGTTAGCGCTCCAAAGTGCTCATTGGTGACAAAGCCCTATACCCCCTGCCTCCCAACAGGGATGTCCCTAAAGTTCCTCAGCAGGAGGGATTCTCACAGTGGACAACATCTGGGCACCAGCCTCTAGCCACAGGCACTAGAACAATATTGCTAACTGCTGTGTCCCGGCAGCCAGCCCCTGCCTGGCTGTCATACTTACTCAACAAGTATGTGCTGAGTGGACTGAGAAGCCCACACCACACACGGGGCTGGAAGTGCACAGGACCCAGCTCTCCTACAGAGGTGGCGAGCTCGTGAAGGACAGTCCATCCCTCCTGAGTCTTGGGGCTCTGCATGGGACCCACACACTACCATGCATATGCCTTTCTTTCTTTCTTTCTTTCTTTCTTTCTTTCTTTCTTTTTCTTTCTTTCTTTCCTTCTTTCTTTCTTTCTTTCTTTTTTTTTTTTTTTTGTGGTACTGGGGGTGGAACCCAGGGGCTTTTCTACCTCCAGGCTAATACTCCCAGCCCTATTTTATACTTTATTTGGAAACAGGGTCTCAGTAAGTTGCTGAGAGCCTCACTAAGTAGCTGAGGCTGGCTTCAAACCTGTGTGATTCCCCTGTCTCAGCCTCCCAAGCCCTGGGATTACAAGCGTGTGCTATGACACCTGGCTACCATGCCTTTCTTTCTTTCTTTCTTTCTTTCTTTCTTTCTTTCTTTCATTCTTTTTTTGCGGGTCTGGGAATGGAACCCAGAGGCATTTGACCTCCGAGCTACACCCCCTGCCCAATTTTTTATTCTTTATTTTGAAACAGGGTCTCACTGAGTTGCAGAGGGCCTCACTAAGTAGCTGAGGCTGTCCGCGAACCACGATCCTCCAGTCTCAGCCTCCCAAATGCTGGGATTACACGCGTGTGCCACCACGCCCGGCTTTACCCTGCATTTCAAGACCTGTGGATTCAAATTGGCAGCCTCCTTCCATCACCCTGGAGCACTGTCTCCAGAGGGACAACTGGAAAGGGACCAAATATATTCTTTGATTTCCCTTTAGCAAAGATAAATTCTTACACCGGCTTGCTTTTCCTTTGGGCCAAGGGTGGCAAAAGAAATTAGGAAATCTCAGGGCACCTCCGTCTCCTGCTCCCTTCAGATGCAATCAATTTACAAGTCCCTTGGGCTCGTTCTCTCCACCTCCCCTGCCGGAGTGGAGCCACCATCATCTCTTGACCAGACAGTGACAGCAGCCTCCTAACTGGTCTGCTGGGATCTATGCCAGCCCAGGGGTCCCCTGAGCCAGAATAATCTGCCCCCGCCTCGCCTCTGCTTAAAAGTCCTGATGGCTCCCGTTGCCCCAGGATGAAGTCCAAAGCTGCTCGTGTGACGCCCCCATGTACATGACCCACTCCCTTGCCTCTCCTCATGCCTTCTCCTGTTTTCTCTGTTTCAGTTCTACTTTCCTCCACATTCTTCAAATCAAGTTTCCCATGCCTCAGGACCTTCACACATGTCATTTCTCATTTCTCAATGCTCATACTCCTTTCTTGCCTTCTTTTTACCTTTCAAACTCTTACACACCCTTTAGGATTAAGTGGTACTTTCTCAGGGTCTCTTGCCTACTATTGGGATCAAGTCCTACCTCATAATTACCCTTTGTAGACCTTAACACGATGATAACTTAATGCATAGCTTGCGACTTATTTCATGTCTATTTCCCCAGCCACATGAGGGCCATGTCCTCTTGAGGGCTCATCTTGTTTAGCACTTTAGCTCAAATATCTAGCACAGTGCCTGGTATGCAGTCAATTAAGAAATATTTGTTACTTGAGAGAGGAGGACTGCAGATTCAAGGCCAGCCTCAGCAATTTAGTGAGACTCTGTTACAAGGTAAAATAAAATAAGATGGAGGGTGTAGCTCAAAGGTAGAAACCCCCTGGGTTCAATCCCTGGTACCACCAAAAGAGAAAGAGAAAGAGAGAATATTGATGAATGATTGAGTTAAGCAATCTATTCATACATCCATGAAACTCTTCAAAGGACTGTAAAAACAATAGTGAATAAAACAAAACAAAAAAATCTCTGCCCTAATAGAGCTAAAGGTCCAGTGGGAGAATCGCTGACATGCTAGAGTCAGTTCACCGTGACTTACAAGAATAGATGACACGTCTCTCTTCCCAACCCAGCTGTCAATGGAGCCACGTTGGTCGCTTGAAAAGGCCATGGGAAGCCGGGCGTGACGGCGCACACTTGTGATCCCAGCATTCGGGAGGCTGAGACTAGAGGATCGCACAGGTTCGAAGCCAGCTTCAACTACTTAGTGAGGCCCTTTGCAACTCAGTGAGACCTTGTTTCCAAATAAAGAATAAGAAATAGGGCTGGGGGTGTAGCTTGGAGGTAAAGTATCCCTGAGTTCCATCCCCGGTACTACAAGAAGAAAAGAAAGGAAATGGCCATGGGAGTATTTATACCATGGGATTTGAAATTGGCAAACACTACAAACCAGAGACCCCCACCCCCAAGCTGGTAGTTAAATATTTCCCAGCACCCATTGTTGAAAGGCTGACTACAAACAAAAACTAGGTAAAGCATACAGTATATTGTATCTTCTAAGCAGGAAAGGGCAGTCAGGAGTGTGGAGAGGAAGACTTCCATTTTAAATACTGTCATTAAAAAATGGCTTCACTGAAAAGATGCTTTTGTGCCAGGACCTGAGGAAGGGATGTGGAAATAGACGAAGGATCCTCTTGAAGGACGAAAGTATGGATCTTCAGGAAGGAGAAGGGGTAAGAAGGCAAGTGAAACCAATATCACCACTAGAGACCAAACTGGCCCCATCTGGGTGTCCCTGTAGCGTCAGGCCAGTGGCTTTCCTGAGACGCAAGGGTTAGAGACTAGATTAAAGAAGTGAGTGGAGAAGACGCCTTACCCGCAGGGTCGGGCTAATCTAGATGGAAAAAGCACCTGACCCACGGTAGGCTTTTAACAAATGCTAGTCCCCTCCTCCCTTCCTAAGTCCAGGGGAAGGAAAAAAAGAATGGTCTTGAGTCTCAGGGCAGAAAGGAGAAGTCTCGGTATCCTGGGCCAATTTAAGCAGGCGAGAGAGGTGACCCATGCCAAATTTCAGCCACCAAATACAGAGGGTTTCGCTTGGTCGGGTACCTATAAACAATCACGGCTATTAGATTCTAAAAAGTTTTTAAAGTATCTTTGGCTAAGTTGGTTTGCTAAATTGATCTGATAGAGCAAAGTAGGCAGTTCTGAAGCCAGATCTTAAGAAAAGATCTGGCCAAATTCAAGAGACGCCTTGCCAGAGGGCAACCGTCAGCACAGAGCTGACAGTCAGCAAGACTCCCTAGCTTCTCCTCCTTCCTTGAGGATTTTATGAGGGAGGGTGACCTCGGCTGCTCGGGCATCCCAGGTGAAATTAATTAGTAAGGATTCGCTAGCTAAGAGCCCCGACGCTGTGCCAAAATCCAGCACTAGTGTTTCTCCAGAGGCTTGCATGCACCCTGGGTTTACCCGCCTTCCTTCACCCTGGTCAGTCTCCAGACCCTGGTGCTGGGACTCAGCCCAGAGAACTTGGGAAACTTTCATCTGGTTGTGTTGGAGGAGGGGAGCAAGGGACAGGGCTGTGGCTGCTGGCCTGACATCATCCGGGGATAAATCAGAGGGTTTTTATGGGCTTCTCAGAATTTCAGACGAGCCCCACTGCATGCTATTGACACCAATGCAGATTTAATTTCACCTTTGGTGTTCAAGCAAATGAGCACCTTTACAAGACACTCTACATTTTTGTGTGTGTGTGTGTGGTACTGGGGGTGGAACCCAGGGGCTTTTCTACCTCCGGGCTATACTCCCAGACCTTTTTTTATATTTTATTTGGAAAGAGGGTCTCACTAAGCTGCTGAAAGCCTCACTAAGTAGCTGAGGCTGGCTTAGAACCTACACTCTACTTTTTAGAGCTCCTGTATTTATTTAACGCAAACTGTAGAAATCAGAACTTTATCACAGCAAGAGAGAAGGGAACCCAGGCATGGTGGTGCATGCTTGTAATCCCAGCATTTGGGAGGCTGAGACCAGAGGATTGTGGTTTACAGACAGCCTCAGCTATTTAGTGAGGCCCTCTGCAACTTAGTGAGACCCTGTTTCAAAATAAAGAATAAAATATAGGGCTGGGGGTGTAGCTCGGAGGTCAAATGCCCCTGGGTTCCATCCCCAGACCTGCAAGAGAGAGAGAGAGAGAGAGAGAGAGAGAGAGAGAGAGAGAGAGGTGTTAGTGGGGCCATCACGTCACTGGACAGGGAATGCTGGGGCCTCTGCCAGCCTCAACCCCAAAGCTCACTCAGGAGTCGGGGATCCACACATACGGGCCAAACCCCAGCCTGCATCCGGGGGGGCCATCCCCTTTCTTTCATCACACCGAAAAGCACTCATCTTATTTGGACAGCTGCAGCTTGGATTTGAAGACTTTCAACAGTAAATGTGAGTCATCAGCTATGTGCTTCTCCACTCAAAGAAACAAAACGAACCAAAATCACAGAGAAAAACAAACCTGTCCTCTCAGGCAAACTCCAGCTGGGCCTGCTCTCCCTTCTCAGCGGCTAGTACCCCGCCCCATCCATTCTCCTATTCACTAACAAGATTTGGGGTATCTTGTAGGAAGGGATGAAGAGAAGAGAGGCAGGAATCTTCAAAACAAAGCCTTAAAACATAAGTAAATCTGACTGGATGCAAATAAGAAATAAATGTGAATAAGGCCCTACTTCTGCTGTTCTAGTCCAAGGTCGTCCTGTCTTTATGTTCTTCATAGGAACTCCCTCTGAGGGGTCCGCCCCAGGGACAGATCTGGTTTTAAACCTCCAGCCACTGGTCCTCAATCCAGGGTGGACAGCAGAAGCCGAGCAGGGTGTGTGTGTGTGTGTGTGTGTGTGTGTGTGTGTGTGTGTGTGTGTGTCTGTGGCTGCGAACCCTGCCCCAGGCCATCCGACTAGGTCTAGGGTGGGCCTGGGAGCTTATATTTCTAGCATCTCTCTGTAAAGCTGATGCTGAGGCCCTGGGGCCCACGCTTTAGGAACCACTGGTGTAGATGCTTGTGAAAATACCAAAGCAGAGGAGGCGATGTGCAAGGTGCAGACCCCCCCCCCCACCCCGTGACGATTCTTTCATAACTGGCATTTGTCCTCTTGTATTAAATCAGTTTGGTTCTCCCACAGGACCCAGACTGCTGCTTTTTTTTCCTTCTGGGATGGAACCCAGGGGCATTCTATCTCCAAGATACATCCCAAGCTCTAGCTTTTAGCCCTTTTTATGTTTGAAACAAGGTCTCACTGAGTTGCGAAGGGCCTCAGTAGCTGAGGCTGTCGGCGAACCGCGACCCTCCCGTCTCTGCCTCCCGAATGCTGGGATCATCAGCGTGAACCACCATGCCTGCTGCTTTTTTTAAACTCCACACCCTGGCACAGGCAGAGGGCAAGCAGGTTATCACCTCTAAGCTACTGGCGGGGTCAGGAGGAAGCTGCCAGGCTGGATCCCCACAGCCTGCGTGTGCGTGTGCGCATGCGCGCTGCAGCCCCCCACCCCATCCCGGGCTGTGCACGCTGCAGGGTGTGAGTGGGGGGCTCGCTCTCTTTGCGCTCTGGCTCCGCGCTGTGCTGAGCGCTGCCACCCCCCCGCGCCCACTCCCTGACCCTGGCTTTCCTCCCTCTTTGGGGTCAGTGACCACCAGCAGGTCCGTCCAGCCAAGGCTTTTCTTGAACTCTAATCTAGCATCTCAGCTTCTCCCAAACTACTTGGGTGGCCCCTTCCCTCGCAGCTCCGCAGCTCGCCTGCCCTCAAAACCAGGTTTCCCCTCCGAAGTCCTCTGTCAGCCGCAGTGCTCCGGCCCCCACCCACCATCCCCATCTTAGATCGCAAACTCCTCCCTTGGGCTGCCTGCGGACTTGGGCTCCACTTAATTCTGTGGGCCTCGGGAACACGCGCACCGCACTGAAGGGACTGGTCAGATTTGTAAACTGATTGCCGTTTTCATATCTTGCTCTGTGTGTGACGGGCGCAGGGGAAGCAGAAATTTGCGTGTTTCTTGGGTCTCAAATATCTAACCGAAATGTGCTACAAGAGTACCTGGCCCATAGAGGGGAATCCATGGGGAATGAATGAATGAATGAATGAACGAATGAACAGCATCTCTGTCCCACTCTCTGCCTCCTTCTGACCTAGAATATGCATTTTTGCCAGCCCCAACTTAGTAACTGTGGTTTTGCCCTTGACACCTGTGTTCAGCTGCCCTTATTCACCAAAGGACACTGTTGGAACCTAGCTTGAGATTCCAATTAGTCCATCATTTGTCCCAGCTGGTGACACCTCCCTGGCCCTCCCCAGAGGCCCTGAACAAGTGATTCCAGTCCAGCCTGGTTCTTTGACCTCTTTCCTTGTAGCATTTTGTCTGAGTACCATTTATGTTCTGAAACCTTGTCCAGATGTATATATGGCTGCTTTATTGAGTTATAAATGGCATGTAACAAATGGCACATATTTAAAGTGTAATAAAAGCCGGGCGTGGTGGCGCACGCTTGTAATCCCAGCACTTGGGAGGCTGAGACAGGAGGATCACACAGGTTCGAAGCCAGCCTCAGCTACTTAGTGAGGCTCTCAGCAACTTAGTGAGACCCTTAGTTTCCAAATAAAGTATAAAATAGGTCTGGGCTATACAGCCCAGAGGTAGAGAGCCCCTGGGTTCCACCCCCAGTGCCACAAAAAATAAATAAATAAATAAAGTGTAATAAATTGGGCATATCAACTTGTCACCACAATCAAGATAACAAAGATAGCCATCACCCCCAAGTCACCTCCTCCTGACCCTTCTCTCAGCCCCAGGCAACCACTGATCTGTTCTCTTTCATTACTGATCAGGTACCATTTTTTAAAATTTTATATGAATGGAATTACACAGTAGCTTTTTTCTTCTGGTTCCTTTCATTTACCGTAGTTCTTTTGAGACGCCAGGCTGCTGTCCCAGAGCTCACTCCTTCCACTGCTGGGCATATGACACTGTATGCGAGTGGCCCCTGTGCCACCCACTCACCTGCTGATGAATGTGCGTCTCGTTTACACTGTGGAGCGATGACAAGTAAAGTGGATGTGATATGTGATTTGTATCCAAATCTTTGGGCATAAACTTTCACTTTGGAGGAAACACCTAAAAGTGGAATGGCTGGACATGTGGCAGGCACTTTTGTTGTTGTTGTATTGTTTTATTTTATGGTACTGGGGATTGAACCTAGAGGCGTTCTATTTCTATGCTACACCCCTAGCCCTATTTTTAAATTTTATTTTATTTTATGTTGGAACAGGGCCTCACTAAATTGTGGAGGGCCTCACTAAGTTGCTGAGGCTGAGACAATCCTTCTGTCTCAGCCTCCCAAGTACTGGGATTAGAAGCATGAACCACCATAGGCCTGGCTGGCAGGTATATTTTTAACGTTGTAAGAAATCACTAAACTGTTTTCTAAAATGGTAGAACCATTTCACATTCCAACCAGTAGTGTATGAGCGTTCCACTTCCCAATCTGGCTGACATTTGGTCTGGTCTTTTAAAATTTCTTCTGTGGAAGATGTGTAGCGGTATATCACTGCAGGTGTAGTTTGCATTCTAGTGTCTAATAGTGTTGAACATCTCCTCACATGCTTCTTTGCCGTCCATATGTCTTTTTTGGTTTAGAGTCTATACAAATTTTTAGCCTATTTTTATTGGGTTGTTTGGCCTGCCATTGAGTTCCAAGGATTCTTTATATAATTGCAAGTTCTTTCTTGGATATATGTTTTTCAAATAATGTGGAGCTTGTAATCTCAGTACTTGGGAGGCTGAGACAGGAGGATTGTGTGGATTTGAGGCCAGCCTCAGCTACTTAGTGTGGCTGTCAGCACTTCCGTGAGACCCTCTTAACAAATAATAATATAAAATAGGTCTGGGAATGTAGCTCAGACGTAGAAGGCCTCTGGGTTCCACCCCTAGTCAAAAAAAAAAGACCCCACTGTCACCTGCCTTTTCTTTCTAAGTAGCAGTGTATTTCAAAGAGTAAATGTTTTAATTTTGAAAAGTTTATTGATTTTGTTTTGTTCCTTTTTGTTCTGTAGCATTTTGCGTACTATTTACAAAATCTTTACTAAACTTGACTTCACTAAGATTTACTAAGATTTTCTTTCTTTCTTTTTTTTTTTTTTTTTTTTGGTACTAGGGATTAAACCCAGGGACATTGTATTTCTGAGCTACACCTCCAAGCCTTTTTATTATTTATTTGGAAACAGGGTCTTGCTAAGTTACTGAGGGCTTCACTAAGCTGCAGAGGCCAGCCTCAAGCCTGTGATCCTGTCTCAAACTCCCAAATACTGGGATTAAAGGCATGCACCATTGCACCCGACTTAAGGTTTTTCTTCTATATTTTCATCCAGATATCTAATAGTATCTATAGTATGAGGTAAGGGAAAGGTCTTTTTCTTTCTCTGTTTATTTTTCTTTTTTGGTACAGGGGATTGAACCTAGGGGTATTCTATCTTCAAGCTACACCCCTAGCCATTTTTCTTTTTTATTCTGAAACAAGGACATGCTAAATTGCTAATGCCGGCCTCAAACTTGTGATTTTTCTGTCTCAGCCTCCCAAGCCCTGGGATTACAGGCTTGCACCACCATACCTGGCTCATTCTTCCCTTCTTAAACTGCCTTCATACTCTTATGAAAATTCATTTTATTATATGCCAGAGTTTATTTCTGGACTATATTTACTTCCAACATCCTATATGTCCATCTTTCCATCAATACCACACTGCTTGTTTATACTATTACTTTATATTTAGTCTTGGAATCAGGTCATTTAAACCACTTTGGCTTTTCCCCAAGTTTTAGTTAACTCTCATTGTTCACAGATTTTCATATTTGTGAATTTACCTACTTGCTAAAAATTTCCTTGTGGCCCCAAATCAATATTTGTGTCATTTTCTCAGCCATTCATGGACATGTGCAGGGTGGAAAAAACATTAGAGTCACCCAACACATCTGTTCCCAACTGAGGTCAAATAAGGCAAGGCTCTGCCTTCTTATTTCAGCTCTCATCCTAGAAAGGATCAAACTTTTTCTGGTTTATCTAGTGCCACTTGCTTTTTGTTTTCATGTTTGGATTCTCTCTCTCTCTCTCTCTCTCTCTCTCTCTC
The DNA here is from genome assembly GCF_963383645.1 of Muscardinus avellanarius. Taxonomy (NCBI): domain Eukaryota; kingdom Metazoa; phylum Chordata; class Mammalia; order Rodentia; family Gliridae; genus Muscardinus; species Muscardinus avellanarius. The sequence goes on from NC_137789.1 coordinate 41,811,576, forward strand.
TCTCTCTCTCTCTCTCTCCCACCCCCATCTTTGTGCTTTTTCTTGGTGGTTTTGCTATTAAATGGCCCCAGGAGTGGTGTCTAGTGTTCCCAAGTACAAGAAGCCTGAGATGTGCCTTATGGGAAAAATGTTTATATTAGATAAGCTTCATTAAGACAAGAAAAATAGTGCTGTTTTGGCTGTACGTCTGATGTTAATGAATCAGCAATGTATGTTAATAAGGTTTCTTTAATGTAAACACAAAAAACAAAGCCACGTGTTGAGTTACATGTTGATGATGAATATTGCCATCAGAAGCTCACAAGAGCCTAACCCTGAATTTCCTCTAGGAGCAGTAACTCCATATTTACTAATTCAGTGTTTCTGGAGACTACCAGGAACAATGAGAGCTGATTATATTTTACTACCCCAGGTTTTTGGTATTTTCATATATATTTTAGAATCAAGTTATCAGTTTCTAAAAAAATGTTAGCGCCGGGCGTGGTGGCGCACGCTTGTAATCCCCGCGCTTGGGAGGCAGAGACAGGAGGATCGCACAGGTTCGAAGCCAGCCGTGCGCGCTGGCTTAGGAGACCCTGTTTCCAAATAAAAATGTAAAAATAGGTCTGGGAGTGTAGCCTGGAGGTAGAAGGGCTTCCAGGAACCCCAGTACCACCAAAAAAAAAAAAAAAAAATGTTGGAAAGAATCGACATGTCTGCCATACTCTCTTCCAACCCATGATACATGTATCCCTCCATTTACTTAGATCTTCTTTTATCTCTTAAATCTTTTGTACTTTTCAGTGTATGCATCATACACATTTTAAAATTCACCCTTAATTTATATATTTTATGCTATTGTAAGTGGTATTTATTTATTTCAGGTCTGGCGATGGAATTCAGGGGTATTCAACCTCCTAGCTATACCCCCAGCCCTATTTATTTATTTATTTATTTATTTATTTATTTATTTATTTAGTGGGTCTGGGGATGGAACCCAGGAGCATTCGACTTTCAAGCTATACCCCCTGCCCTATTTTTTATTCTTTATGTTGAAACAGGATCTCACTGAGTTGTGGAGGGCCTCACTAAGTAGCTGAGGCTGTCCTTGAACCAGGATGTTCAGGTCTCAACCTCCTGACTGCTGGGATTACAAGCATGAGCCACCACGCCCTGCCAGTAAGTGGTATTTAATAATATCAATTTCTTATTTTCCGGCCAGTATATAGTAATACAACAAAGTGATTTTATATATTGACTCTGTATCTTGTAACCTTGATAAACTCATTTATTAGTTTTAGCAGTTTTTTTGACAGTTCTACTCACTTTTCTGCATAGGCAGTGACATAATCTAATAAGAACAGCTTTATGCTTTCCTTTCCAATTTGTTAAATTACTTAGAAGACCTTTTTCTTCATTATTATAGCAATTATACACGTCAATATAATGTTGATAAAAGTGGTGAATCTTACTCTTGACATGGTCTTGTTTCATATTTTAGGAGAGAATTGAGTCTTTCCCCTTTTCGTGAATTGCAGTGTTGACTGTGGATTTTACTGTTAGATGCTGTTTACCAAGTCGAGGCATTTTCCCCTTATCCCTACTCTGCTGAGTTTTCATCTTGAATGACTGTTAGATAATACTTGTGACCATTTTTGTACCTATTAAAATGATTCTCTCCCCCACCCTTGTTTTAGTCTGTTAATATGATGAATTACATTGACTGATTTTTCTGTCTTTTTTTTTTTTTTTTTTTTTGCGGGTCTGGGGATGGAACCCAGGGGCATTCAAGTTCCGAGCTACACCCCCTGCCCTATTTTTTATTCTTTATTTTGAAACCGGGTCTCACTGAGTTGCAGAGGGCCTCACTAAGTAGCTGAGGCTGTCAGTGAACCACAATCCTCCAGTCTCAGCCTCCCAAATGCTGGGATTACAAGCGTGCGCCACCACGCCCGGCTAACATTGGCTGATTTTTTGAATGGTAAACCAACCTCCCATTCATAGAGTAAACCACATTTGGTCTTGCATTTTTATTCTTATGTACAGTATTGTTGGATTCTACTTGCTAAAATTTTGTTAAGAATTTCTGCATCTAAATTCATGAAGGTTGTTGGCTTCAGTTTTCCTGTCTTTAATAACATGACTATTTTTCTGGCTCATGCTCCTTGTTGAACTTAACATTAAAGCTATTAGATCACTTATGTAGCTTTGGAAAAATAATGTCAGGAACATTTCCAAAGAATATTAGCAGTAAAATGCACTTGGTGGTTCTTGAGACAGAAAAAGAGAGAGAGAAATCTGTGCAAGAAAGTTTACATTTTCTGCCAAATGAAATTTTATAAATATTGCATTTTCATTAGCTTCAAGAAAAATTAAATCTTAATGTTCCAGGAGGGAGGGACATTTCCTTATTTAAAAATATGTAAAGAAAAAGAAACAAGATAAAAGTTCTTTCTTGTTAGTGGGAAAGGAATTGAAGGGGAGGGGAGTGATGAGGGTAAGCAAGCATGTGAAGAGGGGCACGCTCGTGAAGTTTACCTTTCTCTCATTTTAAAATTTATTTTATTTGATTTTGGGGTACTAGGGATTGAACCCAGGAAAATTCTACCTCCAAGCTATACTCCCAGCCCTATTTTTTTTTTTTTTTAATGGTACTGGGGATGGAACCCAGGGGCATTATACCTCCCCTAGCCCTATTATTATTATTTTTTTTAGTCTTTTTATTTTTTGAAACAGGCTCTCATTGAGTTGTGAAGGGCCTCGCTAAGTAGCTGAGGCCGTCTGCGAACCACGATCCTCTGGTCTCAGCCTTCCGAATACTGGGATGACAAACGTGCGCCCCTGCGCCCGGCTCCAGCCCTATTATATTGGTGGTACTGGTGAGGAGGTAGAAAGGAAATAGGCAGATAGGGAAAAGGCCTTGGTAGAAAAAAGTTAATTTCCTGAGTTTCCTGAGGGGACAAATGCCTGAAACTCCAAAGGCTCAGAGATAAGAAGGCCAGAGTCACAAAGCCATCCTGAGTTTCCTAATCAACAAACCCACCAAGCAAGTCTGGCATTCCTGAAAGGAGACCCTTCCAAGGACTTGCAAATGTCCTATGCAAATTCTCCTTGGAATCCCAAAAGTCACCCTAACCAAAAGCGAACTTGCAAGCGGTCAGGCAAGGCCTGACCAGATGGCAAAAGGGGAACTTTCCCGCTCGGGACCCACTCCCCTTTTGGGGAGCTGTTCTCTCTCGCAGGTCCTGTTGGCCCTGAGAGAAGGCAGAGTGCATCTGAGGGCACGTGGCTCAGGTGACTCTTGAGTAGTGACCTGAAGGCCTCTGCTGGACATCATGGCTGGCCAGGCCCCTAGGGGTGACCTTTACCTCTTTTCTGGCAGATCGCGTGGACTCTGGGAGAAAGTAGTTTGTCTGGCCACTTTTCTCTATTCCCTTCTGGCAGATCACATGGACTCTGGAAGAAAGCAGCCTGCACCTGAAGGCAATTCGGCCTGAAGGCAGCTGATGAACCCAGAGTTCCAGCCCCTTTGGGGGTGTTCAGCCACCCTTGCCCCAGTCCCTGCTGCTTCCAATAAACCTTTTACTCCCCTTCCTGAAGTCTGCGGGTGTCATTCTTCGCTCTCCGTAGACAAGAACTTGGTAAGAAACGTCGAGTCCCTTCTTAGGGAACTCCGTTTCATCTTGAAGAAACACTGGGTTTCCTCTCAAGAAACCCCCGTTTCATTGGGGGTGGAACCCAGGGGCTTTTCTACCTCCGGGCTATATTCCCAGACCTATATTATATTTTATTTGCAAACAGGGTCTCACTAAGTTGCTGAGAGCCTCACTAAGCAGCTGAGGCTGGCTTCGAACCTGCGCGATCCTCCTGTCTCAGCCTCCCAAGCGTGGGGATTACAAGCGTGCGCCACCACGCCCGGCTCCAACTTTATTTTTATTTTGAAATAGGGCTTTGCTAGGTTGATGAGAGTCTCAATACTTGCTGATGCTGTCCTCGAACCTGCAATCCTCCTGTCTTAGCCTCCCAAGTACTGGGATTACAGGCATGCCCCACTACACCTAGCTTTCCCTTGCTTTTTTAAGTGGGGAAAAGGAAAGACATAAACTTCTATTGCTCTAGCACTAGGCTAATGCCTTTGCATATATTTCATATGATGGCATTGGATGGGGAAGACTTTTTAATACTTTTATTGGTGCATTATAATTTTACATCATAGTGAGAGTCAAAGTGATACGGGCATGTATGCACACAGCACTGGGTATATTTCCCTCCATATCCACCTTCCTCCCTCCCATACATGTTAGTGGGATTAATAGTGATCCCTTCATGTGTGGACAGAACCTTATGTGAACTGTGCCCTCCCCAGTCCTCATTTATCTACCCTCCAGCCCCCTCCCCAAACCCCCTTTCCTCTTCTACTGGTTTCTTGCCCCATTTAACTAAAGTCCCTTTTGTTTTCTATTTTTTGTTCTAGCTTAGGGAAGGCTTTTTAAAGGACAGAAGGAATCTATAATGCTGACCTCCACTTCATTCCAAATTGTCATGTGAACAAACCCTGGAAAGTAAGATTCTTTAATGCCCTCCATCTAGTCTTGGAATAAAAGGGCACTTTTGAGACAACCGGTGTTGGCTCAGAAAAGAGTTACCCGGATTCAAGCAAAGAGACCCAACACCAGATCACCCAAAGATGGGTTTATACCTCCCCTGAAAAGAGAAAATTAATGGAAGTGGAGGAAGAGGTTGGGAATAACACTGTTCAATAATTGAACGGCTTTCTCTTTTTATCCAGATAAGAAAATAGCTGTCTGAAATATGTCTCGAGATGGCAGAAATGGGATCAAAGGTAGAAATTGTAGAGAGTAGGGTTTCAGCTCAACCACCAATCCAGCCTGTCTGAAATAGGATCCAGGTGCTTTGCAATAACCTGGTTCTTAATAACCACTGCCCATCTGGGATGCTGAGAAGAGATAAAATTCTGGGGTTATGTGGGAGAAGGAGCGAGAATTCTGACAGTCAATGTCCATTACCACTCAGATTGTCTGTGAATCAGCTGTGTCTGCCTCCTTTCTCCACATAGGTACAAATGGTGATGATATATACTCTATATTTAGACAAATATCTAAGGTGTGTGTGTGTTTGAAGGCAGTTGCCTAAGGGACCCTCCCACAATCAGTTTTGTGCAATGACAATATCACAGCGGTTGGCAGTGGACTTGGGGACCATCAACTCCTGCTGAATTCACTCTGCCTCTCTTGAGAGTCAGTGGGCTGTGGAACCTGCTGTCCTGGGCCTGGAGAAGGTTCTCTGGTTGCAGGTTTGCCTTGCTGCCATCCGGGGGCCCTCAAGGGTCATGTGATATCATCCCATGGTGGCTGAGAGCTAGGGCACACAGGATTTGAATTCTGCTTTGGTCACATCATGAGCTGTGTGACCTTGAGCAATTGTCTAACGTTTTTGTTCCTTATTTTTCTTATCTGTAATATGAGAGTGATAAAACTTGCTTTGAATTCATTGAGAGAATCCAGCGAGGCGACAGAGATAAAGCGTGCAGGAAGCTCCTGCTTCACGGTTAACACTTGAAAAGTGGTTCTAGTTAGGCCTGACTTTATGTCCTGCACACTGAGCTGGCCCTGCCCTGTTTCCCTCCTTCCATTCACCCATAAGACTAGGTCCTTCTCCAGTCCCCTCACTGCCCCAGGCTGGTGAGTCTCCAACTTGTGGCAGCAAGGATCAAAAGCTCTTTGCAAATCCAGAGCTGACTCCAAGCCTCTGCAGGTGAGCCCCGGAGTTCTTCCTGCCTGGTTCTTAGTTCCTGAAGTTTGAGAGCCACTGCTCTGGCCTCAGGCACCTTCTCTACCTGGGCCCCTTTGCTCCCTGACCTGAGGGTCTATCAAGTCTAGGCCACAGCCTCAGGCAGGGAGAATCTGGGCACTTCAGGGCCTGTGGTAGGCCCAGAGGGGCTGGCAACCCTGCTCATGAAATCAGAGGGAGAGCTTTTTCTTTTCTTATTCCTCCGTGTCAGAATTCCACTGGCTCAGCTGAGCCAGCCCTTGGAAAATGGACATGGGCAGCTTACCAGATCCCAGCTGAGCCCTGGAGGATGGGACAAGGTGGGGGATTCCTTGAGCTCCTGAGAGGGGCCAGGTGGGGCGGGACAGGGAGTGGGCAGGGCGAGGGGAGGCTGGGCGCACCTGAAGATGAAGGATGACTAAGAGAGGCTTAGGTTGTTGGCTGAGCTGCGTGTGAGATGATGTGAGATGACCTTTCCCAGGCCCCCTCGGTTCTTCAGTGAATTCTACATAGCCCCATGAGTATTTGCTGTGAGAGATTTGGGTTGTGGATCCTGGAGGAGCATCGGATCTTCGAGGGGAAGATGAGGATAATTTCCGGCCACAGTTAACAACCTGAGGTCCTGGGATGTGAGAGGAGCCTAAGAGCACCCAGCCCCTGGCCCTCAGAGACCAGAGGGCTCCGGGGCCACAGAACTAGAGAGATTCAGACAGATGTTACCTCATCTGGGGGAGCTGGGAGGCCGCCAACCACACACTCAACCTTCAACCAAAAAGTGAGAAGAAAAATGGAAACTGTGGTTTGGCTCTCTAAATGCAATGCTAATTACAGCCCTCTGTGCAAACTGTTTCCCATTAATGCTCAGTTGCTTACCATGTGGGATAGGAACAGCTATGCACTGCATGAGGTACACGTCAGGTTGGCTGGGTTCCATTTGCCCCCTGTGGGTGGGTCTCCCTAGGCGTGTTGTGGTAGCTGGTGGTCTGTGGATTAGGACAGTGGCTTCACTCACAACTTAAGAGCATATACTCAGTGTTGGGTAATTCTGTTTTTCAGTGGTCATATACTTGGGGCTGGCTCAAATGTTAGTATATTGTCCAGTCTTTGGAGCTTGACCAAAAAAAAAAAAAAAAAAAAAAGGTGAATGCAAGTTCTAACACATTATATCTGTACCCCCACCCCGTTTTTTGGGGTTTTTTTTTTTTTGGTGGTGGTACTGAGGGTGGAACCCAGGGGCTCTCTACCTCTGGGATATACTCCCTGACCTATTTTATACTTTATTTACCTATTTTATACTTTATTTGGAAACAGGGTCTCACTAAGTTGCTGAGACCCTCAGTAAGTAGCTGAGGCTGGCTTCGAACCTGTGAGATCCTCCTGTCTCAGCCTCCCAAGTGCAGGGATTACAAGCATGCACCACCACACCCAGCTTGTTTGCCCTTTTTTAAATTTAGGGGACCAATAAAACATCACTCACCAAAGCAAGCAGATCCCTGTGTACCTCTAAAACAGAACCTAAGTAATCATTCCCAGCTGAAGCTAATAACTCACCCTAAGTCCGTGCTTTAGAGAAGAGAATGAAATGTGCAAACAATTCCTCGGGGTACAGTTAGTAAAGACAGTGGATAAAAAGGTTCTTAAATAGCTCCTCTGAAAGAAACAGCGCAGAGGAGACATATGCTAACATGTGCCGGGAGGCTTTGTCGGAGAAGAGGCCTTCACTGATCTTTCACATGTTGCCTGATAACCTACTGTGTGCCGGGGTCTGGCCTCGATACTGTGATGGGCAGGATAAGGATGGGGTCAATAAAAAAAAATGACACCTTTGTATCTGTCCTCAGGAAAATGGGTTGGGTGAGGGACTACCAATGAATAAAATAAGCCCAGATAAAAGAAGAAAGACAAACTGGGTGTGGTGGCACACACTTGTAATCCCAGCATTTGGGAAACTGAGACCAGAGGATCACGGTTCGCGGACAGCCTCAGCTACTTAGTGAGGCCCTCTGCAACTCAGTGAGACCCAGTTTCAAAATAAAGAATAAAAAATAGGGCAGGGGGTGTAGCTCGGAGGCCGAATGCCCCTGGGTTCCATTCCCAGACCCACAAAAAAATAAAAAATTAAAATAAAGGAAGAAAGACAACAACTGATATATCAACAAAGCAGTCTTACTTCTGCAGGTCTTCTGGTCCAAGTGGAGGGTGTAGCCTTGTTTGCACCTGCAGACGTACGAGCCGGGGGTGTTGATGCAGAAGTGGGCGCAGTTGTGCTCCAGGACGCTGCACATGTGGGCCACTGGAAGGGAAACACAGGCAGTCAAGTGGATGGTGACGACCCCCCTAACTCGATGCCACCCAGCAAGCGATGACTCAGAGCCTGTGCTGTAAGGAGCCCTCAGGACCCAAAGAAACACGCTGCGGTCCCTAGCCTCGAGGGGTTTACAGCCTAAGGAACACAAGCCAGGCTCAGATAAATGAAATTTCTCATATTTGACTGTTTGGGGGCTATATATATTTTAAAAATTCAGCTTAATTTAATAATACCATTTGATAGGCAGGGAATCAGAACGTTTACTAGGGCCAGGATGGGCTTTGGCTAAGATGAATTTTTTAGTAGGCAGCAAAGACGTTGGAGGAAAAGCTATTAAATGAGAATGTGTTAAAGAACCAATAGTTTGGGGCCAAGAATGATAGCACAGGCCTGTCATCCCAGGATTTGAGAGGCTGAGAGACAAGAGGATCACAGGTTTGAATCAACCTTGGCAACTTGGCAAGACTCTTAGCAACCAAGTGAGATCCTGTTTTAAGACAAAAAAATAAAAGGGCTGGGAGAGTAGCTTGAAGGTAGAATGCACTTCAGTTCAATCTCCACCACCACAAATAAAAGGAAGAGGGAAAGGAGGAGGAGGATGAATAGGAGGAAGAGGAAGAAGCACCAATTTCCCAGAATCATAAGTCCTAAGAATAATGCAATCTTTTAATATGCAAAAGCATACAAAAATTTGGGGAAACAATGCATCCGTATGTTTTGTTTTATATCTCTATTAAAACAGTCCTGCATTTAGTTTCTGACATACTTAGCTTTCAGATACAAAGATTATATAAGCCTGTCTGGAGCTCATAAAATTCTCATTTTTTTTTACATCTTAATTTATGACTTTACTCAACATAATGCGACTTGTGCATATTTAAAATTAATAAGTGTCAGTGTAAACGGAACAATTATGCAAGTGTTCTCATAAACACAAAAGATGTCTATACATAGAAAATAATTTTATGAAGGCAAAATAAAAGAGGCACTCAAAAGCTAAGCGTAATCCCATTCATCCAGAGCTTAGTGAACTGAGCTACAGATGAGATCCATCCTAGGCTCATCTCTTCATGTCTAAGTAAGAAGTATGGTGGGCAGTTAAATGAAGTAGGGGAGTAAAACTGTTTCATAACAGAACAATTTAGAATGTATTGTTCTGAGTTTATGATTGTGCTTTAGCTCCAGTTAGAATACAAATAACAGCAGGAAAGTTCATAGAGTAAATTCAATAGGTCATTTTTATTACAGGATAAAATAAACATCTTTGTGTGTGTGACCCAAAGCAATACTCTTAACTTCTTTATATAAAACAGGGATACAAATAGCAACGACCCCATAGAGGCCTTAGGGTTAAATTACCCAATATGCTAACGTGGTGAGAAGAGTGCTGGGCACCATTTTATAGCAAAGGAGAAGAAGCAGGTTGTTCTATTTTTCATGTTTAGGTTCATCCTACATAGACTGGTCTTTGACTTGAATTTTCACTTGACATTAATCACAGATTCTAGCCATACCCATACTTTTATTGTATTTCATGGAATCTATAATGTATCCAAATTTCTGAAATGTTAAAATGCATCACTTCATGCATGTATTAATGAGTCACTTTGACTCTCACTATGGTATATAGTGACAATGAACCAACAAAAGTATATAAAAATCAAATAAGGCCGGGCGTGGTGCAACACGCTTGCAATCCCAGTACTTGGGAGGCTGAGACAGGAGGATCCGGGTTCGCGGCCAGCCTCAGCCACTTGTGAGGCCCTTTGCAATTCAGTGAGACCCCGTTTCAAAATAAAGAATAAAAAATAGGGCTGAGGGTATAGCTTGGAGGTAGAATGACCTTGGGTTCCATCGCCAGTACGGCAAAAATAAATAAATAAATAAATAAATAAATAAATAAATAAATAAATAAATATAAAATAAGATGTTAGGACATGTAAAAGGACATGTACAGTCAATTCTCATTCTTCACAGATTTCTTATTTTCGTATCTGCCTGCTCACTAGAGTGTATTTGCCATCCCTAATCAACAGTCACAGAATTTCACAGTCATTTGTGGACATGCTCAGAGGGGTAAAATATTTGTCATCCGATCCAGATATTTCCAGCTGAGGCCACAGAAGGCAACACTGTTTTCTTGTTTAAGAGCTCATATTTCATGCTGTAAACAAGTCTTTTTCACAGTCTACTTAGTGTCATGGATTTTTTTTTTCATTTTTGAGCTTTTATAGGTGCTTTTACTGTTGGAAAAGGTGAAATGGTGTTATTCAATGGGAAAAAAAAAGGCTGTGATGTGCCTTTTAGGGAAGATATGTGTGTTAAAATAAGCTTTATTCTAGCTGTGCATGCCTATAATCTCAATACTTTGGAGGCTGAGACAGGAGGATTACAAGTTCAAGGCCAGCCTCAGGAAGTTAGTGAGGCCCTTCACAACTTAGCAAGACTCTGTTTCAAAATAAAAAAAAATAATAAAATAAGACTGCAGGTGTAATTTAGAGGCAGAATGCCCCTGGGTTAATCCCCAATACCATAAACAAATTAATGAATAAATAAATAAATAAATAAGTAAATAAATAAATAAAAGCTTCATTCTGGCACAAGTTATACCTTTGTTGGCCATGAGTTCAAGTAAATGAATCAACAAGAGATAAATAAGTTATGTTTCAATAGAAACATACATAAAACAAGATTATATATTGATCAGTTGGCAAAAATATCAAATGGCCAGAGGCTCACAGGAACCTATCTCGTGTTCCACTTGGGGCAATGGTTCTGTATTCATCACTTGGGTATTGATAGTGATTTTACTTTTTGTGTGTGTGTGTAGTCCTGGAGTCCCTGGAAGCCCTTCTACCTCCGGGCTACACTCCCAGACCTATTTTTATGTTTTTATTTGGAAACAGGGTCTCTTACGCCAGCGTGGCTGGCTTCGAACCTGCACGATCCTCCTGTCTCTGCCTCCCAAAAGCGTGCGCCACCATGCCCGGCTTGATAGTGATTTTAAACAACAAAATTTAGCCGGGCGTGGTGGTGCACGCTTGTAATCCCAGCATTCGAGAGGCTGAGACAGGAGGATTGTGGTTCGCAGACAGCCTCAGCTACTTAGTGAGGCCCTCTCCAACTAAGTGAGACCTGGTTTCAAAATAAAGAATTTAAAAAAAAAATAGGGCAGGGGGTGTAGCTCGGAGGTTGAATGCCCCTGGGTTTCATCCCCAGACCCGCAAAAAAAAAAAAAAAAAAAAAAAAACTCAAATGAGTACCAACTCTATTTACTTTTTTTCTTTCTTTCTTTCTTTTTTTTTCAGGGGCATTCTACCTCCGAGCTACACCCCCAGCCCTATTTTTTATTCTTTATTTGGAAACCGGGTCTCACTGAGTTGCAGAGGGCCTCACTAAGTAGCTGAGGCTGTCTGCAAACGTGATCCTCCAGTCTCAGCCTCCCGAATGCTGGGATTACCAGCGTGTGCCACCACGTCCGGCTAACTCTATTTAAGTAAATGTGTTAGCTCTAGCATATCCCTCTCGATTGCCTCCCGATTGCTTTATCCGTTGGTCCATATGGCTGTTCCTTGTTTTCTTTAGCTATTTCCCCTTTGATCAACCCAAAGAACCCACTGAAACAACCTGAGTTATCTCCAGTATTTCGCTTTCACAATGCTGTGATGAGCATCCTTATACTTGGCTCCCAGAGGGCAAGCTCAATTACATTTCTAGGCCTGGGCCCTAGTTTAAATAGATGTGACCTACCTGCTTTCCAAGATGGCTCATATCAGCAATACACAAAAGTAACATTTCCATTCCCTTGAAATTTCAGCTGTCTGTTACCAAACTTTAAGTTTTTATTTATTTATTTAGCTACTAGATAGAAATTGAGGCCAAGGGCATTCTACCTTCTACACCTCCAGCCCTTTTTATTTTGAAACAAATTCTTGCTAAATTGCTGAGACTGGCTTTGAATCTGGGATCCTCTTATCTCAGCCTCCCAAGTACTAGGATTACAGGCATGCACCACCACACCTGGCTTGACAGTTTTATGAGGGGGGAAAATCACTATTTGGTATTTAATTTGCATTTGTGTTGCATCCTGGAAGGGTGTCTTCTTTCTCTGGACTGCTGGCAAGTCACCCTGGCACAGGAGCACTCCTGAGGAACGCACAGTGCAGCACTTTCTCCATAATGAAGTCTAGAGTCCAGGCAGCTGACGACAGGCTGCCCAGTGGTAGAGGTCCGAGGGAGGAGCCTGGGTCTGTCTCCTTCCTGGGACCCTGACAGATAAAGTCAAGCAGGAGGTGTGAAGCCAGGAAAATACCTGGTGGGCAGCAGGCAGCACCACTGAGAAAGAGGATGGCTCCTAGAAGAAGACTGCTTGAAAGTACAGTTTGGCTACCTATCATGACAGTGTGAATTACTTACTTTTGACCCCACTTTCTTTTTCTTTTTTCTTTTCTTTTCTTTTCTTTCCATTTCCCTTTCTTTCTTTCTTTCTTTCTTTCTTTCTTTCTTTCTTTCTTTCTGTAGTACTGGGGATGGAACCCAGGGACATTCTACCTCCAAGCTACACCCCCTGCCCTATTTTTTATTCTTTATTTTGAAACAGGGTCTCCCTGAGTTGCAAAGGGCCTCACTAAGTAGCTGAGGCTGGCTGTGGACCATGATCCTCCTGTCTCAGCTTCCCAAATGCTGGGATTACAAGCCTGTGCCACGGCGCCCAGCGTGACTCCACTTTCTTCAGGTGTCAAATTAAGAGGATCATTGCACAGGGTTTTGGGGTGGCAGCTTGTTAGTAAGGCTTACTGTGGCCATGTACTTTGAAAGAGATTGGAACTAGGAAGCTAAAGTCTGTTGGGATGGAAGAGCCTTTAGGGGCCCGAAGTCCTGTGGTCTGGTTCCCTCCACCTTGTCGAACAAGTGGAGGACTTGTCTGTAAGTGTGAGAGCTCTTGTGGACCTGGAGAATAAAGATGGATGGTCTTTAGGGACCCTCAGTACATGCCCCTATTTTTTAATCTGTATACTACCCTGTTTTCTAGAAACTACCCTTGCTTTCACTTTAAGTACCTGGTGATCCTGGGATCTGCTGTAAAGGTCTGAGGTATCTGCCGAGCGTGGTGGCGCACGCTAGTAATCCCCACGCTTGGGAGGCAGAGACAGGAGGATCGCGCAGGTTCGAAGCCAGCTGTGTGTGCTGGCTTAAGAGACCCTGTTTCCAAATTAAAAAAAAAAAGTATAAAAATAGGTCTGGGAGGGTAGCCTGGAAGTAGAAGGGTTTCCAGGAATCCCAGTACCACACACACACAAAAAAGGTCTGAGTTATCCCCACTCCTGATGGCCAGTGGTTGGTACTGTGTTTGATAATCAGAGACCTTAACTGGGGTTCAGGGACTAGAACTTAGCAAAAGAGGACTCAAACTGAGGGCAGGTAAACTGGGGGTGTCGGCAGGGACATGCTTCCTGCCCCATGAACTGAGAAGGGAAATGATGAAAGTGGGGCGCTCATTTTTCTTGTCCTTATTTTCATGAATTATATAATACAATCCCTTCCCTCTCAAAGCTAGTTCAAGTTAAATTTCTGATGCTTTAAAACAAAGAAAAACTCCTAAATATTTTTGCTAAACAGAATAAACGTTTCCCATCCCTAGAATGCTGTGAGTGTATCGAGTGACTTGAGCACCGGGGCCCCAAGCCTCGCTCTCCCATGGGCTGGGCCTCTGTGGCAGGATTGAAGGGGAGAAGGCAGCCTGCCCCCCTCACTGGCCTGTCAGACACGGCCCCCATTCGCCCCTTTTCTCTGAAGGTCTCTTTCTCCGGTTTAGACTTGATCAAGGCTCTGTGCTTGGAGGGAGAAATAACTAATCAGCAGTCTAGGTCATGGCAGGATCAGATTTTTTTTGTTAGGAACTATGAAGATACATATTTGTGTGTGTGTATAGTTCTGGGGGTGGAACCCAGGGGCTTTCTACCTCCAGGCTATACTCCCAGACCTATTTTATATTTTATTTGGACACAGGGTCTCACTAAGTTGCTGAGAGCCTCACTAAGTAGCTGAGGCTGGCTTCGAACCTGTGCGATCCTCCTGTCTCAGCCTCCCAAGTGCTGGGATTACAAGCGAGCGCCACCACGCCTGGCTCTGAAATACACTGGTTTTTTGTTTTGGTTTGTTTTGGTTTGGTTTGGTTTGGGTTTTTTTGGTGGTACTGGGGTTCCTGGAAACTCTTCTACCTCTGGGGTATACTCCCAGACCTATTTTATATTTTTTTATTTGGAAACAGGGTCTCTTAAGTCAGTGAGGCTGGCTTCGAACCTGCGCGATCCTCCTCCTATCTCCGCCTCCCAAGCGTGGGATTAAAATACACTGTTTTGAAACAGGGTCTTGCTAGGTTGCTGGGAGCCCTACCAAGTTGGTAAAGCTGGCTGTGAATCTGTGATTCTCCTGTCTCTGCCTCCCAAGCGCTGGGATTACAAGTGTGCACCACCATGCCCAGATACATATTTTTTTTAACAAATGTATGGGTGACTTAAAGAGTGTGCCACATGATGGGGAGGAGTGGGGGACAATTACTGGGTATATAAATCTGTGTCTGTGCAGTCTGACCTCCCACTTCACAACAGGGCCTCAAAGGGGTGTGATAAGGTGGACTTTGCCCAGTCCAGCCTGTGAAGGGTGTGTCTGGGGTGTACTGTTAGGGCCATCCATGATACAGAGCCCGGCTGGGGTGGGAACAGCCAGGCTCTGGGCTCCACAGGCTGGGCTGATAAAAGCAGACACCCCGGGGTTAATTAAGATTAAGAGCAGCCCTGCCCAGGTTACAGTGAATCAGAAGAACAGACTCTTTGTTCCCCTTGTAGACAGGACCTGAATTGAGGCCCTTGTAGACAAGACTTCAGTTCATCTTGTAGCGAGGATGTCTGGCCTCTGAGTCCTCCTGGTGGCCTGAGAGTGGGACCTCAGGGTTTTCTCTTGTTGTGGCTGATGGGGGAAGTCACTGTTCACCAGTTTAACGCCACTGCTGTGCCCAGGTTCATGGCCACAAGGCCAGCACGAGCCAAAGCCGGGCTCCTCACCCAGGCATCTGGCCCCAGGCCTAATCCATTCTCCACTGCACAATAGAGACTCCTGCCCGTCACACCTGGATCACGCCTGCCTCCTGCGGTCTGCAGACCCAGCGTTCCTTGCAGACCCAGCGTTCCTCGTCAGCTCTGCCTGCGGTTCAGGTTCCATCAGTCCTCGTCTGCCTTTCCCCGTACAGAAATCCTGTCCATATTAGGTGCATGGTGACCTCCATGCCCTGCCGGGCCCTTCCTGGTCCTCCCGAAGTGCTTTTCATGCTACGGATTATGATCCCTCATTGGGTGGTGAAGTCAACTCAATCAGGATTAGCTTTTGCACTTTTTTAAAAAATAAAATAGAGCTGCACGTGGTGGTGCGTGCTTGTAATCCCAGTACTTGGGAGGCTGAGGCAGGGGATCGCAGGTTTGCAGCCAGCATCAGCAAGTAGTAAGATTCTCATCGACCTAGTGAGAACTTATTTTAAAATAAAAATTTTAAAAATAGGGCTGGGGGTGTAGCTCAGAGGTAGATACCTCTGGATTCAATCCCCAACACAACAAAATAAATAAGCAGAATTGAGAGTAGCATTATTCTTTGCCTACATTACAGTAATCATCCTATTTATGCATCTCTGGCCAGCAAACCCCTAATGCTCTTCTAGGTCTGTGTAGCACATCATGGTCAGGATGTAGCTTCTGATCCAGAATGCCTGGGCTCCCATTTCAACATACCACTTAGAGCCGAGTCATCCTGGACCAGTTATTTAACCTCTCTGGATTTCAGTTTCCTGTTCTGTAAAATGGGAATTTTACAAATACCTACTTCACAGGTTAGTTATATGGATTAAATGAGTTAACATGGACAAATAGCTCAAAAAACCCACTTACATAAACATATATATATATAACACATATTATTATTTCTTCTTTACGGATCTTCTGGAGCACTTAGGCAAACCCAGACATCCTTTAGCACAAGCTCCCCAGTCCCAGATGCCTCTCGGAGACCTCCAAAGTGCGCACACGCCAGGGTCCTAGAACAAGAGCGTCTTCCCACCTGTCTGCAACCCACGGGCCTGGCACATGGGGAACAAGAGCCTAAGCTCTGAATCCCCAACACCGCTGCTTGAGGTGGCTCATTCTTTCAAGCCTAAGTTTCTACTTCGGTAAAATGGGGATAATAATAGTACCTGGCTGCTTAAAATATTAAATAGAATAATGTATGGAAAGTGCCTGGCCCTTTCACATACGCGACTCGATGACATTGCAGGAACAAGGGAGACTTCCTTAAAAATGTTCGCAGTGTGTTCTATCCGAGAACCCGAGCGCTATCACCGGCAACTGAGAAGACGCCGTTTACTGTTATCTGATCCTTGGAGCACGGATCGAACTAACGTGGCCCGCTGATACTCAGTGTATTGGACTGTAACGACACACACCATGCTGCACGCTGAACAGGGCTCTATAGTGTACATCGCCTGTGCACACACGGACTCTGTGTGGGAAATCCTCATCTCACAGACGAGGCTGCTCAGGCTCAGGGAACACAGGGATCTGCTTGGCGTGCTCCAGCTGGAGTCTTCTCATGTGGAGTCTGGCATATGCTGATGAATGTCAACCGCAAAGCAGGTTTCCCCGACGAGGCTGCATCGTGGGGACTCGCCTCAGAAAATGGTCCCCTTAATTAAAAGAGGAGTTTATAACTCCTGACGTGCAGAGGAATGAAATGAGCAGGAGATGGGATCGGAGCCCTACTCCCCTGTCCTGGCTGCTTGTTCTTGGCTGATTCACCCCCTTATTCAAGCTAGCCTGGAAGAAGGGAGTGGCCGCCTCCCCAGGTTTTTCTGAGGATCAAAAGGGAAGACATAAGGGAAAGTGCCTAATGCATGTTAGTTACTGCGGTCTTAACCGCACGGTTGATAAAGAGGCTCTGGGGCCTCTTCAACCTTTCAAGACAGTTGATGTTGCTCAGCAGAGCCCAGGGGTGCAGGGAAAGTGCAGCTGCGTCTCCCACAGAGTGGTGGGGGTTGGGGGTCCTGGGAATGCACTTTTCAGGCCACATGAATGAATGGGACAATACTGATGTTTTCTGAGAGATTCCAGATGGCAATGAAGATGACACAGAGGGAAACAATCCAGACTGCCTCGAACTTTGCTGCCTAGACTTCAAGCACAGAGAGAAGTTTCCTCCAGAGATAAATCCACGCTCAAAAGCTCAGAGGTCAGCAGTGTCAAATAGCTCCTCCGCCTTATCAGATTATCTTTCCATTTGCTGATGAATCCAGCATGCTTATAAAAGAACTCTTCCATTAAAATTTTTTTTTTCTCATCCACAGGAATAAACTGTCAGAAGTGTTACAGTCCCAATTTCTTTTTAAAAATATTTCCAGGAAAGGGGGACCATAAATTCTGCAGAAGTCATTTAAAGTCATAAACCTTAAAAATGTTTGCAGTGTGTTCTACTGATTGAAGTTTTCCAGTTGCCTCGGGCCACGCCACGCCACAATAGCACAGCCTCTCCACGGCGCAGGGAAATGGCACTTCTGAACGTTTTCCAAGTCACCATGCAAAGAAAAAGGTTATTTTTTCTTCGTGGCATTGATTTTTTTTTCCTAAGTAAGTCTTTTGATTCTGCAGTTAAGAAAAAATGGAGTCTCTGCTTTTTGAGGTTTGTCTTTGCAAAAGGATTTTTTAAAGATACTTTTAAAAAAAAGGAATCCTTTTCTTTCTCTCTAAGGTCTAGATGGTGGGCTATAGCGCTTGTCACATTCTGAGAACTGGCCAAAGATCCCTTAGAGGGTCAGCGCCCCCTTTGAGGGGGCTGGTTCTTGGACTCGTTCTTCATGCATACTCTAGGGAAAGACTAGTCACTTAAAAATAGATATTTCCTGTTATTTCCCCATCTTAAAAAAAAAAAAAAAAACATGGTAGCTGGAGGGGACCGCGGCCGCTGGGTTGGACAAAGTGGGGTAGGACCCTACTTTGACCTACTCAGGTCAGGTTGCTTGTTTACAGTTATCAGGGATGAGAGAGAAGCCTTGGTTGGTACCTGGGTCCTCCTGAAGGAAAAAGGGATGGGAAGGCAGCTGAAAAAGCAGGAAACAGGGAGGCAGCAAGTTGGCCTGCTGAGAAAAGTGGAGGTGAGGCTAGGGTTGGCGGTCACTGAAAGGAGGACGGGAAGGAAGGCGGGGAGAGCTATGTGAAGAAGAGGGTTAGAAAGCAAGATGGGGAGAACGTTCTTCTGTGTGTGTCAGGGGTGCTGGGGATTGGACCCAGGGGGCATCTACATCCAGGTTACACCTCCAGCACTTTTTATTTTTTTGTTTTGTTTTTTGGTTTTTTTGGTGGTACTGGGGTTCCTGGAAGCCCTTCTACCTCCAGGCTACACTCCCAGACCTACTTTATATTTTTGAAACAGGGTCTCTTAGCCAGCACGGCTGGCTTCGAACCTGCGCGATCCTCCCGTCTCCGCCTCCCAAGCGCAGGGATTACAAGCGTGCGCCACCACGCCCGGCTATTTTTTTGTTTTAAAACAGGCTTTTGCTAAGTTGCTGAGGATCCTGTTAATTTGCCAAGGCTGGCTTTGAACTTGTGATCCTCCTGTCTCAGCTTCCTGTGTACTGAGATTACAGGCATGCATCGCCATGCCCACTGGAAGAACACTTAAGGACTTGGGCAGATGTTTTCCTGCAGGAGTTGAGGTGGAGAGAGGCACCTGCCATCCTAGCAGGTGGGAAGGTGTGAGGACCGCAGCTTAGTCCTCCCTGCTCTCGGTCTCTTCTAATACAGATCATGGGACAAAAACACCTTGGTATCACATCCTCCAAGGTGAAATTGGATTATGATTTCTGACTTTAGTTCCCATCCCTGCTCCAACTCACAGATTCCAGCTTAGGGAATGCCAGGACAGCTCAACAAGCTGGAGAAAAATGTGTGTGTGTGTGTGTGTGTGTGTGTGTGTGTGTGTTTTGTTTTGTTTTGAATGATACTAAGATTAAATCTAGGAACATTCTCCAAGCTACAGTCTCATTCTTATAATTTTTGGCTTGAAACAGAGTCTCACTAAGTTGCAGAGAATCTCGCTATGTTGCTGAGGCTGTCCTTAAACCTTCGATCCTCCTGTCTCAGCTTCCCAAGGGATTATAAGCATGCACCACCATGCCCAGCTAATAAATATTATTTTACCCTCAGCTCTAGATGAAACCCTGGTGATACATTCTCCACCATCCCCCGAATTCTTCCTCCATGAAGCTCTTTATAACTGCCATTACTAATTTGTCTAATTACATGCTTCTTCTTTGTCTCCTTGGCAGAAGTATAAGCTCCCCCAAAACACTGTGTCTGTCTTGGCCTTTGCTGAATGCTTATTACTGCTACGGCGCCCGGGACATGGTAGCACAGAAGGAACACTTGAAAACAGATGAATGGATCCTGATGCTTCCCCTAGAAGGGCCCCTGATGGTCAGTACTCACTGCACAGCTTGTTCTGGAACACGGAGGTCAGCGACTCGATCTGGCTAAAGTTGGCCACCAGGAAGACGTGGTCCTCGTGGGGCTCACTCCCGATGGCCTTCAGCGTGTTCATGTCCACTTGGCCTACGCCAATGGCAAAGATCAGGATGCCCGTGTTCCGGGCCTTTGCCGCCACCTCAGCCACGGAGTCCTGTGGCCTCCCATCCGTCACGATCATGATGACCCGAGGCACATTCTCCCTCAGGGGCCGGGCCCCCTCCGCTTCAGAGAACGCAATGTTCAGGGCGTACTGGATGGCCAGCCCTGTCATGGTGCCCGTGGACAGATGCCGCATCCTCTTGACAGCTCGCTCCACCTCTGACTTCCTCTTGAAGGTCTTGAGGGAGAACTCGTTCTTGACCGTGCTGCCATATTGGAGCAGGCCCACCCGGGTGACATCAGGACCGATGTCCAAGAACTGCAAGATGTCCAGGATGAACTCCTTGACCTTGGCGTAGTCGTGGGTGTTGACGCTGCGGGAGCTGTCTATGATGAAGACCAGGTCTGCCCGCTTGTTCTCACAGGAGTGCTCTGGGGAGAGAGGAGAGGACAAACACATCAGAAGAGAGCGAAGGATCCAGAGCCCGGTGGCTGTTTTTGGAAATCCTGAAGCTGATGATCACCTTTCAAACCTCCAGAATTCATTGTCTTCCTCTCCACTCAGGAGAGTCCTACATGGATATTGCTGTCTGATGGTAGCCACAAACAGACAGGATTTCTTTTTGCAAGATAAATGAACATACTAGTTTCTAGAAAGTCACTTGTGCAGTTTATTTATGCATTTAGTTAGTGGTACTAGGGGTGGAACCCACTGAAATATACCCCTAGATCTTTTTATTTTTCATTTTGTTTGCTTGTTTTGTGGTACTGGAGATTATGCCCAGGGACATTCTATCCCTAAGCTACACCCTCAACCCTATTTTATATTTTATTTTAAAACAGGACCTTACTAAGTTGCTGAGACTGCTTTGAACCTGTGATCTTCCTATCTTGGCCTCCTAAGTATTTTGATTACAGACGTACACTACCATGCCTGGCTTGATTTTTATTTTGAAAAAAGTCTCACTAAGGTGGGGAGCGTCTCATTAAGTTGCCAAAGCTGGCCTCAAACTTTCAATCCTCCTGTCTTAGCCTCCTAAGTTCAAGGATTACAAGTGTGTACCACTGCACCCAGCTACCAATGCACTCTTTAGGTGTGCAAATAGCTGATTAGGGTCAACATTATTATTTTCTGCATGGCACATAAGCTTGGCAGAGCACTTCAGAGATTATATAAGAAGCTTAAGGTACGTTCCAATGTCAAAGAGCTAATAGTCTACCTGGGAAAAGTTAACTAATAGAACATTGAAACAGTAAATAGCATGAAACTGTGGTTCTGACAAAAGAGGTTAAGGGAACAGGAGTAGTCGCAGGCTGGGCTCAAGGAGATGAGGCATGAGCCTCAGATGCACAGTGTTTGGTTTGGAGAAAAGAAATACATGGAGAGGGACCCATGGACAAAGGTCTGCAATGGAGTGGATGTGGTAGATAGTGGAGTAAGTAATGAGACCTCAGAGTAGTGGGAACACTGGAGATGCAGGCTGCAGTCAGCTGGAGGAAGAGCCTGGGTCATTTAGAAGAGACCTTTAAGGCCGAGGAACCTGTAAGACCTCAGGATGAGGAACCCGCACGTGGCACCACAGATGGGGGGAACCTCGGCATATTATACGGAGCTTGTATCTCCTGGAGGGGATTCCCTGGTAAAAAGTCAGTGGAGTCTGGCCTGGGATGTGGCTCGGTGGTAGAGCGCTCGCAGGTGTGAGGCCCTGGGTTGGATCCCCGGCACCAAAAATAAGTAAATAAATAAGTAAATGAGTCTGGCAGGGGTTTGCAAGTGGCCACGCCACACCACTGTTGCACTAACTTGGTTGAAAGAGGGACTCCGGATCTCAATCTGGAAGTCAATAGTGGAAATGGAGAAAAAGGGACCCGGTCCTGAAACATTTCAACAAAGGCCACCACTGAATTGGAAAAAGACAAATGTGAAGTTTCTTCCTCATCCCTGTGACCGCCATACTCTGCCCTGAGCACCCAAGCAAGGTTTGAATCTGTAGAGAAAAAACCCTCACTTCCAAGTTTCTGGGACGGGATGACACTGGATGAGATGAAAGGCCTCCCGCCTCATTGGTACAGTTGGGCATCCCTGGGGGACTCTCTGATATCCTAAGCCACCCTGCTACGGTCAGCATATGGTTTGACTATATCCCCAAAGGTTCATGCATTGAAGTTTAATTTTAACATACACACACACAAAAAAAGGAAGGAAACCAGAAGGGATACACATCCACACACCTGCTCCCTATTTCTTTCTATACAATGCCCACATTGCCTCAGAACAAAACTCTACCAGCAAGAAGGCCATTTACATCCGGGCGTGGTGGCACACGCTTGTAATCCCAGTACTGGGGAGGCTGAGACCAGAGGATCACGGTTTGTGGACAGCTACTTAGTGAGGCCCTCTGTAACTTAGTGAAACCCTGCTTCAAAACAAAGAATAAAAAAATAGAGCAGGGGATGTAGCTCAGAAGTCGAATGCCCCTGGGTTCCATCCTCAGACCCACATACACACACACAAAAAAACCAAGGCCATTGACTAGATGCAGCTCCTCGACCTCGGCCCAGAAGTATGAGCCAGAATAATCCTTCTCTATTGGGGGTGGGGGGGCTGGGGGTTGAACCCTGGGGCATTCTTCCTCCAACCTACATCGCTAGCCCTTTTTGATGTTTTTGTTTTGAAACTGGGTCTCACTACATTGCTCAGACTGTTCTGGAAGCTGTGATCGCTCCTGTCTCAGCCTCCCAAGTACAGGGATTACAGGCGGGCACCTTCGCCTGGCCACCTACTCCCCCCCCCCCCTTTTTTTTTTTTTGGGTGGTACTGGGGTTCCTGGAAACCCTTCTACTTCCAGGCTACACTCCCAGACCTATTTTATACTTTTTTTTTTTTTTAAACAGGGTCTCTTAAGCCAGCGCGGCTGGCTTCGAACCTGCGCGATCCTCCTGTCTCCGCCTCCCAAGCGCGGGGATTACAAGCGTGCGCCATCAGGCCCGGCATTACCTACTCCCTTTTAAAGTTACTCGGCCGCAGGTATTTCCTTAGAGGAACATCAAATAGACTAATACACTGCCTTTACCCAGGGCTCGTCTTGCTCCTCGCCTTCCCGACACATGCACCATTTCTCCTCCACCCCCTTCCCGGACTTTGCAGCTAAATCAGGATTTGGAAGGGATTAGAAAAGGGATCCCAATTGTCTGCCCAAAATCCTAATCACCACAGCTGCAAGAAAGAGGGAAAATGCCAAAACGGAGACAGTGGGAGCAGTCTTAAAAACTCATGGTGGAAAAGGCCCGCGAAGTCCTCCCGTCTAGGCCAGCGTGCTGGGCCTGCACGCACCACACGCCTCCTCATGCAACCTCCTAGCCTCGCAGGCTCAGAGGAGGAGGCGCCCAAGCACCAGCAGCCTGGCAGGAGACCAGCTCCTGCCACGTCCACTTACCGCGGAGCTGGGGGACTCCAAGGTGAGTCCTCAGAACACCAGCCCTGCCCTTGAGGGCTCAGAAGTCAGAAAGGCAGAAAACCTGATGTGTGTAGGGTGGTTTTTTTGGGGGGAAGGGTGCTGAGGATTGAACCCAGGGGGATTCTACCTCCGAGATACACCCCCAGTCCATTATTTTATTCTTTATTTTGAAACAAGTTCCCACAAAGTTGCAGAGGGCCTCACTAAGTAGCTGAGGCTGGCCACGAACCTGCGATCCTCCTGTCTGAGCCTCCCAAGTACTGGGATTACAAGCGTGCACAAGTGTGCACCACCACGCCCAAGTTTGCTTTTTTTTTATAGTGAGGATTGAACCTAGGGACATTCTACCTCTGAGATACACCCCAGCCCTTTCTAATTTTGTTGTTGTTGTTTTGAGATGGGGTCTTCCTCAGTAGCTGGTAGTCTCACTAAGTTGTTGAGGCTGGCTTCAAATCTGTGATCCTCCTGTCTCAGCTTCCCAAGTACTAGGACTATAGGCATACATCACCATGCCTGGCTGTAGGATTCTTTAACATCTCCCCCCGCCCAGAATACTTTCATCATGTTCAGAATAAACTATTAAAAAAGGAGCTAGGAGTGTCATAGCCACTGGCTACACTGAGGGTTTGGAAAACTTTCATCATTCTGAAAAAGAAGCGCTATATGGAGATGATGCCAATTCCCACCTCACTGGGCAGCTGTGAGAACGTAGGAAATGATCTGAGACAGGAGCTGACACGTGGTAAACGTGTATGTGGGGCCCCGTCCATCCTCCTACCCACTGCTCTCCATCCTCAGGCCCCTGTGGGCTAGCCCTAGGCTGATTTCCATGAAGGTGCCTGGGGTCTAGCATTTGGCCTGGGATGACAGATCCACAGGTCCTGGGTAGGAAGACGAGGATCAGGCACTCCCAGGACCCAGGCTAATCCCTCCTGAGGAACCACACCTGCCCATCCTTCGTGTATGAACTTACTGCTTGGATAGTATGGCCCGATGATCTGCACTTGAGCAGGGACCTGGCCTACATCCTGCCTTCCAAGGAGCATAGTAATGAACGGCTTAGAAGAGAGGACGGCACACAGAAGTGTGCCCGCTAAGCTCTCTCTTTCTCTGGAGATCTTTGGAAGCAGGGAACTCGCCTCAGACTGGAATTCTTAGTATGGTACTTAGTCATGGTACCGACATTCCAGCAGGCATCGCGATCAATTTAAAAGGAAACCCAGAAGGTCCATGTGGAATTAAGTGCTAAACTGGATGAGTTCCCATCACAACAAATGGGTGGTTTTCACAATGTCTGGACGTTTACAAAAATACCACAAAGGTTCAAAATGTTTGTTGGAGGTCCCAAGTGAGCCTCGGTTCTGAGTTGAAATCATCAGGCCCTGGCAGCCCAAGTGACCGAGTTTTCTTCAAGAAAACTTCCAAGTCCCTGGAGGGTTTAGAACCACGGGTCAGCTTGTCCCCAAGAAAGGCTGGTTCAGTGGCTCTCAGACTTGAGCGTGCTCCCTGATTCCCTGGAGGATCTGTTCAAAGCCAAGATTGGTGGACCACACCCGCAGAGCTCCCATTCAGTAGGTCTTGGGACTGAAAATACTCATTTCTTTATTTGTTTCTTTGTTTACTTATTTATTTATTGTGCTAGGAATTGGATTCAGGGACATTCTCTCTCTAAGCTACATCCCCCCAGCCTAATTTTGTGTTTCAGATTTTGACACAGGATCTCACTGAGTTGCAGAGGTGCCTTGCTAAATTGTTGAGGCTGGTCACAAAGCTGCGATCCTCCGGTCTTAGCTTCCCAAGTACTGGGATGACAGGCATGTGCCTGTAATCACGCCTAGCTGGAGATGTGCATTTCTTACACGCTCTGGGGTGAAGTCAGTGCTACGAATCCAGGAACCACACTCTGTGAATGACTAGTCTAGGAACTAGAGAGTTCTCTGGGAAAAGAAATTGTGGGACAGGATCTGTTAACTTCACTCTCTCACTGAGAATTCCCCAAGGGCAGGAAACTAGTCTCATTCCTCTTTGCTGCCATGTGGTTGAAAGAACAGTCAAGTCTCCGGCCAACCTTTCTAGAATTAAATGGAATTCTGAGTGATGGAAGAGGCTTCATGGGGAAGGGATTGAGATAGAGCCGTCCGTTCAAGGAGGCAATGACAACCATGAAGTTGAAACGTTCTGTACAACAGGTGTGGGTCCTGCTAGCGTGGTCACAGACTTTGGAACCCAAAGATTTGTCATTTTATGAAGACACATAACCACTTTTGGTTCATAGACCCATACACTAGGCTGGAGAGGTCCAAATAGAGTCCAACTCACTTGCTGTACATAAGGGGAAACTGAGGCTCAAAGAGGTAACACTGTCTTTGCAAGCCCTCATGGCTCATTACAGTCAGATCCGGGCCTAGGGTGGTACCTTTTCCACCATCTCAGGGCCTTTGGACAATTCTCAATATAGTGAGCATGATATGAGATTTCCAAATATCTGGGAGAACTCTGGAATATTTTCTGTGAAGAATTCTGCAGCTTCTTCACAAGAAACTGCTGAGAGAGGATTTCAGAAAATGGAATGTCTTCTGCATGCTCCTGTTACCCTAACCATTGGTGGGCTCTGATAAATGGCACCCCTGCCTCTCTGGCCTGTGAGGAGACACACAGTGATCTTCCCTTTGCTCTTCAGGACAGGACTTCTAACAGCAGTTGGAAGAGGGTTTATGGGTACATAATAAAACATCATCTCTCCAGCCATAAAGCAATGGTTTGGACTCTATTAACAACACTTCCAATTCTGCCAGCCTGACTCTAAAGTCCATGCACTGGGCAACGAGTGTCTCTCCCAGGGAAGGGTAAGAGCCGGGACAGTTGTGTGTGTGTGTGTGTGTGTGTGTGTGTGTGTGTGTGTGTGTGTAGGGCAACTGGAAATTGAACCAGGCAGAATTGCATTCTACCTCTGAGCTACACCCCCAACCCTATTTTTTTTTTTTTGAAACAGGGACTCGCTATGTTGATGAGTCTTAATACCTGCAGAGGCTGTCCTCAGACCTGCAATCCTGAGCCAGGACAATTTTAAGCAGTATTTCCACCCTGGCAGGATGGCAGTGTACAACCTCAGAACCATTTCCTCCTCTCAGGGCTGGGGGTTGTCACTACCCACCTCCCCCGGGCTGGCTAAATGCCATCGTGGTCCTGTGATAGCACAGTACATATTTGGTGTCATCAACCTGAGGAGGTCAGGCTTGTTTGAAGGGCTTTGAATGCCTATGATGGGGGTAAAATAGCTTCATCTGGATGGGGATCTGAAATCCCAAGTGAAACGGCAGTAGAGTCCTACGATTTCAATACAAGTCTCTGCCACTTTCTGTCCAAACGTATTTCCTTTGCCTCTTTGACCTTTAGTCTGTTCCTCTAGTAAAATGGGGAAGATAAAAACTCACAAGACTGTGGCAAGACTCAAAGAGAATATAGTACCAATGTATAGAGCATATTTATTGAGCACTTAATAGGTGCCAGAGCTAGTGTGCAACGCCTTTTATGTGTTGTCTTATTTATGGTCCATACCCACCTTAGGAAGTAGGTATAGTTACTGTTCCCACTCTACAGAAGAGGACAGAGTCTAGAAGATGAGATAACTCGCTCAAGGTCTCTGCCTAGGAAGCAGTAAGGGTTGGATCTGAACCCCTCTTATCTGGTTCTTCTGGGGCTAACCGCACCCCTAACCACCAACTATACTCATCCTGCTCCTGCATATCAAGGGTTTGACCTTGTAGACCCTTTGTTTCCAGAATCCTTAAGATGCAGCTGTAGCACTGGCTTTGGGGTCAGTTCTTTCCTTGCCTGGAATCGGGCGGAGAGCTATGGCTCAAACTCGCCTGCCTCAGGCCAAGTGCTTTTCCCTCCCTAAATGCCTATTTGTTTATTTATTTATTTTACTTAAAATGATGAAAACAGATGCTTGGCTCCCAGAATACCAGCAGCCCAGTGAGGCCACTGGCGGCTCACGTCCTGCAAGTTCCACGGGTGCAGATTCCCATGGGAGGCTGGAGGATGGGGCAGGTGTGATAGAAAGACAGAGGTCACCAGTCTTTGAGGGACCGTGGAGGAAAGGAGGAGCAGTCTGGAGGGCAGGCAAATGCCTAGGGAAATGGATCTCAGAAGATATGGTGCTTCTTATCAATTCCCATGGAGGTTCCCACAAGCAGAGAGGGCTTTGGGCACTTACCAAAAGAACTGTGGAAGAGGCAATGGTTAAGTGAAAAACTGGAACAGTTTCTCTGGAACTGTGGAAGAGTGGATGGATTGGGAACCTACTGGATGGTTGCCAGGCAGCATTGGAGGCCTGCTGGAGCATAGGGATCGTGTACCATGTGAGACCAATGAGGACATTTGTGTGTTTTGTCCCAGACAATTTAGCTACTGAGGATGAAGACAGGTGGAAGTCAGGTCTAACCAGGTGATCATGGTGCAAGGGGAAAGGCAGAGGGACAGGATGACTAGAGGGGCTTCCTTTGATATGAAAGTTGAAGAAGATGGGATAGAGGAAACAAGAGAGTGAAGGACAGGGATTAAAAGACCAGATAAGAGCCTGGCATAGTGGCACAAGCTTGTAATCCCAGCACTTGGGAAGCTTGAGACAGGAGAATCACATGTTCGAGGCCAATGTCAGCAACTTAGTGAGGCCCTCTGCAACTTAGTGAGACAGACTCTGTTTCCAAATAAAAATAAAATAGGGCTGGGGGTTTAGCTTAGAGGTAGAATGACCCTGAGTTCAATCCCCAGTATCAAAAGAAAGAAAGGAAGGAAGGAAGGAAGGAAGGAAGGAAGGAAGGAAGGAAGGTCCAGATAAGGTAACAGAATTGGATTTGTACTATAGAAAGGATGACCTGGGAA
Source organism: Muscardinus avellanarius (assembly GCF_963383645.1). Lineage (NCBI taxonomy): Eukaryota > Metazoa > Chordata > Mammalia > Rodentia > Gliridae > Muscardinus > Muscardinus avellanarius. The sequence goes on from NC_137789.1 coordinate 41,839,658, forward strand.
GACAGGAGATTTGATTTGAGATTAGAAGAGATTATTGTAATCACAGGGTCAAGATAAGAGAAGTAAAGAGCTGAGTTCTGGTGGAGGACCAGGATACTGCAGAAAGGAATCTCAAAGCCATTGCAGGATGATTCATGTGGCTTTTGAGCTCACCGGCAATTAGGACCAGATTAATGCTGGAGAAACGGGTCGGGAGCCAAGAGCTACAACTGTTCTTGTAACTAGGAACAAACAGCAGTTTTTTTAATTACCTAAGGTTGACCAAATACACTATGTAACATGATTAAAATTTCACAGAAGGACAGAAAAAACTACCTCATCAAGCGTTTCAAAGGGACCCAGGGGTGGGAATTAAATCTGCTTTATGAGAGAGACAGGGAGAAAGAGAAAGAGAGCCTCATGATCATAAGAGCCAGCAGTTTGAGGGGGGAAAGCCATGCAACGTTTACCTTTATTCCCAGATGAGACAGATCAGGGGGCTCTGAGGAGATCTACAGTGTGGGTCTCAGCAGGGCAAATGACTGACTGGGAGGTGGGAACTCAGATTCCACATCCACAGAACAATGAGGTAGAAGTGTTAGGTAGAACTAGTCATTGAGCAACCACCGAGGGAGAACCGACTCTGTCAGGCTCTGGATGCAGTGTGAGAAAAGACTCCTGGCTGTGGCAGGCAAATAACAACAGGGTACAATGAAACAGCAGACTGCAGAGATGGGCGAGTGTGTTGATAAATATAAGCATTAAAGGCAACAACCCGGGAGGAGGTCTCCAAGGATATATGGAGAGACAGAAATAGAGAAGAAGAGACTAAATGGTTGAATAGTTCTTGGTACAAATACCCGGCTTTAAGACCAGCTTGGCAGTGCCCTTTTTTAAAAAAAATTTTTTTGGTCTATTTTATATTTTGTTCCTGGCAGACATTATTAATCAATTCTTGCCTCTCCCATCATCCTGGATTCAACCTTAGCATCCTTTCAACACTACACTCCAGATACTTACAGAGATTCCTCAGAGTTGGCATTTGATGAGATGGAATCATTATGCCTGCCTTCTTTTAGAGCCTGATACTCAACAACAAAGGTGTAAATACTCAATTTCACCCATTTCTAAGAAATGGGCTAAAGGTAAATTAGTTAATAATACTTATGAGACATTTTCCAAGCACTAACTTAATATTTTTCAATGAGAAGTAAGAAGGGCAGCCAGATACACCTGGCCAGGTCACCAGTCTGCATATGAGCGTCTAGAAAAAACCCCTGATGGCAGAGGGCCGCCAGGTGGGCAAGGGGTCAGAACAAAAGAAACGAGAACACTGCTAGGAATACCCTCCTCAACCTGGGGAGGTGGCACGGACCCTCCATCAGAAGCATATAAAACTAGCACAGTGAATACAGGAAAACTGCACCCAGGGGCGTTTCTGTGCATTGAGCTATGTGGCCTTATCAAGGATGGAGAGACAGACAGACCGAGAGTGGAGACCACCATGTGACACGGCACCGGGACCCTGCCTGGCCACTGCGCTCTGAGCATGTGCCCACGACCCCTGAGATGTGACCCCTGCCATCTCCGCCATGAGGTTCTGACCCCTGTGCCTCCAGACTGTGACTAGTCGTCAGAGCTTAGAGATAACTTAAAGGATAGTTCAGTGACAATGTGGGCCATCTTTGATTTCTTTCAGTGCCCCCTGACCTATAGTGCCCCTGTATTTAGGGCACATGATTAGGTGCCATGGGCCTTGGCCAGGCCTGGGGAGCCCATCATCAATTCTCCCCTCTCCAGTTCTCCTATGAGTCAGTCACCAGCTGCTGCATTACATCACGCCAGACGCTGTACAGTGAGCTGATGAACCACGGCTTTCTTTGACTCAGTCATGCTCTATTCACATCTTCCAAAAGAACCACCAGAGAATAGCATGAACACTCGATTATATTATATTAGGGAGACACCCTGGGCTACTTAATGGATCTAGGACATATCTTGGACTTGTTAGCAAATTGTTTCCTACTTGGTAACACTTTCCAAACATTTTTCCAAATTCTAAGGGGCACGTGTGGTTCTATATACAATGCTGAGAGGAATCCTTAATAAACCCAGTAATAGAACCAGGCCAGAAGGCATTTCTGAGGGCTGGAATAATGAGTTAAAACTAATAAGCTGAGTGTGGTGGCACATGCCTGTAACCCCAGTACTTGGGAGGCTGCGATGGGAGGATCGCAGATTTGAGGACAGCTTCAGCAATTCAGAGAAAGCCTGTTTCAAAATAAAACAATAAAATAAAATAGGGCCAGGGTGTAGCTTGGAGGTAGAATGCCCTTAGATTTAATCCCCAGTACCACACAAGAAAACAAAAAAAGATGAAATATAATTGGAATAAATGGCACATATTGTATGTAGGGTTCAAAAATCAACAGTATGAATTTCAGGAAGGGAGATATCTGGTCAGGAGATAAAATTGGGAGTCAGGATGACAAATCCAAGCCTGTATGCTGCCCCCGCACCCCCACCCAGCACCTGTAGCAGGCACCTCAATCGATCTTGGATCTAGGATTGGTTCAGTCAAAGTTTGATTGATTCAATCAATTCAATTTAAAGAATTCAATCAATCAATCAATCAATTCAATTTAATCGATTCAATTCAAAGTTCAATCCATCAACACAATTCAAGGCACCAGCACCCAGACTGGAAGAGCTGTGGAAAGGAAAAGATGGGCCATCCAGATAGTACTTTCAATCAACCTCAACACCCTGTCCATCTCATTAATACCACCCTGCCCCCCACGGCGGGGAGAGAGAGACTCTCTTTGCAAAACAGACCTTAGTCTTTGCATCAGAACTTTCCTATGGATGACTATTTTGATAAGTGTTGTCTATGTCGAGCATGGTGGCACACGCTTGTAATCCCAGCATTTGGGAGGCTGAGACTGGAGGATCGCGGTTTGCGGACAGCCTCAACTACTTAGTGAGACCCTCTGCAACTCAGTAAGACCTGGTTTCAAAATAAAGAATAAAAAATAGGGCAGGGGGTGTAGCTTGGAGGTCGAATGCCCCTAGGTTCCATCCCCAGACCCGCAAAAAAAAAAAAAAAAAGTGTTGTCTCAGTCAACATTCCCACTGCTATAATCTACAATGACTTAGAGGAAGGAAGATTTATTTGTTCAGTTTTTTGGAGATTCTGGGTTTAGTCCATGTGAGGTGTAGGCTGCAGCTCAGAACATGGTAGTGGACAAGAGAGAGAGAAGAGAGGAAAGAGGAGAGAGAGGAGAGAAGACAGAAGACAAAGAAGAGATGAGAGAACTCACAAAGCTCCACTCTTACAAGGTGAAAGCAAGATGGGGAGGAGCCATAGAAGGAGGCCACACCCGGGTGTGGACCTCCGCTGACCTAAATGACTTTCCCCTGAGCTCCCTGTAACCCTGTTTACCTCTGTCTATGCAGTTCCCCAGTGTGTCACGCATGGAGATACCTAGCTACAGGCAGTGTCTTCTCTGAATCCCTAGTACCCAGCACAGTGCCAGGCACCTCGATGCCCCCTATGGGTCTCTGCTTCTTCCCTTTGGTGAAGAGTGAGGCGGCAGGGCAGAGGGATGCTGCAGCTCACTCCCTGGAAGTTGGGGTAGGTTGGGAAAGCTGATCATTGGAGGAAGAATGGCCCATAACAGGAATCCTCAATGATCTGCCAGCATTAGAAACACATGGGTACTTATTTAAGACTGAATTCTAGCCAGCACCCTAGACCCAATGGATTAGAGTGTCTAGAGGCAAGGCCCAGTAATCCATACTGGTAAGTGTTCCAGGTGGTTGTCAAGCATGAGAAATCTGATAACTCTTTTCCTACAGACATGGGAGCCTAAAAGCCCACCTGCCCTGAGTCTAGACAATGGTAGCAGCACACCTGATTCCTAGTATCCTGGTGACCTCAACCCATAATCAGAGGTGATCTTGGAAATATGGTACCCATATCCTGGATTCTCTTATGTCTCCTGATGTGACCATTCTGTTTCAGTACTGGGTCATGTGCATGACAAGAGATGTCACAGTTTCCAGTTAGGTTCAGACAATAAAGAAAGGGGACATCATTATTACCCTCAACTCACAGACAAGAAAGCTGAAGCTTGGATTAGGTTAAACAGCAAGTCCATGGTCATGGGGCTGACAGGAGATGGAGACAAAGGAACCTAGAACCCAAGCCAGTCTGACTCTCACTCTTGCATTTTTTGCCCCTGCTCCCCAGAGGGTGACTAACAGGAAGAGTTCCTTCTCAAGGGGGCAATGTCCAAGAGAAGAGCCCTCTTCCCTCCCCAGTTACCAGATAACACATTAACTGACACCCAGGCTGGAGAAAGATCCAGAGACAAAGAGCTGCCCAAGACACACTCCCTTAGTGCTGATGCCCCCAAGGGAAAGTCCCCCATCCCCCCCCCCAATGCTCCAGGCCAGTGCCCTGGGAGGCACTGCTGACCCTCAGGCCTCAGATTCACCTGCTGCACCTCCCAGAGTCAAAAGATGACAGCCCACGACTGGAGTCATCAGTGATCTGATGGCAGGTAGTGGGAACAGTAAGCTTAGCTAGTAACAATGTGCGGCGATCTCTGCCCGTAAACACTGGTGATGTTCTTTGGCCTTCAAGCCCCATCGAACCGGGCAGCACCTCTGAGCTCCCGCTGGGCCTTTCACATCTTCGCTTCATTGATGCCTGGCTCGGGGCTGGCACCTAGGCAGTGGTGAGCGGAAGGCTCCATGGGCAGAATCCACTGCTTGGCGCTGTGGGGTGTTGACGTTTAGAAGACACAGCCCCTGACCACAAGGAAGGTCACAGCCCAAGGCGGTCACCGAGACAGTATGCAATGACTGCTGAGCAAGGCAGGGTGAGAGGAATTATGATTGAACACGCATACTATGTGCTTATAGTATGCGTTATATGTGCCACAACAGCCTAACCCTGAGTCACACAGATCCATCGCTAAAGGTCGTATTTCCAAGTGAGGGGCCAAGAACCCAACATAAATAACAACGTGCACATTCTCTACTGTGGGCCAGCTGCTGAGTATAAAAGGAACAACATGCATCCAGATGGGGGCGATTTCCATGGCCGGCCCCCAACATGCCCAGCTTGGAATGCTGGGCTGGAGAACAAAGGAAGAAGATGGCTACAGAAAAGGAAGTTGTGGGAGCCAGGCCCCCTGTTCTTCCAGACACCCCAGTTTTCCTCTCTCTGCTCATTCTCCCTCCCTCTTTCTGTCCCTTCCTTCCTCCTTCTTCTCTTTCTCCCTCCCTCCCCCCTCCTCCCTTCCTTCTTTCCTTCCTTCCTTCACCAGGAATTGAACCCTGGAACATTCTACCTCTGAGCTAGACCTCAGCCTTATTTTTATTTTTTATTTTGAAACAGAGTCTTGATAAGTTTGTAAGGCCAACCTCATCAAATTTGGAATCCTCCTGTCTCAGCCTCCCAAGCACCAGGATTACAAGTGTACACCACCCCACCTGGCTCTGCTTGGAGTGTTTTCTGTAACAGATTTGTCCCAGTGAGCTGTGTAACAGCAGCTATAAAATGGCATTCCAGGTGCCATGAACTTCTCTCAAGAACACCCGAGACGTGCTCTGAATGTCAACCTTTATTAAGTTCTAACACCTAGAAGTGAAACCAAGTTCACAAAGGCCGAGATTCTGAGCTGCCAGGTTTGCTCTGTGCACTATAACCCACTGCTCCCAAGAAGAGCAGATGCAGAGAGCTGAGCATGCTGCCTAGACCCAGAGGATGGACTCTCCTAGCCCCGGAGAGACACACAGGAAGTGTCTATGTAAAATATGCTTGGCAAGCCGGGCGCGGTGCTGCACGCTTGCAATCCCCGTGCTTGGGAGGCTGAGACAGGAGGATCACAGAGGTTCGAAGCCAGCCTCAGCTACTTAGTGAGGCTCTCAGCAACTTAGTGAGACCCTGTTCCCAAATAAAATATAAAATCGGTCTGGGAGAATAGCTCGGAGGTAGAAAGCCTCTGGGTTCCACCCCCAGTACCACAAAAAAAATTATATATATATATATATATATATATATATATATATATATATATGCTTGGCAATATTTTGTATTATCTTTTCTGTCATCCTATTAAGTTCCTGGTGAATGGACTCATGTCTTTAGGGAGCAAATGAGGCTCCATAAAGCAGACACATGGTCCAAAGGGGCCTTCAGGGATTCTGGGTTGACGCTAGCTCAAATTTTGTCCCTCCTGACTGTCATAAATTCCCTCTAAGAGGAAATTTTACTTCAGAAAGTGAGCACCAATAAGCCAGCAAAGTGGAAAAGAGAGAGAGAGAGAGGAAAAAAAAGAAAAATATGCCACATCACACCAGTCTCCTCTAGTAACCGTTACATGAGCTGAAAGGAAAGAGGCGTCAACTGAGGCGCAACAACTGTGGTTTCCAGAACCCTGGAGAACGTTCTTTACAAGGGAGCCAAAGAGAAAGCTGCCCCAGTTTAGCCCTGAAGAAAACAGTTTCCAATGAATCAAATTTCCTTGCAAGGTGAAGCAGTTTGCTTCAGTCTGACTAAAAAAAATGCCCCTCACGTCCTCTCCCAGAGTTTGCTATACAAATAGGCTTTCTCTTAAGTGATAAAGAAAACTATAAATGAGCTTTGGAATAGCCAGTAGTTTTTGGAAATTAAAAAAAACAAGCTGCCTAAATACATACAGAATAATTTAATATTCTCTATCAAAAACCTACCCCACCACCACCTTTCTCTCTTTCTCAAATTGGGAAATGCACATTTTATTTTTATTTTATTAATTTTTTGTGTGTGTGGTACTGAGGGTGGAACCCAGAGACTTTTCTACCTCCGGGCTATACTCCCAGACCTATCTTATACTTTATTTGGAAACAGGGTCTCACTAAGTTGCTGAGAGCCTCACTAAGTAGCTGAGGCTGGCTTTGAACCTGTGCAATCCTCTTGTCTCAGCCTCCCAAGCACAGGGATTACAAGCGTGTGCCACCATGACCAGCTTATTCATTTATATTTTGCAGTACTGAGCATTGAACCCAGGGGCATTCTACCTCTGAGCTACACCCCCAGCCCTATTTCTTATTCTTTATTTTGAAACAGGGTCTCACTAAGTTGTAGAGGGCCTCACTAAGTAGTGGGGGCTGGCCACAAACCTGCAATCCTACTGTCTCATCCTCCCAAGTACTAAGATTACAAGCATGCACTACCACGCCCGGCTGACATATATTTTATTTATTTATTTATTTATTTATTTATTTATTTATTTATTGTGGTACTGGGGATGGGACCTAGGGGCTTTCTACCTCCGGGATACACTCCCAGACCTATTTTATATTTTATTTGGAAACAGGGTCTCACTAAGTTGCTGAGAGCCTCACTAAGTAGCTGAGGCTGGCTTCAAACCTGTGCGATCCTCCTGTCTCAGCCTCCCAAGCACTGGGATTACAAGCATGTGCCACCATGCCCGGCTCTGACATATATTTTAAACTGCAACACAACACACACACACACACACACACACACACACACACACACACACACACACACAACTTTCCCCTAATAGAAAACGGTACAGAGGGTACTGGGAAAACATTAGGTGACTTTTGCTCCCTTCAAAGTGAAAAGGAGCATAGGCAGGTTTTCAGAAGCAAACTGGCATTTGACCTGCAGGAGTGCTTCAAGTTAGTAAACTGAGCCATTGCCTCTTCTGCTTCCTGAGAGTTCGGCAAATGGACGCGAGGAACAGAAAAGGGAGACCTATGAAGAGCAATGCAAGGCTGAAAGGTGGCCTGCACACCTCACGAGATGCAGAGTCTTGGCATCCTTTCCCTGCACGGAGCAGGTGCGGGTGTGCATGGAGGTGACTTGTGCGGCAGGGCAGAAGGTCCACATTCCTGTACCCACAAAGGCACTTCTCTCATCATTTCCTTTTGGTTGAGTTGCACAAACACCATCAAATCCCCCTCTTTATGTCAGGTGATGGGAATGCAATATGAGAACCAGTGTCAGCTAGGAAGGAGCTTATAATCTAGTAGAGAAAACAGATCCCTAAGACTTATAAAAGGCATGAGCAACTAGGGCTTGGTGGAGCACACAGATCCCAAAATGGTGGAGGGTGGGAAGGAGAGGTTCCTGAATAGGTGATGGGTATTATATTACAATGTTATGATCCGAACAGCAGGTGTTGGATGGGCAAAGAGTTGGGTGGACATTTTAGGCAAATGTCATGGCGGCATGAGCAGAGGCCCGGTGGCCAGGCGGGGGAGGGGGGGCACATAAACACACAGGTGACCACAGATGGTGTGGTCTGCCTGGATATAAAGCGACAGACAAAGACAACAGCTCCATATGGAGAGAGCTGCCTATGCCCCCAGCACAAGAAGTTTAGACTTCACTAAGTAACCAGTAGGGGCCACAGGAGGGTTTCAGATGTACCCATTGTTCTTTGGGGCACATTCTAGGGTGTGGGGAGCCATTAACTACTTCCCCATGTCCTTGGCCATTGTGGGAACCAGTAAGGTCTTCCCCTTATCTTTACTAAAAGAGTACTTCTGACTGTCCTTCGCCCAGAGTCAACAAGGTTTGGAGTCATGGGGGTTTCAAAGTAATTAAGACTCTCAGAACAATTGATGCTATTGTTCTGTCTGCTAGATAAGATTAGGTTTGTGTTGCACCAGGGTATTGTTTGACTTGCCTGTGATGTATGTACTTTGGACTTGTCTTTCTTGCATTCCTGTGCAACCCAAAGCTAGAAACTGGATAAAAGGGACTTGAGAGAATAAACTTGGCGCTACTGGTGACTAGCAGCCCTCCCATGCTTGAATTCTTTAATCCTCACACCTCTCTTTGGAACCCATACTTTAGCCGGCTGGCTCGGGCACTAGGGGGTCTTGACTCAGCATAGGCATCATTTTTCTCCACACCTGGCCCAACCTAGGCCTATCCCCCAGTGCCACTACCCTTGGCATTCCCTCCCATCCAAGTCCTCAGCCTCGTCTCAAGTATACATTAGCATCTCCCTATTAGAGAAGGCACCAGAGAAGATTTTAAGCAAACTCCTTTGTTTTCCGGAGTTGAATTTCTGCCACTTTGTTATCTCAACCCAGAGTGGATCTACCCAACAGACTGTCGGGTGGTGGAGGAGAGTTTAGGTGAGCATTTAGACCTTTTTAACTCATCTCTCTGGGATGTCTAATTACATTACCTGGGTAACCCAAACTTCAAATGAAGTAAATATTGATTGAATGCTAATTGGCACTCAGTCTGAGCTCCTACCTCTTCCTATGAATCTAACAGTACTGCATAAGTTAGGAAGATAGAACACACATTTACCTGACTCCCTTGCAGCTAGGGTCCTGAGGTAATCCAATCAGACAGGCTCACAAAGGATGAAATTAGGTGGATGCTGCCTCTGCTGGCAATCAATGTAGGAGATGAAGCACTAGTCTGGGTGTTCCAGTGCCTGCTCACCAGCACCATAGGTGTCAGTTCTGGTGCCTGTAGCATTCTGATCCTAGCCATGTGTCCTTGTGCAATGGCCTCTGCACATTCCTCCCCCTCCAGTCCTTGAAACAATTATGTAAGCACTTAATACCTTATATTGAATCCCTTTCTGCTTAAAGTTCTCAGAGAACTTAGTTTCTTGCACTAGCCCTAGAGGTTCCCTGAATTCTCAATACATCAGCCTGTTCAGTGCCTGTTCAGTCCACAGTGGGTTCCTGCTGAGGACGTCAAATGCAGAAAAGTCAACTGGGCATGCTCAGTTCTCATCATAAAACTCCCTGAAGACCCTGTGACCCCAAGCTTTGTGAAAGCAGGGCCAACCCTCCTCTGCTCCCCTAAGGCCTCTGCAGGCCTACTCCACCCCTCTCTGTGCAGTAACTCCCTAACTTGTGCTCATTCTCCTATTCATCTGAAACTTGTCCTCTCTCTGCTTTGATACAATGCTTCATTTCCTCCATCCTTCCTTAACTTGGCTCCTGTGTAGACTCCCTAAACACACTGGGACAGTATATTACACAGAAGGGGAACTAGTGAGCCAGAGACTTATTTCCTCATCCTCAGTGCTCCAGCGAACGTTCAGCTCCAGCTGCTAGAGCTGACTCCATTACACTTGACTCCGATGTTACGGTTGCCATGGAAGCCAGAAATAACATTTCGGGAATCTCCCAAAGCCCTGGTGACTCTGGTTTCTAGGCTGTTCAACAAAAAGCCTTTCTTGCAGCTGATCATTCAATGAAGATTAGTTAATAAAACAGCAAGTTAATGAGCTAAAGTGGTATTTAAAATTCAGTAATTGTAAAGCTCTTAGGACTTGCAAGTTTTTTTGTACTAGAGATTGAACCCAGGGGCATTCTACCTCCAAGCTACACCCCCAGCCTTTTTTGTTTATTTGCAAACAGGGTCTCTCTCTAGGTTGCTGAGTCTCACTAAATTGCCAAGACTGTCCTCAAACCTGTGGTCCCCCTGTGTCAGCCTCCCAAGTCCTGGAATTACAAGCGCGTGCTACCATGTCCGGCTAATAAAAGTATTTTAAAAAGAGCAACTTACAGAAATATATATATATATATATATATATATATATATACATATATATATATACACACACACACATATATACACACACACTATATATATATATATATATATATATATATATATATATATATATATATAATTGTTCCCTAGCTATAACTATAGAGTACTCTACAGGCTGTATCCATAAATTTCTAGCAAGCTGGTACTGCACACGAAGGCTTTGGAGAATGTTCTCCATTACACTCCAGAGATTGCTGGACACCACAGTCAGCCTTTGCTTCCTAAGCAGGGTCTGCCTTTGCTCTCTGCAGACTGACCTCAACCAACAGCTAGGGTGATTTTTTAAAAAACCAAGTGAAATCATGTCTTTTCTTTGCTTAACCCCTCCCAGGGCCCTTGTCTCTCAGGAAACTCCAGCCTACAAGATCCCCTTGTCAATGCCCTTGCTGCATCTCCTACGGTGGCCTTTCCTGCACTCTGTGAGAGTCACACGGGCTCCCTGTGGGACTAAACACAGGAGGCCTGCTCCTGCCTGCATGGCCGCTGCCTGGAACCTTCTCCCAGTGACTTGATCCCTTGCTACCAACAGTTGTGCAGAGAGAGTTATCTTTTCAGTGAACCCCCCCAACACTCTTGATTAAAAGCCCCCAGCCCATAACATGCTAAGTGAAAGAAGCCCGCCCAGGAAGACCAGTGTGGATGAACTTACTTACATGTGGCTCTAAAACAGCCAGTGCAGAGAGCAGAGCTCAATGGCTCGTGTAATCAATTCTACAAAGAACTGATTCTAGCCAGGCGTGGTGTGCACACCTGTAATCCCAGGACGTGGGAGCCGACACAGGAGGATCACAGGTATGAGGACAGCCATAGCACTTTAGCAAGACTCTCAGCAGCCTAGCAAGACACTGATTCAAAACAAAAAAATTTAAAAATGGGTCGGAATGTAGCACAAAGGTAGAATGGCTCTGGATTCAATCTGTAGTAACACACACACGCACATGCGCGCGCACACACACACGCACACACACACACACAAAACCAAGAACTGACTCTAAGACTGATATTTTATTTAAGACTGGTAGAGAAAAACTGCTATTTTATATTTAGGTCAGCACATGCTCAAAAAGATATTTAAATATGAAAGATGTGCACCGTATTAATATATGCCATTCCTTTTTTCTTCCAATTATCGCACACACTGATAGACAGGTTACTATGCCAGATACTTTTTCTTTTTTTCTTTTTTTCTTTCTTTTTTTTTTGGTGGTACCAGGGGTGGAACCCAGGGGCTTTCTACCTCCGGGCTATACTCCCAGACCTATGTTTATATTTTATTTGGAAACAGGGTCTCACTAAGTTGCTGAGAGCCTCACTCAGTAGCCAAGGCTGGCTTCAAACCTACACCATCCTCCTGTTTCAGCCTCCCAAGTGCGGGGATTACAAGCGTGCGCCACCACGCCCAGCTATGCCAGATGCTTTGAACCAGTGATGAAATAGCCTACTTACTACTTTTGAAGACCTCACAAAAGAGCAAGATCGGTTAACTTTGCTTTGTAATTTACAAAGTGTTTTTAGTAGTACACTTACACACCAACGGTAATCGCCACAGCATTCAGTGAGCACCTCCTCACCACTGCAAGAGAGAGGAACCACCATCACCCCCACTTTTCAAATGAGATGAGGGGGGTTCAGAGCGATAAACTGCTCATTCACGGTCAAACGGTGGAGAGCCAGAATGCCTAGCTGTCTAAAGTGAGCCATGGTCTTTTGTTTTTTATACCTGGGATTGAACCCAGGGACATTCTATCCCTGAGCTACATCTCCAGGCCTATTTTTTATTCTTTATTTTGAAACAGGGTCTCACTAAGTTGCAGAGGGCCTCACTAAGTAGCTGAGGCTGTCCTCAAACTAAGTAGCCAAGGCTGTCCTCAAACTGTGATCCTCCTGTCTCAGCCTCCCAAGTACTGGGTTTATGTATTTATTTATTTATTGTGGTACTGGGGGTAGAACCCAGGGGCTTTTCTACCACTGGGCTATACTCCCAGACCTATTTTATATTTTATTTGGACACAGGGTCTCACTAAGTTGCTGAGAACCTCACTAAGTAGCTGAGGCTGGCTTCAAATCTGTGCGATCCTCCTGTCTCAGCCTCCCAAGTGCGGGGATTACAAGCGTGCGCCACCACGCCTGGCAAGTACTGAGTTTACAGCATGCACCACCACACCCAGCTCAATGGTCATTTTTTAAACCAAGCTGACAAGTGTGGTAGCCAGGAATGGAAAGGTTCAAGAGCCACAGCCAACTGGAAGCTCCGTGAGAAAATAGGGAATGAGACTTTCAGAAAAGAGGAGGCCATCGGAGGCTGCCTTTGTGGAACAAAAGAACCCACAAAGATAACTCAGGACACCATTCTGTATTTAGAGGAAATGAACATGGAGTATGTCTTCCTCCTAAACTGTGTGTGTGTGTGTGTGACTGCGGATTGAACCTGGGGGCATTTTACCTCTGAGTTATACCTCCAGCCCGATTTTATTTTGAAACAGGGTCTTGCAAAGTTGATGAAAGTCTCACTACTTGCTGAGGCTGTCCTCAAATCTGTGTTCCTTCTGTCTCAGCCTCTCAAGTGCTGGGATTACAGGCATGGGCCACCATGCCTGGCTCCTCTTAAACTTTTTTTTTTTTGGTGATACTGGAGGTGAAACCCAGAGACTTTCTACCTCCGGGCTATCCTCCCAGACCCATTTTATATTTTTTTGGAAACAGGGTCTCACTAAGTTGCTGAGAGCCTCACTAAGCAGCTGAGGCTGGCTTCGAACCAGCGCGATCCTCCTGTCTCAGCCTCCCAAGCGCAGGGATTACAAGCGTGCGCCACCATGCCTGGCTCCTCTTAAACTTTAAACCTGCAAACAAAATTGCCAGTCGAGCATGTCTCTATGCCTGCCCCCAAGTGCTGCAGCTGAACTCGGAGTCTGATCTGCATACAAGGCACTCTGTGAAAGCTAGTTGAACGAATCAAGACATAGCTACTGTGGTTGTGTGTGGTGTTCTATGTTGATAAGATGCAAATGTGGCTGAGGTCTGTCTCATCCACGGTCTGATGCCGGCCTCGGCCCTGTTCCAGGCATGTGTGGGGTCTGACACTACCTGGGATGTGGGATGGACCCTGTGGTAAGAGGGAAAGGGCTCCTCTGTGATCAAGGAGACTGCGTTCAAAGCCCTGGGCTGCTGCTAGGCCATCACTTCATCTTGGATAGGTAACAACACTTCTGAGCTCTGGCTCCTTCAACCAAACTTCCTAACCTATCTGGGTACCAGGGACCCCCGTGGCAGGTGGCAGGGCCCACAATCCCTTATCAGAATAAAGTTTTGAAATACTTAAAATAATACACACCATTATTAGGATGGCCAATATTTAAAAAAAAAAAAAAGAATGCAAAATAACAAGTGTTGGCGAGGATGTGGAGAAATCACAGCCTTGGTTCATTGCTGACAAGAATGTAAATGGTAAAGCCACTAAGAAAAACAGCTTGGTAGTTCCTCAAAAAGTTAAATAAAATTACCGTATTTCCCAGCTACTCCCCTGCTGGGTACGTATTCAAAGCAATTGAAATCAGGGCTTCAAACAGATACTTGTATGTCAGCGTTCACAGCAGCATTATTCCCAAGAGCTGAGAGGTGGGAGCAACCCATGTGTCCCTGGATAAATGAACTGATAAACAAAATGTGGTTGTACGTGCAATGCAGTATTATTAAGCCATAAAAAACAAAGTTGTGGTATGTATTACAGCATGGGTGAACCCTGAAAACATTACGCTAAATGAAAAAAGCTAGACACCATGAGGTATTTAGAATAGGCAAATTCAGAGACAGAAAGTAGAATAGAAGTTACTAGGGGAAGGGGATGGGGAAATGGGGAGTTATTGCTTAATAAGTATAGAATTCCTGCTGGGACAATGAAAAAGTTCTGAAAATAGACAGTGCTGTTAGTTGCACAAGACTATGTATGTATTTAATGTTACTGAATATACACTTAGAAATGGTTAAAATGATCAATTTTATTATATATATTATCACAGTAACCAAGCAAATAAGTAAACAAATGCAAAAGATTAGAAAGAAGGTCAATTACTTAAGCTACAGTAACCAAGCTATTGGGGGAAAAAAATTCAGTGGAGTGGCTCATGCCTGTAATCCTAGTACTTGGGAGGCTAAGATAGAAGGATCAGATTTGCAGCCAGCTTCAACAACTTAAGCCCTCTGCAACTTAGTAGGACCCTGTTTAAAAATAAAGAATAAAAAAAATAGGGCTACAGGTATAGCTTGGAGGTAAAAGTCCCCTGGGTTCAATCCCTGGTACTGCAAAATATATTTTATACATTATTTTATACATATAATTATATATATATATATATATATATATATATATATATATATATATTAGGGATAGAGGCTCAAAGATAGAACACCCTTGGGTTAAATTCTCAATACCACACACACACATACACAAAAAAAAAGGATATTGAAAAAAATTGAAGGGATATAGTAATATATGTACTTTTAAAATACTTTTAGGAGAAAAGCAGGGCTTAAGAGCCCCGTTAACAACCAATCTCCATTACCACAAAATCAGCGCCTTTCATAGCCAGAAAACACCATCACCAGAGAAACAAAAAAATCACCAGGCTCCAGAGAGAAAGCGGACTAAGAACAGAGCTCATAGCCACAGAGGAGATACACCGGCCTCACGCCCGAGGACGCGGCAGCAGCGCCATACTACTGGCGGCAGCGGCGAGTTCACTGGATGGCTACAGCAAGCCGAGGTGAGCCGCTGCGAAACAGACAGGTGGGATTTTTCAGCGCAGGGAGCATCTAAAGTTCCCAGTGGCTGAGCTCAGCACACGCTGCAGGGACTCAGAGTGAAACTCAAAACCAAGAAGAAATAAGCCAGCCTCAAGGCCGAGGGCGTGGCAGCGGCGCCATATTGCCACCGGCGGCAGCAGCAGTGAATTCACCGAGTCCAGTACAGCTACATCTGCGTACTCAAGAACAGTGAGTCAAATTGCGGGCCCCAGAGGAGAAATCCCAGTACTGTACTCCCTGGGACTTGACCCAGTGGGGGAGTGGCGGTGGCAGAGATATCACACCATAGGAGAACGTGCAACCTGGCACCCCCCACAGTCTAAAGCAGCCTCTATCGACTCCCTGGGTCGGAGACTCTGTGATACAACCCAGTAAAGGAGTAGTGGGGTCTGAGATACTACAGACTCGAGATCCAGAGCACCTTAAGTGAAGTCATAGTGACCCAAGGGAAGAACCCAGAGAAGGCACAAACTTCCGAAATCATGGGAAAGAGGAATAACAATGGAAAAATGAATGCCCACAACCTCACAACATCAGAACCCGATAAAACAGAAAATCAGAGATTTCTAGAAGATCAAATCAGGAAAAAAACTGTAGAAATAATAGAGGTGCTTCGAAAAGAAATCAGAGAGAGCCAAAAAGAGATAAAGGATGCAATTAATGAAGTAAAGGCCTCAATTCAAAGCACAAACAACTGATTAGACCACATGGAGAACAGAATCTCGCTCTTAGAAGATGATCATTCCAAAAATGAACGCATAGTTTCTAATCTAGAAAAAAATATCCGACAGCAGGAATCTGATATTGAAGAAATATGGGCCCATTTTAAGAGAGCTAACCTAAGAATAATTGGAATAGAGGAGGGAAAAGAAAGTGAAACCAAAGGGATCAACAATCTCTTCAAGGAAGTAATAGCAGAAAATTTTCCAAACATAGAGCAAGAGGTTGATACACAGGTCCAGGAAACTTATAGAACTCCCTTTAGACAGGATCGGAGAAGAGGATCCCCACGCCACATAATTGTCAAAATGACCAATGTGGAAGCCAAGCAGAGAATCTTAAAGGCAACAAAAACAAAGGGCCAAGTGACATTCAGAGGCAAACCAATTAGAATCACTCCAGACTTCCCAAACCAAGTCATGAGAGCCAGAAGGGCATGAAGTAACATATTCCAAACTCTGAAAGAAAACAACTTCCAGCCAAAAATTTTCTACCCAGCAAAACTTTCTATCAAATTAGATGGAAAAATAAGAAGCATCCATGACAAACAGAAACTGAAGGAATTTATGTCTTCAAAACCAGCGCTAGAGAAAATACTCAAAGAGATTAACTACAAAGAAATAGGTAACACACACCAGAACCAGAGAAACAATATTTTCCATCCAACAGACAACTAAGATTGGTTATCTGTGGAGATTCATTATTTATGTTAGTCTTTTACCTATCTCCAAATTGTATTGTTTGCCTTTATTGTTGTTAATTTTTAGAATTTCTAGTTGGAATATTAATATACCTTCAGATATAGCATTTGGAAATTTTTTATCCAATTCTATTAGTAACTTTTAACTCTGTTTACACTGTCTTTGGATATACAATATATATATATTTTTTTTAGGGAGTTTGTATACTCTTCTGTTGCCTGTGCTATTGAAATCATATCCAAGAAATCACTGCCAATTTCAATGTTGTGAGGTTTTATGACCCAGATTTTCTTCTAAAAGTTTATAGTCTTAAGATTTATATTTAGGTCTTTTATCTATTTTGAGTTAATACTTGTATGTGGGATTAGGTAAGGGTCCAATTTTATTCTTTTCCATGTAATTATTATTTTTCAACAATATTTAGTTAAAAGATTATTATTTCTACCACCAAATGTTCGTGGAAACCTTGTCAAAAATAACTTGACAATATAGGGAAGAATTTAGCTCTAGGCTTGTATTTAACTCCAATGGTCTATATAGCTGCCTTTAGAACAGTACTACACTGTTTCAATTATTGTAGCTTTATATGGTTTGAAATCAGAAAATATATATCTGCTAGCTTTGTTCTTTTTCAAGATCGTTTTAGTATCTAGAATTCATATTCCATATTAGGATAGATTTTTTGTCTGAAAAATAAATAAATAAATATATGATAGTTTCACCTAAAAAAAAACAAAAAAATATGCTCTGGTAAGAAAGAAAGCAAAAAGAAATATTGAAATGTTATCTTTAAATCATCAAACGCTTGGTATCAGACAAATGAAACTGTTATGTGAGATTATCATTTTTAATTTTGGATAAATTGCTATAATACTAGATGTCAACCACTAAGCCAAGCATGGGAAGGAGGGATGGGGAGGGAATGGGCTGGGGATCGGGTGGGGGCTGACTGGGCGATGTGTGCATGTATGTCTACAAAAGTTTGTATCCCACTATGATGTATGAATACAGTGCACCAATAAAAATAAATAAATAAATAATTAAAATTTAAAAAAATACTTTTATTGGTGCATTTTAGTCTCCCATCATAATGTAGTTCACAATAATAGCAACATACATGCACACTACTTTTAAATATCATAATGCCATGCCGGGCACAGTGGCCCACGCTTGTAATCCCAGCATTTGGGAGGCTGAGACAGGAGTATCTTGGTTCACAGACAGCCCCAGCTACTTAGTGAGGCCCTTTGTGACTTAGTGAGACCCTGTTTTAAAATAAAGAATAAAAACTAGGGCTGGGCGGGTGTAGCTTGGAGGTAGAATGCCCCTGGGTTCCATCCCCAGTACCGTAAAAAAAAAATTAAAAATTAAAAAACTAAAATAATAATAAATAGCATAATGTAGCTGGTGTAGTTGTGCATGCTGGCTGCAGACTGCATTGGGAGGCTGAGACAGGAGGATCGCAGGTTAGAGGATATCCTCAGCAAGTAATGAAACTCTCATCAAACCAGAAAAACCCTGTTTCAAAATAAAGGTAAAATAGGGCTGTGGGAGTAGCTTGGAGGTAGAATGCCCTGGGTTCAATCCCCCCCCCCAGTATAAATCATAGATAGACAGGCCTACTATAGTACGAGTGTGATCTTGATGGAGGGATGAACGAATGCACTGTTCGAGTTGTCTCTGGTGTCTGTAATGTGTCATGAAAATGCGTGGTCTCTACCGGTGACTCAGCACTGCTACTGGCCCTGCGGTCTGTTGTTTACGACCTCATAGAACAAAATGCTGAACTGCAGTTAGAGGTTAGAGGAAATTATGTAACTTTTTTCCATCCAAGTTATGGGCCCGGGGAAGTCTATCCAAAGGCTCTCCGGGGATCTGTGGGTCTCAGGTTAAGATCCTCCAATATACTTCTTCCTCAGGACTCAGTCTACAGTTTTGTGACCCATGGGAGAAAAACACTGGGCACCTTTTGTTGAAGAACACCATACCATCTATTAAAATACAGGTTAGTGCTGCAATCTATGCTGCTAACATTGAGGCTGTAGACAAAGACAAATGAGACGATTTTTAATGATCAAAACAGACTTAGCCGGGCGTGGTGGCGCACACTTGTAATCCCCGCGCTTGGGAGGCGGAGACAGGAGGATCACGCAGGTTTGAAGCCAGGCACACTGGCTTAGGAGACCCTGTTTCCAAATAAAAAAGTATAAAATTAGGTGTCTGGGAGTGTAGCCAGGAGGTAGAAGGGTTCCCAGGAACCCCAGTAACACACACACACACACACACACACACACACACTAACAGACTAAAAAAGAAATAGAAAGGTCACATAGGTCACATAGATTATTTTTTTAACGATACTGGGGATGGAACCCAGGGGCGGTCTACCTCTGAGCGACACCCCCAGCCCTATTTTTATATTCTTTATTTTGGAACAGGGTCTCAATGAGTTACAAAGGGCCTACGTAGTAACGGAGGCTGTCCGCAAACCCGAACCTGGATCCTCCTATCTCAGCCTCCCAAATGCTAGGATTACAAACATGCACCACCACCCCTGGCTTATAAAGTAATAAATTGGTTGTCAGTGGGCACAATTGCACATGCCTAGAATCTCAGTACTTAGGAGGCAGAGACAGAAGGATTTCAGGTTTGAGGCCAGCCTCAGCAATTTAGCAAGACTCTCAGCAATTTAGCAAGACCCTTTTTCAAGACAAAACAAATAAATAAAAAGAGCTGGGGGGTTATCTCAGAGGTAGAATGCCCCTAGGTTCAATCTCCAGAAAGAAAACTAAAATTAGTTGTCAAACATACACCCTTAAGAAGACATCAACCCCGGGTGGTCTTATGAGTGAGTTTACCAGCTCTTTAAAGACTTCTCTTACTGATACTAAGTAATTTTCCCCCAATAGATTTCCTCAACTCATTGTGCCTGATGCTTTGAAATTTATACCAAACCCTAAAGTATGTCAGACAGTAAGTGGATGTTGCCCTGGAATGAACCTGCAGTATCCTCAGCCCCAAAACAATGACTTGCACACAACAGATACTCAAGGCATATTTTCTCCCATCCAAGTACTAGCCAGGCCCGACCCTGCTTAGCTTCCGAGATCAGACGAGATCGGGTGCGTTCAGGGTGGTATGGCCGTAGACTCGAGGCATATTTTCTGATTGGATGGATGGATAGATGAGAAAACTAGGCAAATTATGAAACAAAAAATGTATTAGAACTAAACCATGTTGGTATAAAAAATAAGCCAGCCGGGCATGGTGGCACACACTTGTAATCCCAGCATTTGGGAGGCTGAGACAGGAGGATCGTGTTTTACGGATAGCCTCAGCTATTTAGTGAGGCTCTTTGCAACTCAGTGAGACCCTGTTTCAAGATAAAGAATTAAAAAATAGAGCTAGGGGTATAGCTTGGAGATAGAATGCCCTGGATTCCATCCCCAGTACTGCAAAATAATAATAATAGTAATAATAGTAATATTAATAGAAGGAGAAGAAGGAGAAGGAGAAGAAGAAGAAGAAGAAGAAGAAGAAGAAGAAGAAGAAGGAGGAGGAGGAGGAGGAGGAGGAGGAGGAGGAGGAGGAGGAGGAGGAGGAGGAGGAGGAGGAGAAAGAAGAAGAAGCAGCAGCTATGTAAAGCTGACAGTTTGCTATACCTCCTTGTTTTGGAGATAAACCCAAGTTTGACTGGAAGAGGAAAGTGGAGAGAGGCTTCAGTAGTGAGTGGGACAGTTACATCGGCCAGCTGTAGCAACACCAGCATCAGGGTGCATACAGGTGAACAGTTACCCCAAGTCCCAAAGATTTGGGGGTTCTTCATCTTTCACTGGGCCTAGTTCAGCCCTTGGAATAAAGGGCCCCTCGAGTACATATTTGTTCAGTGAGTGGGTAGAGTGGGCTGGCACGGGCTCTGGGGTCAGGGCTGCAGGTGGACAGCAGCATCTTGCAGCCTGTGGCAGGTCTGAGCTCCTTGGGTACCATTCCCTGCAGTTTACTTTGTGGTCCAGCCTGACTTCAAGAGCCTCGGGGCTCATCCTCTGTGGCTTCTCATGGCCCAGTGCCCCTCTCGGTCCGTGATCCATCATGTGGTTCTTAAGGCCCCTCCTGGCTCTGGGCCCAGGTCCTCTGACTCCTTGTTTCCTGCAGCCCCTTCTCATGCCTCAGCTCTTGGCACATCTGGCTGTCCAGATGTGAGAACTTCCTCCTCCCTCCCCAGCCCCATCATCCTCTGAGCAGCCAAGATATACACATTGCACTCCTTTCATCTCTCCTTGCAAGTCAGCCTCCCCTAGATGCATTGCAAGACTTTCCTGAGCTAGTGGTTCTCATTCCTGGTTTTTTGGTTTTTTTGTTGTTTTTGTTTTGTCTATGTTTTTTTTTTTTTTTTTGGTGGTGGTACTGGGGTGGGACCCAGAGGCTTTCTACCTCTGGGCTACACTCCCAGACCTATTTTATACTTTATTTGGAAACAGGGTCTCACTAAATTGCTGAGAGCCTCA
The DNA here is from genome assembly GCF_963383645.1 of Muscardinus avellanarius. Classification (NCBI taxonomy): domain Eukaryota; kingdom Metazoa; phylum Chordata; class Mammalia; order Rodentia; family Gliridae; genus Muscardinus; species Muscardinus avellanarius. The sequence goes on from NC_137789.1 coordinate 41,860,981, forward strand.
CTAAGTAGCTGAGGCTGGCTTCAAACCTTGTGTGATCCTCCTGTCTCAGCCTCCCAAGCGTGGGGATTACAAGCATATGCACCACCACGCCCGGCTATTCCTGGTTTTTTGAAACACCTTCCTCGGGTTACTTTCACACCCGGCTAGATTGCACCCATTTCCCATCTGCAGCCATAGGATGCTGATTGCAAGATTCGCCACGCTTGTTGGACCTGCTTTAATGGCTCAAACATGTGGCAGCAAATTAATAAGTCACAGGCTACTGAAGACTGTGAACGTGCTTTCCTGTCTTATAGGTCAGTAACCATTATATCACCGTGTAATGGGAATACAAAGGGAATCAGAAAAGGGAAAGCAGACAATTTAGAAGGATGTCAGAAGATGACATATTGTCCCACAAGCTGGGAAATGGGGAGCAAAGCATCTTGCTGGGCTGAACTGTGCCCCCTATAGTCCTAAGTTGAAATCCTAACTCCCAGTACTTTACAACATAACCACACTTGGAGATAGGATTTTTAAGAGGTGATTACACTGAAATGACATCATTACAATGAGTCCTAATTTAAGGTAACTAGGGTCTTTATGGAAAAAGAATTTTGGAGCCAGACAGGTACAGAGGGAAGAGACCATGCGAAGACAGAGGGAAGAGGGGACGTCTACAAACCAAGGCCAGAGGTCTCAGAAGAAGCCAATCCTGCCAATGGCTTTATCTGAGATATCTAGCCTCCAGAATTATGAGATGAGAAATGTCTACTGCCTAAGCCACCCAGTGTGTGGTGTGTTGTATAGCAGTCCTAACTAATACACAACTCAAATCTACATATTTCCTATTGATTATAGATTGTTCAGGCAAGTTTTTGAACTACCTCTTCCTGCATTTTTAATATTTAATAATCATTAAATATTTAGACATGAAGATTTTAAAGATGATTAATTTTTATAACCATTTTAAAGACTATAAAATTATTTTAATATTTTCAGTGGTAGTCAGGAGCAGTGGTGCATGCCTGTAATCCCAGTACTTGGGAGGCTAAGACAGGAGGATCACAGATTCAAGGCCACACCTAGTAATTTAGCAAGATCCTGTTTTAAAATTAAAAAATAAAAAGGGCTGGGGGTGTAGCTCAGTGGTAGAATACCCCTGGATTCAATGCCTAGTCCACAAACATTTTTTTTCCAATGGTACCTTGAAGAAAGATATAGAAAACACTTTATCATATTGACAAATGACCTTAACTTGCTAAGATAAGTGGGGGAGAGGGAGTAAAAGAATGATGACCTTGAATGAAGAACATAAAATTTTATACAAAGAAATTTAATATCATGCACAAGGCCTGGGCTTGATCCCCAGTGCCTGGAAAAAAATAAAAGAAAATAAATGAATAAATTTAAAAATTTCCATCTATGCTAAGAAATAAGCCGCTATATGACATCGTTTAAGCCATGTGTAATGAAACTCTAGGGTGTGCACTAACTACAGGGTCTACATGAATTAACCAAAGTCTAATGCAACATACCTGTAATCAATCATTCGTCCACTTAACATTTTCTAAAGTATAACGTTGCCAGAAGTCCAATATGTATAGCCAGTTACAGTCATGAGCTACATGATGATGTCTTGGTCTTTGATGAAACACATATGCAACATGGTTATGCCACATGGCATAGGTATGCTGCAAACTCTACCATCCAGGCCTGTGCAAACACGCTCCATGCTAGGGGATTGAGAAAATCACCTAATGACACACTTCTCAGCAAATGTCCTCGTTGTTATATAACTCTTGACTATATATGTTACCAACCACTAATAATTTCTAAGTTTCTCCCTTGCTTAAAAATGTTATCTCGAAAACTGGGTGTGATGGCACACACTTGTAATCCCAGCACTTGGGAGGCTGAGCTGGAGGATCCAGGTTCAGCCAGCCTCAGCTACTTAGTGAAGCCCTCCGCAACTTAGTGAGACCATGTTTCAAAATAAAGAATAAAAACTGGGCTGAGGGTGTAGCTCAGAGGTAGAATGCCCCTGGGTTCCATCCCCAGCACCACATACACACACACAAAAAAAAAATGTTAGCTCAAGTGTTCCCAAGGAAGATCCATCTTAGAATGCAAGTATTTAGCTTTTTAAAAAATGGAGAAGAAAGTCCTTATCTTCCAGTTTCTTTCCTAATTCTGCAGGAATCTCTATAGAATTCTAAAATGTGAAGGTTTACAGATTAGAGGTTTAATTAACTCTCTACCTACAAGGTATTCAATATCTCTGAGGCAGGGAGAGGCGATTTGTTTCCTTTGTGGGCTGACCCAGTGGCTACACAGTTTCATACAGAAGAAAAATCTGTTTCTCTGAAAGTACAGGTGTTTGATTCTGTCATTTGTCTTTAAGGTGTGTGTGAGTGGGGGGGGGGGGTGTTACTGGGGATTGAACCCAGGGATCTTCTACCTCTGAGCTATATCCCTAGCCCTGTGTGTGTGTGTGTTGGGGGGGGGGGTTTACTAGGGATGGAACCCAGGTGCCTTCTACCTCCAGGCTACACTCCCAGGCTATTTTATTTTTTATTTGGAAACAGGCTCACTACGTTGCTGAGGATGGCTTCAAACCTGCAACTCTCCTATCTCAGCCTTCCAAGTACTTGGATTACAACGGTGCACCACCACGCCTGACTCACCAGCACTTATTTTATTTTTTAAATTTTGAAACAGATTCTTGCTACTTTGCTGAGAGCCTCAGTAAGTTGCCGAGGCTGGGCTTGAACCTGTAATCATCCTGTCTCAGCCTCTCAAGTACTAGAATAATGGCCATATGCCACTATGCCTGGCTTTTGAGGTGTTAATAATAGTTCTCAACTCTCACAGTGCACAGCCCCCAGAGAGCCCTTATGTCTTCGATTTTTCAGCTAAACATCCTTAGTTCTTTCAACTGTTTTCCACAGCTCTGGCTTTGGAAACCTTCACCAGCCTGGCGTCTCCTCTCTAGCTATGTTCCTCTTAGCTCATCTGTTGGTTCATTTACTCCTATAGGCATTCACTGTACGCCTGCTGTGTACCAGGCTCATTGCTAAGCACTGCCAATACAACAGGAGCCACATGGGCAGTTAAGCAGGCCTTCACTGTACACACTAGATGGGTCATAAGCATGCTGTGGATATGCATAGGGGGTATTGAATTGAACCAAAAAGATTAGGAATGCTTCCACTGAGATGCGAAAGATCAGTCCAATCCAATTGGATGAAACAGAGGGGTTATGGTTGTAGAAAAGGGTTTGAGCAGAGAACACAGCAAGCTGGTGTCATGATTTCTACCTCCAGCTGCTCAGTAGTTGAATGACCTCAAGTGAGACAGTGAATTTCTCTAAGCCTTGGTTCCTTCTGTAAAGTGGAGATAGCAGTACTGCACAGAGGTGTGAACTGCACAGCACAGAGCCAGGCAGGTAACAGAGGCAAAGAAAAGAAAGCAGCCCGGCATGGTGGTGCTCTCCTGTAATCCCAGTCCTGGGGAGACGGAGACAAAAGAATTGAAAGCTCACAGGTTTGAGGCCAGCCTCAGCAACTGAGATCCTTAGTAAGACTATTCAAAACAAAAAATAAAAAGAGCTGGGGGTAGAATGCCCCTGGGCTCAATTCCCAATACCTAATAATAATAAAAGGGCTTCTGGGCAGGGTGGTGTACAGCGGTAATTCCAGTACTTGGGAGGCTGAGACAGGAGGAGCACACGTTCAAGGAAACCCTTGGCAAGTAGTGAGACTCCCAGCACGCTAGCAAGACCCTGTTTCAAAAACCAAACAAATAATATAAGGCTGGGGGTGTAGTTGGAGGTAGAATGTGCCTGGGTTGCGGTCCCAGTACCACAAAAATAAATAAATAAATAAATAAATAAATAAACAAACAAATAAATAATAAAAAGAAAAGAAAAGGTTATAAGAGAGCTGGTGTATAGCTGGAAGATAGAATGCCCCTAGATTCAATCCCAGTACCCCATAAAAGGCAGCCATCATTACCATTACTGTCATCAGAGGCCAAGGATACAATTGGCTCCTAAGAGGTAAGGTTATATGTATGCCTTGTCCCCCAAGAGCACCAGCCATTAAAAAATAGAAAAGAATGGTAGCTCTGCCGCCACTGAGGAGATAACACTCCACCTACACACACACACTCACACACACACACACACACACACACACACACACACACTGTGGGTACAAAACACTTGGGCAAGCTGGGGACAGAACACCTTGGAACCAAGGAAGAAAATGAGGGAGAAAGGAACCTGAGAGGGGGCGATGATGGTTATAAAAAAAGGAAGGAGATACGGAAGAGTTTAACAGAGAAGAGAAATGGGATATGAAAGGGAGAGAGAATCTGCAGGAGAAAAAAAATCAAGTTATTTATTCATTATCTAGGAAAGCTTTTAACTTTGTGGCTTATTGGAAGTCTGAGACTGTGCTTTTTGGATTCTCCCAGCATTAATCACAAGATAGGAATGAGAAATTTCATTTCATACAGTGTATAAAAAATGAACGATAACAGAGAAGTTGGTTTATACATTAAACAGAGCACAGACCCGAGAAATACATTTAATGTGGACGGCACCATGCCGCGCCGAGCCGCCGCAGTCCCTCCAGCCGGCCACGCGTCCTGCTGCGATTCTGCTGCGAGGGTACACTGTGGCTGGGCATTCATGAAGGGGGGATTTTACTGTTCAAATCTTTGCTATATCTAACACAATATTAGAAACTCATGCATCAACCTTCATTTCTATAATCTTTCTGATGATAAAGACACACACCAGCCATCGATTCGATAGGTGTCCCTGGTGAACCTCTGTGCCGTGAAAGGCTGGCTCCCACGCAGGCTTGGGCTCCACCTCTTGCCAACTCCCCCTGGATAGGAAAATGCTAGCTGCTTATTTTCAGAGTTTCAGAAGGGTGGACCCAGTCTGCAGTTAGTTCATTCTCCAGCTGCAAATTTCCCTGCAGATGTTACTCATCTTGAATTGTCTTTCTGGCTCTCTCCCCACAGCATCCCTTCTAAGATTTTTTCCTCCTGCCCGTTCCCACCCACCACATAGATTTCTCTTCCGCAATTATTCTCAAACTGAGGTCCCCAGTCATGCAACTTCTCAAGCCCCAAGCTAGACCCACTGAGCGAGCCTCTCTGAGCGATCTGTGTTCCAACAAGCCTTCCAGAAACTTCAGATGCACGATGAAGTTTGGGAGCCACAGCTCCACTGCCTGGTCCTTCTGCCCCACCTCTTCGGTGTCAACATTTCTCCCTCCTTTGCTTCCAGAATATGGCACCACCTTGGCTCTCCTACGAGGAGAGAGTGAAGGAAGGCTGAGGATTGCCCTAGGTCTCCCACCTGGAAGGGGTGTAAGGAAGGCAGGAGAATTAGTGACATCTCCATCTCACTACCCAGATCAAACCTGAGGGGTCTCTGACTGCAACCTCTTCCCTCTATAGATAAATAGAGTCCTGAAGAAAAAGCAGTTTGCCTGAGTCTCTTGATAAGAAGTCAAATCAAGACTTGAATCACCCACCCAGGTATGGTGCTTGCTTCTAATCTTAGTAATTGGGAGGCCAAGACAGGAAGATCACAGGATTGACACTAGCCTCAGCAACTTAGTGAGGTCCCTCAGTAACTTAGTGAGATTTTGTTTCAAAATAAGAAATAAAATAGGGATGGGGCTGTGAGTTCAAACACTAGTACTTCCAGTACCAAAAAAAATAAATATATATAGACTTGAATCATCCAAATGAGAATAAAATCAGCCATCTGTATGCGGTCTCCACTCAGATATTCAATGCACACTGATCTGTGGACAAGTCCAGAACCAGGTCTGGAGGTCAATAGAACCAGGTGTGACCTGCAGCAGCACTTCCAAATATAGTCATTTCATGATCTGCACAAAAACCCCTGGTCAAGGAGTCAGTGGGGACGGGAGTCAGCATGTTCAGGATCACCAGGTGTCTCTTTCCTGGCCTGGAGGCACATCTGTCCCTCAGCCCAGCATTCTTTCCATAAAGGCTGAGTACCTTTTCCATCTAGGTATGCAGATACCTTGACAGTTTGAGTAACTGCTCATTCTCTCATCTGAATGTGGAATAGAACAATATCTACCTTGCAGCGGATTAAATGAGATACTACCTGGATTAAAGGAGGTAAAGTCTTTTCTCAGAGCTGGGGCTCACTAGATGAGAGTTGTCCTTCATCTGTGCTATAAGAAATAAGAAATAGTCCCTATCGCTGGCCGAGGTGGTGCACGCTTGTAATCCCAGTACTTGGGAGACTGAGACAGGAGGATTGTGCAGGTCTGAAGCCAGCATTAGCTACTTAGTGAGGCTCTCAGCAACTTAGTGAGACCCTGTTTCCAAATAAAATATAAAATAGGTCTGGGATTGTAGCCTGGAGGTAGAAAAGCCCCTGGGTTCAATCCCCAGTACGAAAGAAGAAAGAAAGAAAAGAAAAGAAAAGAAAAGAAAAGAAGAGAAAAGAAAAGAAAAGAAAAGAAAGGGGGAAGGAAAGAAAGAGGGAAGGAAGGAAGGAAGGAGAGAGAGAGAGAGAGAGAGAGAGAGAGAGAGAGAGAGAGAAAGGAGTTCCTATCCCCCTATCTTGAGAGGCTTGGAGTCACATGGTAAAAATGAGCATGCACAAAAATCACTAGTAGGAATCTCTCTGGGAGAGGTACCGCTCTTCCCTCCTGGAACATTCGCAGATGAGCAGTTGGTGAGGTAGAGGACCCACAGTGCAGGGCCTGTGAAGGTCAGTCTTGCCTGGCTGGGAGATGGAGGAGGCAGCGTTTGATTTGGCTTTGGCCGTCCATGGGCCTTGGCTGAGGAAGGACATTCCAGGCAGAAGAGGGTGAACGAAGCCCAATCTCAGGGCCCTGCTCTAAGAGATACTACCTCTTTTAATGCACTGCAAGGTAGGTAATGCTCTATTCCACATTCAGAAAGAAGTGGAGGCTCAGAGAGAAAAAGCAATTCCTCAAACTATGAGGGCAGGAAAGCTCACAGAAGGATAAAGACATCCTAACCATGACCAAGTGGCTTTAGGGTAGAGAAAACTAGTGGCTTTGTGTGTTACTAGGGGTTGAGCCCAGGGGCATTGTGACTCTGAGCTACACCCTCAGCCCTGTTTTATTTTTTTATTTTGAAACAGGGTCTCACTAAGTTGCAGAGGGCCTCACTAAGTAGTTGAGGCTGGCCACAAACCTGTGATCCTGCTGTCTCAGCCTCCCAAGTGCTGGGATGACAAGCGCGGTGACTTTAAAGGGCCAGTCTGCAGAAGCCAGAGACTCTGATGCTCCTAACTTCTAATTGCCCTTCCTCACTGAGGGTGCCAGCAAAGCTTAGTTGGCGGTATTGTTTTAGGATGAAGAAAGCTGGAAATTCCTTTCCTGGCAGCCAGTGCTTGAAAATGTTAATAATTATTAGGCTAGGTGACAACCTCTTGTTGGCAACAGAGCAGGGCAGTCTTAATTCTCCAGTGGGCCGATGCCTTCCTTCACGTTGCTGATTTAGGAGGTCTCAGCTCCTCAAATGACAAGCATTGTAATTTTACTAATATTTTGGTGTCAGGTTTAACTATGGATATATGCAGAAATGGAAATATGTGTTTCATAATGTACTGTGATTTATGAAGAGCAGAATTGGGGGCTGTATGAGATGATGTCTTAGAGTTTCTTTATTAGCTTCATTTTTAAGGATTATATTAATTATGAAAAGGTTTCACTAAATTCTGTTGTCTTCATTCTCATTCTTCTTCTGGGACTCTTGCTAGCTAGCTAGGAGAAAGGGCCAGCTCCCACCAGGCCCCGACCACACCATGGAGCCAGCCTCCTTTTGAATGTTTACACCCGTTTCCCGAACCTACTGCCATATTGCCGCAAAGGGCCCTCATAAAACACAAAACATAAATTCCAAGTGGGTGGTATTGATCCAATGGAGACTTTATGATAGGAAAATAAAGAGGTCTCAAAGTGAAGAGAAATAAAATGAGCGAGGCTGGTAAGTTTAGACAAGAACGTATACATCAGTGAGCTCCTAAGAGAGACAAAACCAGGCAGCGCCAGCAGGAGGGGGATGGTTTGTGTGCTCTTACTCTCAGGAATGAGGGGAGTTGAGAATACAGAGGGTGTTTGGGAAAAGGAGGAATGAGGCTTCCAAAAAGGTTGATATGCCCCGCTGGTTGCCCTGGCAATAGGCATGCCCCCAAATACAGTGATGTACCAAGGAGAATAAAAGGTGCCCCGTTAAGACAGGCAGTAATGAAGTGGGGTGAAAAATGAGAGAAAGGGTTACCACATGGTTTCCAGTTAGCCTCCCCTAGAGAGGGCCTAGGGAGGGAATCGGAAGAGGCTGCGTACCACTGCTAAAGGTGGGTCAAGAGGGGGAGAATCCCGAGGTTCCGGGGAGAGCGCAGCCTGCTGCTGACTCAGCCGGTAGGTGTTATCACCTAAAAGGGCCTTGGGGCTGAAGAACCTGCTCTTTCTTCCACTGGCCTGAGAGCATTGCTCAGGGTGGCACCTGCTTGTTACATGGCTAGTTAGATCCCACCCATTGCCACAGCCTAGAAAAGTTGAGTCTACCCAGAGGGCACCACGGGTATATAACCAAAATGACTACCATTATCTGCTGAAACTACCATCCAGCTTCCATTGCAAAATGAGTCTCAGATGTTCAGGGTTCATCTCTAGCTCAGGCACCCTGTCCTAGCGACAGCCCGGCATCTCCAGGGCCGTGTCTGCCTCCCTCCTCCATGCTCCAACCTGGGAAATACATACTGGTGGAGATGCCATGCACACTGTCAAAATGATTTGCCACAGAAAAGCGAACTGTGTGGCCTGGGCAACATCTGAACACAGGAAACAAAAGCCAAGAAAAGCAAAGACACATGAGATAGGAGACACCACATTCTAGGAATGCAGAGGTCACGTGACCAGGGCAAGGCATCCTGAAGGTCTTATTCCCTTCAGAATGACACCCAGAAGCAGACTTGAGAACCGGGCCACCGCTGAGTGTTTGCCTGTCTGGGAGCGCCCATGTGCACGGCTCAGGAGTAGAAAGGTCACAGCTCACAGCCTGCCACCCCCAGCCTAGGGTGGGAGGGGACACATGTGCTTCTGAGGCATCCCCAGCCATTGAGAGAAAAAGAGGCAATGCTTGGCGGTGTTGACGTCTTCAGCAAAATAGACTTCTACCTCCTCTCAGCAGTCAGGATGTTATCATTTTGACTGACTGACGTGTGTGTGTGTGTGTGTGTGTGTGTGTGTGTGTGTGTGTGTGTGTGTGTGCCCATACATGTGTGTGAGAAAGACAGAGAAAGAGCAAAGGAAGGAGAGACGGATGGAGGGAAGGAAGGGAAGAAACTCCAAGGCAAAAGATGGAGTATGCTTTTCCAGGTAAGTGTACAGCGGTTGCCCCTGAGAGCAGTCTCAGAAACTTAACTGTACAATGTCTGCTGGGGAACAGCCAGCATCACCAGTTTTATTGAAACTGGCTTTTAGGAGACCCTGTAATCAGCCAGGTTTGGTGGTGCACACCTGGATAGATGGTCTAAATACACACACCTGGTATGTAATAGAGACAAGACTTGAATGGTAAGTGCGGCAAAGGCTGGGCTTGAACCCAGGTCAATGCTAAACCAGTCCCTTGCATCGGGCAACCTGCTTGGCACCTCCGCATTCGGGGAGTGCCAGCGCCCACGTCGAGGCTGGCCGGCTCACCTATGTTCTGTGTGTTTCATGACATTTCCTTTCCCCTGAAGAGGGCACGTTCAGGAGTTGGGGGTAACCGGGCCCTGATATTTTCCATTCCTAATGGCTGCATTCAGCCCATAAGGTCCCCGCCTCTCTTCTGTGCCTGCTTTTTCCTAAGCTATCATGAAGGGAAGCATTATTCATGATTTATCTGAACAAGTCTAATAAAAAATTTCTCATAACACCGTTGTCCAGATAAGTCCAACAAGGACCTTTTCAGATGAAAAATCTCACCCTGCATATTGGAGAAAAGTCAGGAGCCTCAGATTAAAATGAAGGCTTTAAAATAGAAAGGATTTTAATTTGAAAACCCAGCTACACCGCATCCTCAAGGTCAGATGCACCCATCACCCACCAAATCCCCCTTCGTAGCACTGCCAAGGCAGGGCCCGGGTATGGAGAGCTGGCCCGGCCCTCTCTCCACCCTGCCCCGGGCTTCTGCGGTGGTCCCGTGTGTCACTCACCCAGGAGGGCTGTCTGGGGGTGGGTCCGGGCATGTCTGCCTCTGGAGAGGGGCCGCTCTCTGGCCGCAGTGGGGAGGAGGAGGACCTGTCCCAGGAACAGCAGCAAGCAGCCCGCGAGCATCGTCTCCATTTTCAACAGGAGGGCGAAGGACGAAGCTGTGGCACCCAACAGGAGAGAGGCCGGGTGAGATTTCTGGGTGTCCCTGAACTCTGGGTGCTACAGACCCACCGACCCCCCACTCCTTATCAGGTCTCAAATACACCACTCGTACCCCAAACGCCATTTGTGTTTGGTCTTTTAGAATTTCCGTAATGCTTGTGGGTAAGGTCTTCTTGAGTACTCTGGGCAGAGCATGCGCGGTGGGAATTTTTCACCAACTTTGATTACCAGAAGACTGAATGGAAAACCATTCAGTGGGGGGGAATCTATCTTGAAGTTTGTTTTTTTTAATCAATTATATTTATTATCAATTAACTACAGGCAAATTCTTTTTTTTTTTTTCTTTTTCTTTTGGTGGTACTGGGGTTCCTGGAAGCCCTTCTACCTCCGGGCTACACTCCCAGACCTATTTTTATATATTTTTTTTTTATTTTTGGAAACAGGGTCTCTTAAGCCAGCGCGCCGGGCTTCGAACCTGCGCCATCCTCCTGTCTCTGCCTCCCAAGCGTGGGGATTACAAGTGTGTGCCACCATGCCCGGCTAACTACAGGCATATTCTATGTCTTGAATTTGAAAAAGAAAAAGTTAGCCAGGCGTGGTGGCACATACCTGTAATCCCAATACTTGGGAGGCTAAGATGGGAGGATCGAGGGTTCAAAACCAGCCTCAGTGACTGAGGCCTCTGCAACTTAGCAAGACCCTATTTCTAAATAAAAATTAAACTGGGGCTGGGGATGTAGCTTAGAGGTAGAGTGCCCTGGGTTCAATCCCCATTATGAAGAAAGGAAGGAAGGAAGGAAGGAAGCAAGGGTATCTATAAAAATCTAAGTAACAATATCCATTTAGTCTATCAATAGCAGATGGCACCAATTAATATACATCAACTTCTCAAGCATTGCACAGCCTATCCCAGCCTCCCTGTGTTCCAGCCTCCGTCTCCTACACCATGTATTAAGAGGGGGCATGCTAGAGTGGCGGAGGGCTTGGACTGCACTAGACTGAGTCTCTGTGCCAGGCACTGTTCAAAATACTTTACATGTATTAACTCATTCAATTAACTAATATTCTTCCCACATTCCCAGAAGGCTCAGGGGGCCGAGTAGCTTGCTCAAGGTCACACACAGTTAGCAAGTGTCAGAGCCAACATTGAAACTCAGGGTGAGCAGGCCAGTTTGCCAGCACAGTGATTAGCAGGAAACTCAATTAGCTAAAAGTCAAGGCCCCAGAGGCCGATTCCTAAAAGGTCATCGCTGTTTCGCTGTCAGAGGCAGGGACAGGGCAGGGCGGGGCAAAGACCAGTTCTCAAAACTTAAAAAAAAAAAAAAAAGAATTGAATAATTCAGCAAACTGTTTGTTCAGCAAATCGCTTTCAGGAATTGACCTGGTGATGAGCCTCGGCCCGTCCACTCTGGAAGCCCACTGTTTTTCACACTTGCTGGATGGAGCGAGCTAACTTTTTACTATGCATTAAAAGTATGCTAAAATAGTGAATGTTTATTCTGCACTTACTACGTGCCAGGCACTGGGCCAAAGTCCTAAGTGACTTCATTCTTACAGTAAGTCAGAGAAGTAATTTGCCCGAGATCGTGCGTCTCATAAGGGGTGAAACTCCAAACCCACCAGCTCATTCCAGATGTCTACTGCCCCCCCTTAAATAAGTTACGTCTACTAATTGCACCTTTCACAATTTTAGCCCTGAAACTCTTTTCTAAGAAAAGAAGAAGAAAAAAAAAAAAAAACATAGACTAGCTTGCCTCTTTCTCTGATCTGAAGTCTATTATTTACTTTCAAGCTTCCTTGGAATTCATGACCTGATTTTATATGATACTATAAGAGTGTGATATCGTTTATATGTGACTTATTACTTTAATGCTATTCCCCTCTCTCCAATCTGAGCAAATACAAAGTCCGAGTTTACTTATTTCGAAATGTATGGAGCGTACTCTCGAGGCCCCCTTCTTTCCTGACACATCTGCTTTTATATCACACACTTAGAATAGGATGTGGTGGATAATTACTGCTTCCAAAAGACAAGCAGCCTGACATGTGACTGTGTTTACTGTGGATTTCAAGAAGTGTTTCAATTTCCAAGACACCATTGCTTAGCGAAAGGTACCAAGGATGAGTGAAAGGAAGGGAGCTAAAAATAAGCAAAACAAAATACTGTCTAACCTGAGCAAGTTTTGTTTTGTTTTTTGGTACAGGGGATTGAACCCAGGGGCATTCTACCTCTGAGCTCTACCTCCATTCTTATTTTTAATTAATTTATTAATTTATTAATTTATTTTGCAGTACTGGGGATTGAACCCAAGCGCATTGTACTTCCAAGCTACACCTCCAGCCCCATTTTGTATTCTTTATTTTGAAACAGGGTCTCACTAAGTGGTGGAGGGCCTCGTTAACTAGCTGAGGCTGGCTGTGAGCCTGTGATCCTCCTGTTTTGTTCATTTATTTACTTGTTTGTTTGTTTGTTTGTTTAGTGGTACTGGGGATGGAACCCAGGGATGTTTTACCTCTGAGCTACAACCCCAGCCCTATTTTTTATTCTTTATTTTGAAACAGGGTTTCACTGAGTTGCAAAGAGCCTCACTAAATAGCTGAGGCTGTCCACGAACTGCCATCCTCCTGTCTCAGCCTCCTGAATGCTGGGATTACAAGCACCACTCCAGGCTGATCCTCCTGTTTTAGCTCTAAAATACTGAGATCACAAGCGTGCACCACCATGCCTGGCATTATTTTAATTTTGCAAGAGGGCCTCACTAGGTTGATGAGAATCTCATTACTTTCTAAGGCTGTCCTCAAACTTATAATCCTCCTATCTCAGCCTCCCAAGTACTAGGATTATAAACCTGTGCCACCACACCCAGCTTGGGCAAGTTATTTCCCTCTCTCTCTCTCCCTCTTTCTCTCTTTCTCTCTCTCTCTCTTCTCTCTCTCTCTCTCTCTCTCTCTCTCTCTCTCTCTCTCTCTCTCTTTCTCTCTCTCTCTCTCTCTCTCTCTCTCACACACACACACACACACACACACACACACACACACACACTCTTTTAACCTAGGGGCATTCTACTTCCAACCTACACCCGCAGCCCTTTTTATTTTGAAACAGGCTCTCCTCATTTAGTTGCTGAGGGCTCATGAGGTGCTGAACCTGGCCTTGAACCTGAGATCCTTCTGTTTCAGCCTCCCAAGTACTGGGATTACAAGCGTGGGCCACCATATCCAGCAACTGAAAATATTTAAAACTTTCATTTTCACATTAATGCCATGGCAAGAGCCACAAAATGGTAGAAAATATTTGCAAAGCAAATACAAATGAATTATATCCAGATTGTATAAACCCTTATAACCCAGTAGAAAAAGACTTGAAAAGATGAAAAGTTTTTGCATCTTTTCACTTGAAAAGATGCAAGATATTTGAAGACTCCCATGATCAGAGAAGATCTTGAATGAGAAACACAAAAATGTGTTCAACACCCTTAGTCATTAGAAAACTACAAATTAAAACCACCGTGAGATGTCACAACAAACCCACCAGAATAGCAAAAATGTCAAATACTGATATAATCAAGTGTTGTCAAGAATGTAAAGAAACTTGAACCTTCATACATTGGTAAGAAGGCAAAGCGAGTCTACTTTGGAAAAAAATGTGGCAGCCTTTAAGGTAAACAGACCCTTGACAAATGACACGGTGTAGAGTGACCCGCTGTCCCAGGGCCACTCATGCTTTAATGCTGAAGTCCCACCCCTGGAAATACTTCAGTCCTCCGCAAACCAGACGTTTAGTCCCCTGTCCAGTGACCACCAGGCAGCGACCAGCAACCTTCATCCTAGGTATTTACCCAAAAGCTAAGAAAACACATGCACACAAAGACTTACACTCAGAAGTTTTTCAGCTAAAAACAGAAAACAACCCAAATGTCTATCATTGGATAAATAAATTATGGTATAGCCATACAATGGAATCCTACTCACCAATTATCTATTGGAAGAATCTCAAAAAGATTTTGAACCAGGCACAAAAAGACTAAGTACTGAACTAGTCTATTTATATGACATTTGAGAAAGGGCAAACTAGCCAGGTGTGGTGGTGCACACCTATAATTCCAGTACTTGGGAGGCTGAGGCAGGAAGATTGCAGGTTCGCTGCCAGCCTCAGAAATTTAGTGAAGTCTTCTGAAACTTAGTGCAACCTTGTTTCCAAACAAGAAATAAAATAGGACTGGGAAAGCCAGGCATGGTGGTGCACGCTTGTAATCCCAGCACTTGGGAGGCTGAGACAAGAGGATCCTGCAGGTTCGAAGCCAGCCTCAGCTACTTAGTGAGGCTCTCAGCAACTTAGTGAGACTCTCTTTCCAAATAAAATATAAAATAGATCTAGGAGTGTAGCCTGGAGGTAGAAAGCCCCTGGGTTCCATCCGTAGTACCACACACAAAAAAAAAAAGGACTGGGAATGTAGCTCGGAAGTAGAATGTCCCTGTGTTTAATCTCTAGCACCACAAAATACATAAATAAATAGGCAAAACTATAAAGCAGATCAATGGTTCCAGGGATAGGGGTATAAAGGTACAAAAAGGAAATCAAATGTGAGGGATGTTTAGGAGGTGATGGAAATGTTTACATTATGAAAATGGTGGAGCTATCCATTTGTCAAAACTCATGCAATTGTACACTTAAATTGATAAATTTTAGTTAGGTGTGGTAGCCCACACCTATAACCCCAGTACTTGGGAGGCTGAGACAGGAGGATCAGCCTCTGTGGTTCAAAGGCAACCACAGAAATAATGAGATCGACTCTTAGCAACCTAGT
The DNA here is from genome assembly GCF_963383645.1 of Muscardinus avellanarius. Taxonomy (NCBI): domain Eukaryota; kingdom Metazoa; phylum Chordata; class Mammalia; order Rodentia; family Gliridae; genus Muscardinus; species Muscardinus avellanarius. The sequence goes on from NC_137789.1 coordinate 41,876,168, forward strand.
GATAACCTGTTTCAAAACAAAAAGTAAAATTGGGCTGGGGGTGTAACTCAGAGGTAGAATGCTCCTGGCTTCAATCCCTAGTACCACCAAAGAGAGAGAGAGAGAGAGAGAGAGAGAGAGAGAGAGAGAGAGAGAGAGAGAGAGAGAGAGAGAGAGAACATGGTGGCGCATGGTGGCACACGCTTGTAATCTCAGCATTTGGGAGGCTGACACAGGAAGATCGTGGTTCGTGGACAGCCTCAGCCTCTACTTAGTGAGGACCTTTTCAACTCAGTGAGACCCTGTTTTCAAATAAAGAATAAAAAAATAGGTCAGGGGTGTAGCTCGGAGATAGAATGCCCCTGGGTTCCAGCCCCAGTACCACAAACAAAAAAAAGAAAGATTCATTTTATGGTTTGTGAGTTAAACTTCCAAAAAGCTGTTAATAGATAAGGGAAGGGGGAAAGAATACTATCTAGATACCAACATAAAACCACTGGGGCAATATTAATGTCAGAGAAGATAGGTTTTCTTTAAAACTACAAGGGCAGGGAAACAAGAGAAAAGTAAGTCTGTGCATGCACCCATCTCGAGGTCATTTCTCAGTTGGACATTTACAGCTTTCAACAGCTGAAGAACAGGCGCCATCTCTAACCAGAGCGTGGAATGACATCTGGGACCAGTGCATCCGGCATACCAGCATAGGAGAACTGTGCTGAGAGAGGGAGGTTAGCTCAATCTGAACAGATCCCATGAAGCGTTCGGAACATGGAAAGAATATTTTAAAATAATACAAAGGCTTTGACTTTTGTCTTAACAATTTTTCTCCTCTCAGAGGGACAATGAGTCTTTTCATTGAACTTTACCAAGGGGCTGGTGGAAAAGAGAGGAGACTGTTCTGACTTTCTTAGCCCCGGGTTCTTCTAAGCATCACTGTTGTGGATCGACGAGGGAGTCCAGTCCCCACAGAGCCCACAGTATGTGCTCGGGCCTTGTGAGCAGAGGCCTGGCTCTTGACACCTGTGACCTCACAGCGGTGACACAACTCCCTGGGCTTTCGTTAGTCAGCTGTAAAGTAAGAGGCATGGCCTGAAAGCAGTTGTTTCTCAACCTAAATCAGACCACAGGCCAGGAAGACTCTGCCATCCTTCTGCAGAAGGTGAGCCGACCCCCTCCCAGTGTGCAGAGAAAGGGGGCAGGTATGAATGTTAATTAAATGTCTCTGGTGGGCCAGGCTATATTCCCATAAAAGAAGAGTCATGCTCCCCCAGAGGGCAGGTTTGCTTATTCATTCTCTCTCTCTCTCTCTCTCTCTATCTCTATCTCTATCTCTATCTCTCATCTCTCTCTCTCTCTTTCTCTCTCTCTCTTATCTCTATCTCTATCTCCATCTCTCTCTCTAAGAGGAGAAGTCCCCACTCTTTCTGAATGTATATTTCTGTTTTCCCTTAAATAAACATATCTATAGCACTACTCTGTCTTGGAAATTCTTTTCCAACTTGCATCCGTGCCAATATGTGCAAATCTACTTGTGCCACCACACACACCTACTCAAGGCTCCCATCCAAGTTGGAAGAACTCAGATTCTATAAAGCTGGGTGCCATTGTTCACGGTGCCTGGCTTGCAGTGCCTTCTCTGTGTCCTCCATGTACTGAATGCCCAATTTTGTAAATTGTGTGTGTGTGTGTGTGTGTGTGTGTGTGCGCGCGCGCGCACACATATGGCTCTGGTGATTGAACCCAGGGGCATTCTACCTCTGAGCTATACCTTTAGTCCTATTTTATTTTTATTTTTGAAACAGCATTTCACTAAGTTTCAGAGGGCCTTGCAAAGTTGCTGAAGTGGCCACAAACTGGTGATCCTCCTGTATGCCTCTCAAGTACTAGGATTACAAGTGTGTGCCACCATGCCTGGCTGTAAAATATTTTTTAAACCTCTGTAATCCCAGTACTTCAGAGGCAGAAACAGAAGGATCGAAGGTTCATTCCCAATTTAGCAATTTAACAAGACTCTCAGCAATTTAAGAAGACCTAATTTTTTCCCCCTGTGGTGCATTCTACCACCAAGATAAACCCTAGCCCTATTTTTTTTATCCTTAATTTTGAAACATGGTCTCATTGACTTGCAAAGGGCCTCACTAAATAGTTGAGGCTGGTCACGAACCTTGAACCTCCTGTCTCAGCCTCCCAAATGCTGGGATTACAAGGGTGCAGCACCATGCCTAGCTAGGAAGACCCAATTTTAAAATAAAAATAAAATGCCGGGCGTGGTGACACACGCTTGTAATCCCAGCATTTGGGAGGCTGAGACCAGAGGATTACAGTTCATGGACAGCCTCAGCTACTTAGTGAGGCCCTCTGCAACTCATTGAGACCCGGTTTCAAAATAAAGAATAAAAATTAGGGCAGAGGGTGTAGCTTGGAGGTCGAATGCCCCTGGGTTCCATCCCCAGACCCATAAATAAATAAATAAATAAATAAATAAATAAATAAATAAATAAAAATAAAGCTGGTGGTATAGCTCAGAGGTACAGTGCTCTGGGTTCAATCCCTAGTAACAACACCAAAAAAAGATGAAAGAAAGAAAGAAAGAAAGAAAGAAAGAAAGAAAGAAAGAAAGAAAGAAAGAGAAAGAGGGAGGGAGGGAGGAAGGAAGGAAGGAAGGAAGATGCTCTATTTATTTAGGAGAAATGCTCTATTTATTAAAAATTGTTTAGGTGGGAGTGGTGGCACATGCTTGTAAACCCAGTGCTTGGGAGGCTGGGATAGGAGGATTGTGCAGGTTCGAAGCCAGCCTCAGCTACTTAGTGAGGTTCTCAGCAACTTAGTAAGACCCTCTTTCTGGATAAAATATAAAATAGGTCTGGGAGTATAGCCCAAAGGTAGAAAGCTTCTGGGTTCCATCCCCAGCACCACACACACAAGAAAGTTGTTTATATAAACAGTTTTCTCCAGGCGTTGTGGTGCATGCTCGTAATCCCAGCACTTGGGAGGCTGAGACAGGAGGCTTGCAGTTTGCAGGCAGCTTCAGCTACTTAGTGAAGCCCTTTGCAACTCAATGAGACCCTGTTTCAAAATAAAGAATAAACATAGGGCTGGGGGTGTAGCTTGGAGGTAGAATGTGCCTAGGTTCATTCCCAGTACCACAAAAAGAAAAAAAAATTTTCTGTTTTATTCAAACAATGTTTTCAAATGCCTTATTTGCCTTTCTGACATTGATATCTTAGCAGCACTAAAGACGCCTTTGAGTCTTAGTATCTTTGCTTCTTAATTATTTAAGATTTGTACTTTTTGAATTTAAAAAAGTGAATATAATGCTATTGCTAGAAATTTCATCCCGGGCCACCAGTCCTCATTTATGTTAATAATGATAGCTGTGATTTTTTTTATATGTCCTGAAAGCACAAATTCTTAATCTCTAGAAGTTAACCACTCATGCTTTTCCTTAACATGACCTTTAAGGATGTGATGTTCCATGCCATCCAGTCCTTGCGATCATGAAGTTGTACCCTCAGGACTAATTACTAAATCTGAGCCAAAGTTTCTGCCAGTTTTGGTCAATTGCTTTCTTTAAGTGTCCCAAACTACCATGATTGAGGTCATTTTTGGCTAATGTGTCTTCCCCAAACAGTACTTGGTTCGAAATAGTTGACAGAGCTCCCTGTACTCCAAGAAACTTTGCAAGGACTCAGCTATAAGGCAATTTCCTCTCTTCCAATGAACAATGTCTTGGCAAAACCCCTCATTTCATACGATCTTTTTCCCTCTCCTCCGATCCCACAGGGTCCTGCCTGATTTTTGCCCATGATGTTTCTCCTGTGCCCTTCCCTTTCCACAGCCATGGCCCTAGACCTGGCTCTTACAACAGAGAGACTACGAAATCCTTGGCAGAGATTTCTGATCGTCCCCTGGTCTTCCTGGCCCCTCTTCTTTAGTGGTGGAGTCTCCACTTTCAAAATGGACACGTGACGCACTAGATAAGGACCCTGAGTCTCAGCGCCCCCCTCCCTTGCTGACCAGAGGGAGGAAGGGAGTGGAGCATGCGGCTTCTGTAAAGTGGCTTCCTAGCTTGTTCTCTCCTAATGCCTGGGGCAAGGGCATCCTAGCTGGAGACCCAGCAGTTATCTTGAACCAGAGGCACCACAGGAAGGGAAGCCATACCCAACAAGGCACAGAAGTGTAGGTCCCTGGCCCTGCACACGCTTGGGACCCCGTGCCTTCAGCGGTCTTTTTTTTTTAATAATAATAATTTTTTTTATTGTGGTACTGGGGATGGGACCCAGGGGATTCTACCTCTGACCTAAACCCCCAGCCCCATTTTTAATTTTTATTTATTTATTTATTTATTTTGGTGGTACTAGGGGTGAACCCAAGGGTTTTCTACTCCCGGGCTATACGCCCAGACCTATCTTATATTTTATTTGGAAACAGGGTCTCATCAAGTTGCCAAGAGCCTCACTAAGTAGGTGAGGCTGGCTTTGAACCTATGCTATCCTCCTGTCTCAGCCTCCCAAGCGTGGGGATTACAAACATGCGCCACCATGCCCAGCTTTTTTTTTTTTTTTTTTAGTTTAGTTTTAGGGGTTTTGTGTGTGTGTGTGTGTGTGTGTGTGTGTGTGTGTGTGTGTGGTATTGGGGACAGGGGATGGGACCCAGTTTAGTTTTAGTTGTTTGTGTGTGTGTGTGTGTGTGTGTATGGTATTGGGGACAGGAGATGGGACCCAGGGGATTCTACCTCTGAGCTAAACCCGCAGCCCCATTTTAAAATTTATTTTATTTTTTATTTATTTATTTTGGTGGTACTAGGGGTGAGCCCATGGGCTTTCTACCTCCGAGCTATACTCCCAGACCTATTTTATAGTTTATTTGGAAACAGGGTCTCATCAAGTTTCTGAGAGCCTAAGTAGGTGAGGCTGGCTTCGAACCTGTGCAATCCTCCTATCTCAGCCTCACAAGCATGGGGATTACAAATGTGCGCCACCACACCCGGTTTTTTTTGTTTTTTTAGTTTAGTTTTAGTTTTAGTTTTTGTGGTACTGGGGACAGGGGATGGAACCCAGGGGCATTCTAGCTTCGAGCCACACACCAAGCCCTATTTTTTTTTTTTTTAATTCTTCATTTTGAAATAGGGCCTCACTACAAAGGGCCTCACTAAGTGGGAGCTAAGGCTGTCCATGAACTGTGATCCTCCTGTCTCAGCCTCCCAAATGCTGGGATTACAAGTATGCACCACCATGCCCAGCTTCTCAGTTTGTTTGTTTCTTTTTTTTTGGGGGGGTGGTCTGGGGATGGAACCCAGGGGCATTTGACCTCCGATCTACACCCTCTGTCCTATTTGGTATTTTTATTTGGAAACAGGGTCTCACTAAGTTGCTGAGGCTGGCTTTGAAGCTGTGCGATCCTCCTGGCTCAGCCTCCCAAGCACTGGGATTTCAATCGTGCGCCACCACGCCCGGCTCTTCAGGGATCCTGAATCCAAGATCGAAATAAACTCGCTTCTGTGATCCACTGTTATTTTGATCTTTTCCACAGTTATTCTGGTCTTGCAGCTAAACCTAATCATGATAAACTGTTTTCAGTTTTCTCTACTGAACCCATCTGGTACCTATGGCTAAATCCCATCTTGCCAACATAATACCATGCTTATTATGCTTCTGCTCAAATGCCGTCAGTGACTTCTGCATACCAATAGGATCAAATTGCGACTGCTTAGCTCGGCATTCAAAGCCTCACAATCTGGTCCTATGCTACAATGTCGACCTTAACAACTCCTCCATTAAATACCACTCAGACACACACACACACACACACACATACACACACACACACACACATCATTAACCCTCTATTACAGAACTGTTGATCCACATAATGTCTCTTAATTTCTGCTGAATAACCGAGCTTATGACAACTAAGGTATGGGTAAGTAGTCACTCCCTTTTAAAATGAATTGGTGCCGGGCATGGTGGCACACACTAGTAATCCCAGTACTTGGGAGGCTGAGATAAGGAGGACTGCACAGGTTCGAAGCCAGCCTCAGATACTTACTGAGGCTTTCAGCAACTCAGTGAGACCCTGTTTCCAAATAAAGAATGAAAAACAGGGCTGGGAGTGAGCTTGGAGGTAGAAGGCCTCTGGGTTCCATCCCCAGTACAAAAAAGGGGGGTGGGGGTGGCAATAAGATAGACATCGTGGTGGCACAGGCCTACAGAGCCCAGTACTTGAGAGGCCGAGACAGGAGGATTCCAGATTTGACACAAGTGCTCAGTAATTTAGCAAGACCCTGTCTCAAAATTAAAAAAAAAAAAAAAAACCTAGGCCGGGCGTGGTGGCGCACGCTTGTAATCCCAGCATTTGGGAGGCTGAAACTGGAGGATCGCGGTTCGTGGACAGCCTCAGCTACTTAGTGAGGTCCTCTGCAGCTAAGTGAGACACGGTTTCAAAATAAAGAATAAAAAATAGGGCAGGGGGTGTAGCTCGGAGGTCGAATGCCCCTGAGTTCCATCCCCAAACCCGCAAAAAAAAAAAAAAAAAAAAAAAAAGAAAAACTTAAAAAGGGTTGGGGGTATAGTTGAGTGGTAAGAGCATGACTGGGTTCAATCCCCAATATCACAAAAAAGAAGAGGAAGTAAAGTAGTGTAATGGGATTTTACACCGCAATGCCAAAGAACGGGTTGTTGCTTCATACATTAACTTTTTTGGCGGAACTAGAGATAGAACCCAGGGGCATTTTAATTCCGAGCTACAACCCAAACCCTTTAAAAAAAAATTTTTTTTTAAGTAGGGTCTCACTAAGTTGCCGAGGCTGGCCTCAAACCTGCAATCCTTCTGTTTTCACCTCCTGAGTACTGGGATTCCAGGTGTGCACCATTATGTCCAGCTGGGATTAAAGATCTTGAGATGGGGAAATCAGCCTGGGTTTTTCCTGGTGGGCCCAATGTAATCACAAGTCTTTGTAAGGGGAGGAGGGTAAAGAGAAGAGGGAGACAGGGAAGCTGGGAGTAGGGAGTGAGAGAGATAAGGAAAGACAGAGACAGAAGGGGAAAGAAACCTCCAGGACCGCAAGATAATAAGTTTTTGCCTACTACATTTGTGGCAATTTGTTATAGTAACCATAGGAAATTAACCCAATAACCTAAAATAGTAAAAGATTTCCAATGGGCAATAAGCCATGTTTCCACAGGTAGATGAAGTTTGCTTTGAAAATACTCTCAGAAGAACTTTCAAAAAATATTAGCTGGAGCCAGGTGTGGTGGCGCACGTTTATAATCCCAGCATTTGGGAGGCCAAGACAGGATTGCGGTTCACAGCCAGCCTCAGCTACTTAGTGAGGCCCTTTGCAACTCAGTGAAACCCTGTTTCAAAACAAGAGTGCAAAATAGGGCTGGGTGTGTCACTTGGAACCCCCTGGATTCCATCCCCAGTACCGCAAAAAAAAAAAAAAAAATAGCTGGGCCAGGTGTAGTGATGTACACCTGTAATCCTGGTATTTGGGAGCCTGAGATAGCCTCAACACCTTAGCAAAACCCTGTCTCAAAATAAAAAATAAAATGGACTGGGGATGTAGCTCAGAGGTAGAATGTCCCTGGGTTCAATCCCCAATACATACATAAACTATATATATTTATAAACTGGTTCACCTGCTCAGGTACTGATTTTTATATGAGGTTTTTAATGAAAATTTCAGATTCAGTCAACTCTCTGAATACTTATAACATCCTACACACTGCGTTGGACAATTTTACCTTGATTACTTCATTTGGCCCTTAAAACAACCTTAGGACACAGTATTACACCCACTTCATGGATGCTGTAACTAAGGCCAAGGTAATACATATAACCAATAAACACTGATCATCTTATCCTGAGCCAGGCACTGGGCTAAGCATTTCACATGCCCCTAACTAGTTCAATTTTCTCAACAACCCTATTTCTTGTTCACAGATGAGGAATCAGAAGCACAGCGTCTAAGTAAGTTTTCAAAGTCCTTCCAGGTACGAGAGGCCAGAGCAGGAGCCCAGGTCCTGTGGGTGCTGAGAGAGCGTGCTGTGAGCTGGCTTTCTCACGTCAAAGTCACTGTCATCGTCCTGACCACCAATTACTCATCCCCGCCGAGGCCTCTGGAGTGCCGCCCAGCCCGACCTCGGAGCCCCTTCAGGCGGTGGTGGCTGTCTGCTGAGCCACATGGCAGGGTTCGAGGATGACCTCACGGGCTGAAGCTCCAAGTGGCAACTGGTCCCTTGGAAGGGCCTCCCTGGCGCCGTTTCCTAGCAACCGTAACACAGGCTCCCCTCCTCCCTCTTCCCCTGGCCCACCTGAGTCACCCCCACATGCACGTTAATCAGAGGTGGGCCCTTACCGCCCCTGAAAGATGGGGCATCCCAGGAGAGGATGGCATACTGCAGAGCAGAGGGCGGGGGGCCCAGCAGCCTTTCCTCGCCCCCACCCACTCAGGTACCAGTGAGAACCCCTTCTAGGCAAACAGCTGATTTTCTCCCAGGCCCCCTGAAAGCTCTTTTTCCTCCCCTGCTTTCAGAGGGCCTCTCTCTTCTTTCCCTCAAATCCCAGGCCTCGTCTCCACCACGTTTGCTGACAGAGACCTATGGTGTTGGCTGCTAGGAGCTTAGGGCTGAAGACTGTCTCGGGGTGTTTCAGATGGGACTCTGCTAGTGGCTCTGGTTTGCCTGGGTCTGGACTCTGGGAGCCAGGACCCGAGACCCCTGATTTGTAGAAAAGAGAGTCCTGGCAACTTGGGCGTCTAAGACAGGATTCTATTGGCCAGAATAGAAGGGCGAAAGGATAGTGAGCTGAAGAGCCACAGGTATCTATCTGCCTTCTCAGCTGAGGAACTAAGGGACCAAGCTGCAGGGGACAGAGAAAACAAACGCTCCAGGACAAAAACTGTCAAGGGACCTTGACAGGGCTCTGTGGAGCTGTCTCCTGTAAGGAGGCACGGTGGGGGACTTCTGAGTGGAAAATCCCAGCTACACACGTATGAGAACTACCTGCTACCCTCACCCATCCACCCAGACAGAGGCTTGCTTTCTCCCTTAGGGAGGGGGCGAAACCCTTGCTCACACCAACGCCTTGCTTTTTCTAGAAAGAGCTCACCATTTAACCTTAGGATGTTCCAGGAACTGTTCTAACTTGTCCTATCTCACTTAATCCTCAGCCCTGAAGTATCATCATTCTCATTAGACGGGGAAGCGGAGGCGCGGAGCCGCTGGGCCCCGCCAGGTCTCCCAGCCGGTGAGCTGCACGGCCAGGGCTGGCCTGGGCCGGCTGACCCGAGCTGCTGCCCACCCCCCCCTCCCCCGCGCCCGGCCGGTGCCTCGGAGGCCGGGGGCCCGCGCTTGGACGCAGATGCAGTGCGGCTTCTTGGTTTACCGCCATCTGGAACTTGGGCTTGTTCAGGGTAGGAGCGTGTCCCTGAGAAGGGACCTTCCTGGGTGCCCCGTCTTGGGGGACGCCCACCAGGGATGCCCCCCAATTTTCTGTCCCCTCTCCAATCTGCCCTGCAGGTTTCTAGCAACTACAAAACGCCCTCCCTGTCCCCTCCCTCTCCTTCTCCCACGGCGCAGGGAAGCGCTGGGCTGCCGGCGAGACGGGGAGGAAGCCCGGACGATCCAGCGTGGAGCTCCCAGCCCACGCGGGCGGGCGGGCGGGCGGGGGGCTCGGAATCATCTTCTGCCAGTGGAATAGGAAGCTCCCCGACACCCGCTCCACAAGTCCCGACTCCCCGGGTGGGTGCCGCCGGGTCCTCCCCGGGCCCGGGGCAGCCGCGCCGCCCCCTCCCCGGTGCCCGAGGGTCGGAGGCTGCAGACCCCGGGGGCTCGGGGTGCGGACCGCGGGCAGCGCGCCGCCTCACCTGCAGCTGGCGGCCGGGGCCGAGGCGGGGGCGCAGCCCCGGGTCTCCCTCGCCGGCGACCTGGCCCCGCTCGGGGCCGCGCGTGGGAGCCGAGGAAGAAGCCCGAGCCGCGGCCGCCGCTCCCTGCAGCCGCCGCCGCCGCCTGCGAGTCCCATCCCAGAGCCTCCCTCGCTCGCGGGCGGCCTGGGAGGCTCGGCGGGGCGGGCGGGAGGCGGCGCCGCGCGCGGGTGGGTGGGGAGGGCGGCGGGAGGAGGGTGCGCTCGCTGGGGACCGGGGAGGCGTGGGGGAGCGGCCCCCCGAGCTGGGCAGCCTGGCCGGATCCCGGGATCGGACTCCAGGGGTCCCGAGTCCCGAGCCTTAGGGGCTCGTCCCGGTGGGGGTGGGGAGGTACCTCCTGGGGAGTCCTATATCCTGAACGTGGGGGTCATCTTATACAGGAGGCATTCATCGACGACGATGAAGAAAGAGAGAGAAAAAAGTGGCGAAATTGGAATTACGGTGACAAGCGCCAGAAGCTGTTTTGGCAGTGCTCAGACCACGCCACCGGCGCCAATTCGTATCACCAGAGCTTCCGCTGGCCCGAGAACCAGGCCCTGCGGTGGGGAGGGGGTAAGGACTCCAGGACGGAGAAGCCTAGATTCCTACCCTGAAGGAACGGTGAAAGTCTAGTTCAGACAAGACTTTAGATACATTATGGGCAAGACATTTGCAACTTTGTCAAACCTTACCTTGGAGGTTCCCACAGAGCCTTGGAGGGATGTGGGCCCCAAAAGTGATCGTGGTGGTTGGGTGAATGGAGCTGGTTTCCCCCACTGTACCCAGCCTGTGCGAGAGGGCTCCGCAACAGGCCAGGACATCTCCTAATAAAGCTCCAAAATGCGATCTCCAAACCACTAACCCAAAGCACACAGTTCAGGTTTGAACAAGCTACTGGGAGAGGCAGCAGAATGCAAATCCTTTGCAGAGTGCCAGAGTCCAATCATTTTAGGTGCTTGGCTGCCCTAATTCTGTAACTAACCATCACTTCTATCTGATGATAGACTTGGTTTCTGGAATATGAATACATGCTGCGCACGAAACCATTTCTTCAGAAAAGCTCCAGTCATAAAGAAAGGGGTAAACATGCTCTGGCCATCAGGCAAGGTAAGGGTACCACACCTCCAAGAAAGAATCTTGGATTCAAAGTGCCTTGATCCCTTCCTCCACCGCTTAGGCCTGCAGGGTGCTGCTCTTGGCTGGCTGCACTGATCAGAAATATTCTCTGTATGTCTTTGGGAGGAGGAAGGTGGAGGTCAAAAAGCAGAGGAAAGTCTTCAGGAAATGTTTGGTCTCGAAAGCCTTGGATCCCACAGCAGAAAATTCTTCCTGAGTCCGGGCCAGTGAAAATCCCCTAGGAGCTGGGGAAGTTGAGTTACAGTTTATGGAAACTTATATTTAAAATGTGTAGCCCCAGTCCAAGACACCAGCATGATCCGGTAATTTACCGGGGAAAACAATAGCAATTTGGAAATCTTTCCAAATTTTAAGGAAATTGTGATTTAGTAACTGATTCCAGAGACTCTGCTCTATGCCAACTAAAATGGGTGTTTTTCCCCTGGAGAGTTCCATTGGAATTCTCCAGAATAGGAAATCTCTGTATGGAGCGTGCCTGGGGCCAAGTCAAATAGGTCAGATGGGTTGTCCTACCTTGAAAGATGGTCTTCGGGTCTGCCAAAAAAATAAGAAAGCAAAAGCAAGTTCAGTGTCCTGAAAAATGAAATCAGAGCAATTACTTAACTTAACTTCTTGGTTACCTTGGGAAAGGGGGAAATACAAGTTGATAATAAAGGCTACTGGGGAAAGGCCAAATTTGCTTTGTGTGCCGGGGGCCCTGCTATGTGCTAGATGTACAAAGGACCTTATTCAGAAGGAGCATGGAGTTAAGATTTTCAGCTCTCATGTGGGCGCTCATGCAAGCCTGCAAGAACTAGATCGAGTGGTATCTGAGAGCTCACAAGTTGGACAGAACTGATTACTGTTCGGTCACACCTTGGTAGCCCTGCAGCAGGTCAACTCTCGGCTCTCTGTCTCCACTTAGGGTCTACCGTGGAGTGCGGATTTGGCTCCGGTGGGGTGAGGAGGTGTCATTTGACCCAGACTCCACATTCATGAGGAGTCTGAAATGAGGACTTGTGACTTACACACCCATTTGTTCCTGGTAAACTTTAGAACTTTGGGGTTTGCACTCGAATTTTTCTTGTTCAAGACCTAGTTTATCTGGCCTAGAGGAGAGAATGAACTCAGACTAGAAACATGAAGGGGACTAGAGTCTGAGGAAAGTAAAGAACAGACAGGTTGGCGCTGACAGATGGCCGAAAATAAGTCTGGCACTGACCGTGTGAGCAGAAACGTAAAACTGCGATGACCTTCACCTGTGTGTGTCTGGATGAAAGATGACACCCATTCCATGTGAATGACCGATGTTTCCACCCCCTTCCTCAGGTAGAAGAGCAGGATGCCCCCTCTGTCAGGCCAGCAGCTCACCTGCAGGAGCTGGAGATGAGGAGTTGCAGGTGGAGCACTGCAAGTTGGTGACTGGATTTCCACTGCCGGTTCAGGATAGGAAAGTTTTCTGGAAGGGCAATGCTCCTGTTCTGGCTTGTATTTTAAATCACCCAAACCTCATGCGTTAGACTAAGCAGCCATGTTTAGAGGTTGGGGACTTGGTAGTAAAAGGTGTCTGGAAGTGTGGCTGGGGACAGTACACCTCCTCTCCTCCCTACAGCTTCCTTTTCCTCTCTCCCCTGCCACCATGAGTAGATACAGGTGCTCTCCCTCCCCTCTCCTCCCCACCATTATGTCCTGAGGACCTGCAGTCCCAGCTCCTGCTCAGAAGCTGGTATAACATGGACTGGAAACTCCAGAACTGTGAGCAAATAAAATCCTTCCCCCTCCAAGTTTTTCATGTCAGGTGTTTGGATCATAGCAGGGAGAACAACGACTCAAACAACTCCTTTCTGGATGCTCCATCAACGTGGACAGCCGGCCCTGTGTCTAGAGGATGCCCTGGAGGACAGGCTGACTGATGGTAGCATTGTCCCAAGAGAAATGGGTTCTAAATAAATATATCAAGCCAACTTTGGACATACAAATCTGTAGCAAAGTCAAAAATTTATTCAGAGAAACAAAACATATTTCAAAGAGGCTACAAATGTTTTTTATGTGATCTTAAACTTAACCATGAAGTCCTGTGGGAAAGCACTAGGCCTTTTGCTTGTTTGCAAATCTTGTCCAGTACAATGTTGTTGTTTGTTTGTTTGTTTGTTTGTTTTATTTTGAAGGGACTGGGCTGCTGAGGCTTTTACCAGCATTTAGGGTCTTGTAGTTTTTGTGGAATCAGGTTGATGAGGCTACCAATCAATAGTGAGATGGCCGGGCGTGGTGGCGCACGCTTGTAATCCCAGCATTCGGGAGGCTGGGACACGAGGATTGTGGTTCGTGGACAGCCTCAGCTACTTAGTGAGGCCGTCTGCAACTCAGTGAGACCTGGTTTCAAAATAAAGAATAAAGAATAGGGCAGGGGGTGTAGCTCGGAGGTCAAATGCCCCTGGGTTCCATCCCCAGTCCCGAAAAAAAAAAAAAAAAAAAAAAAGAGAGTGCAGTGGAGAGCCTTTAAGCACAGGCAAGAGTGAGTGGGAAGCCAGGTGTGATGGCGCACACTTGTAATCCCCGCACTTGGGAGGCTGAGACAGGAGGATCGCACAGGTTCAAAGCCAGCCTCAGCTACTGAGTGAGGCTCTCAGCAACTTAGTGAGACCCTGTTTCCAAATAAAATAGAAAATAAGTCTGGGAGTTTAGTCTGAAGGTAGAAAGCCCTGGGGTTCCACTTCCAGTATTAAAAAAAAAAAAATTCAGTGGGAAAGTTTTGCCTCTTTGAATACTGACATCGCAGGCTGAGCGGAGCTGGCTTGTGAAGTGCACCACTCAGCAGCACTGACTGCTGCTGCTTTCACCCTGACCCTGGGAACTGGCAGAGTGGTCTAGGATTGGAAGCCAATAGCCTCGTCTCTGTGACACTCCATTTACTACCTTCTCTCAAGAACATCAATGAGTCTACGTCTGCATTGGCTGCCTGGTGTTAAATCAGGTTGCAAGATACTTGGACAATGACTACGCGCATGTGTCCTCTAAGATCCCCCGGCATGCTGGCAGAGCTCAACGCGTGGAGACTCAAGAATAACAAAAACATCAACAGTTAGGACTTTTACACATCCCCTCTTGCCAAAGAAAGGAACTGGCACATGGTTATTACCGGAGTCCAACAGGAAGAGACACCAGAAATGCTTAGGGAACAATGTGACGGAGTCACACTCAGATCACGAGATGGAGCAGTAGGATGCAGTGCAATCAGGTGGGTAATATCACTGGTAGAGAAGCCTCTGCGAAGAGGCAAGAGGGATGTCTTGACACATCTAAGAAAGGGATTGGCAAAGGAATTCCCAAGTATGGAAAGTGCCAGGAAGTTGGCTATCTCCACACTCTCTGTCAACACGTGTGTATGTGTGTGTGTGTGTATCTTAATATCTTAATATATATTAAGAAGTTGAGAAGAGGATGCAATAACCAAAGTGTTGTTGTTGTTGTTTTGTGGGGGGGGGGGTGGTACTTGGACTGAACCCAGGAGCATTCTACCTCTGAGCTATACCCCCAGACCTATTTTATTTATTTACTTATTAATTAATTAATTAATTTATTTATTTATGGTGCTGGGAATTGAACACAGGGACATTCTACCTCCGAGCTATACCTCCAGCCCTGTTTTATTCTTTATCTTGCAACAGGATCTCAGTAAGTTGCAGAGGGCCTCACTGAGCAGCTGAGGCTGGCCTTGAACCTGCCATTCTCCTGTCTCAGCCTCCCAAGTATTGAGATAACAAGCATGTCCCACCGCACTTGCCTCAATAACCAAAGTTTTAAAGGGTTGAAAGTTTCTTCCTCTTATAGCAAAGTTTCTACAGATAGCTTAGCATTCCTGGCCAGGCCTAATAAGAGGGCACCAAGCAACACTACTTTACTTTGATAGCCAGCTTACACATGGGACAGAACAGTGTGTCAGGACAATATTTAAAAATCAACTAATCATATCACTAAAGGACAAAACCCACATGGTCTTTATGATGGATGCAAAAAATATATTTGACAAAATTCAAGACTCCTTCAAACTAGAAATAGAAATTTTCTCAACCTAATAAAGGTTATCTACAAAAAACCCACAGTCAACATTATTATTATTTGGCACTGGAGATTGAACCCAGGGGCATGCTACCTCTGAGCTACACCTCTAGCCAGCCTGCCCTTCCCTCTTTCATTTCTTTCTTCTTTCCTTCCTTCCTTGTATGCAGTACTGAGGATTGATCCCAGAAGCATTCTACCTCTGAGCTATAGCCACAGACCTACTTTTATTTTGAAACAGAGTCTCACTAAGTTGTGAGGCTTGCCTTAAACCTGCGATCCTTCTGTGTCAGCCTCCCAAGTACTGGGATTATAAGCATGCACCACCACACCCAGATCCAGTATTATATTTATTTTATTTTATTTTATTTTTGGTGGTACTGGAGGTGGAACCCAGAGGATTTCTACATCCAGGCTATACTCCCAGACCTATTTTATACTTTGTTTAGAAACAGGGTCTCACTAAGTTGCTGAGAGCCTCACTAAGTACCTGAGGCTGGCTTCGAACCTGTGTGATCCTCCTGTCTCAGCCTCCCAAGTGCAGGGATTACAAGCGTGCGCCACCACGCCCGGCTCAGCATTATATTTAATGGTGGACAGGTGAAACCTCTTCCTCTAAGATCAGGGGCAAGGTACTTTCTCACTACTTCTGTTCATCATTGTACTGGAAATTATAATCAAAGTATTAAAGAGAGAGAAAGAGAGGAGGAAGAAAAAAAATGAAAACATCCAGATTAGAAAGAAAAAAAAGTAAAAGTCATTATTTGAAGATGGTATAATTTGATATAGAAATTCTAAGATGAAAAACAAAAACTATCAGAATATACAAGTTTAACAAGCTTTCAGAATATAAAATCTTTGTGTTTGTATGTGTGTGTTTGTGTATGTATGTGTGTGCACACATGTGTGCGTGCCTGCATTACTGGGGATTGAACCTAGGGGCACTCTACCACTGAGCTATACCTCCAGCCCTTTTCCTTTTTTTTTTTTTTTTTGTTGTTGTTGTTGTTTTGAAACAGGGTCTTACTGAATTGCTGGAAATCTCACTACACTGATGAAGCTAGTCTCGAACCTTTGATCCTTCTGTCTCAGCCTCCCAAGTACTGGGATCTCAGGCTGGCCAAAAAATATATATATATATATATTTTTTACCATACTGGGAATTGAACTCAGGGGCATTCTGCCTCTGAGCTAAACCCCCAAGCTTACTTTATTTTATTTTTTTAATTTTGAAACAAAGTCTCACCAAGTTGCAGAGGGCCTCACTAAATTGCCGAGGCTGGCCTCAAATTTGCAATCCTCCTGTCTAAGCTTCCCAAGTATTGGGATTACAAGTGTGTACCACCACACCCAGCTAATTTTTAATGGTTCTAATAATACTCAGAGTTGTACAACCATCACTTCAATCAAAATTCTAGAAATTTTTCTTGCCCCCCAAAGAAACACACCTATAAACAGCATTGCCATTCTTTATTTTTTCCAATCTTCCCAATTTTAGCAAACAACCAGTTGACTCTTGGCCCCAGTGAATTTGCCTAGTTTAGACATGAAATCAGACAACATATAACCTTTTATGATTGGTCTTTTCACTTAGCTTGTTTTCAAGATTAATCCATTTTGTAGCATTTATCAGTATTCCATTCCTTTTTATTGCAGAACAATATTCCACTGTATGGACCTATTATATTTTACTTATTCAGCAGCTGATGGACACTTGTGTGGCTTCACATGTGTGAGTCCACCAACTTTGTTATTTTGCAAGATTATCTGGCTACTCTGGATCCTATGGATTGCCATACGAGCTTCAGCATCAGCTTGTCCATTTCTGCAAGGAGGCTAGCTGGGATTTTGCTAAGGATTATGTTGAATCTACATCAATTTAGGAAGTCTCATCATCTTAGCTATTAAATCTTCCAATCCATGAATATGTGATGGCTTTCCATTTGGGTAGCTCTCTTGAAATTTCTTTCCACAGTGTTTTGTGGTTTTCAGAATACAGTTATCCCTTCATATCTGTGGGTTTTACATCCATGGATTCGACTAACTGTGGATGAAAAATATCTGAAAAAAATTTATGTATACTAAACATGTACAGGTTTTTTATTGTTATTCCCTAAATAATAGAGTTTAATAACGATTTGCATAATATTTATGTTGTATTAGGTGTTAAAAGTAATATAGAGATTAAAGTACAAGGAAGATATATGTAGATTATATACAAATATTATATAATTTCATATAAGGCACTTGAGTATCTCAGGATTTGAGTATTCTCAGGGGGTCCCAAAATCAGTTCCCCCACGGATACCAAGAGACAGCTATAGGGTTTAATCCCTAGTGCCATACATATGTACATGCACACACACACACACACACACACACACACACACACACACGTATATTTTAAATTAATGGTATGTGAATTTAATTTCAATAAAATTTTGTGTGCGTGTCGGGTGGGTCTCAGGATTGAAGAAGAGCTACATCCCTTTTGATTTTTTATGTTGAATAAAATAAACCTTTTAAAAATATTTTTATGTTGAAACAGGGTCTCACAAAGTTAGTGCTGGCTTCCAACCTGTAACCCTCCTCTCAGCCTCCCAAGTACTAGGATTTCAGGTGTGTACCAGCACTCCTGGCTTCAATACATTTTTATTATGGGCAGGAACAGATTTAACTCTGAGCCCTTTTGCAAACATTTCAGTCTTTTTGAATTAGATGTCTATTCCTCCTTTGAATCCCTCCTGGAAGCAAGTCTCCTACATGCAGGCAGGGCTGGCTCCCGGCTCCATTTCTCAGCATCTGCTCTCTTTTCAGTTACTGGGGATGGAACCCAGGGACATTCTACCTCCAAGCTACACTCCCAGCCCTATTTTTATTCTTTATTTTGAAACAGGGTCTCACTGAGTTGCAGAGGGCCTCACTAAGTAATAGCTGAGGCTGTCCGCGAACCACGATCCTCCTGTCTCAGCCTCCCAAACACTGGGCTCACAAGCGTGCGCCACCACGCCCGGCTGGTACTTCCCTCTCTTGCGAGCACTGCCCACTGCAGGAATTGCCTGCCGGCGGGAATTTATTTCCTAGTGTCCACGGTCCCGGACACAGAGGAATTCACATTACTTAACTATTGTAGTCCTGTGATCATCTTGCAAAGGACGAAGGACAAACATGCTTTCTCTCGTGCATAGTCTCACAGGGATATTAAATCCGAAGTGCCCAGGAAGTGCGTGAACGCGTATTTGACTTGCATGAAGCCGTTGCGAATGTCCCCCTCTACATCTAAGGTCTCAGAGTCCAAAGGCTTTGGATTTGGTCATTTATTGCTTTCATGATAGAATGATTTAGTAGGAAAGGGGAAAGAGGGCAGCTGCTCAGAGAAGGCACGCGCAGCAGTTCTTCATTGAGAACAGTCCTGAACGGAGCTCACATAAAAGAAACTCGATCACAAGAATCACGGGAGCCAAGAATCCTTTTGATTTCAAATTTAAGCAGGATCTGAGCTAGCCTCACATCTTAGTGGTCCTTTAATCTTTCCTCAGAGATCAATCCTTTTATTACCATGTTGCTGTCCTTGCCGATCACACACACACACGCGCGCGCACACACACACACACACACACACACACACACACACACACTCTCCGGCTGTGGCTTTGGTAGGGTCTGCTGCAGGAGCGGCTGCCCCTCTGCAGGCTTACCGGCCTGGGCTTGTTTTCCCCGTGGGAAATGGTCTCCGTGGGGCTCAAGCTCCACTGAGCTCTTCTTAGGAATTTGTTGTGTTCACTGAGGGTGGGATTACAGCTGGCTTTAATTGTTCTCATGTACTTACTTCATTTTTATTGTAGTAAATATTTTCTGTGTGCCTTCTACTTGCCAGATGTGTGCGCGAGGCACTGATAGAACAAATAAGTAACACAGAGACTATGAATTTCTAACCAACGTGGGAATACAAACAAGAAAAGTAACAGTACAAGTGCAGTGGTGCACAGCTGTAATCCCAGTACATGGGAGGCTGAGACAGGAGGACTGCAGCTTTGAGGCCAGTGTGCAATAACTTAGTGAGACCTTGTTTCAAAACAAAAGCGTAAAAAGGGTTGGGGGAAGCCAGTCGTGGTGGCACACACCTGAAATCTCAGTATTTGGGAGGCTGAGACAGAAGGATCACAGGTTTAGGCCAGCCTCAGCAACTTGGCAAGACTCAGCAACCTATCGAGACCCTGTTTCAAAACAAAAGTGAAAAAAGAGATGGGGATGTAGCCCAGAGGTAGAATGTCCCTGGGTTCAACCTCAGTTCCAAAAAGGCTGCGGGTGTCGCTCAGAAGTAGAGCCACCCCTGGGTTCAATTCCCAGTACAAAGAAAAAAAAAGAAATTAGAGAACTAGAGTGTTAAGATATGCACTGAAGCCGGGCGTGGTGGCGCACACACGCTTGTAAACCCAGCATTCGGGAGGCTGAGACCGGAGGATCGCAGTTAGCAGATGGCCGCAGCTACTTAGTGAGGCCTCTGCAACTCAGTGAGACCCTGTTTAAAATATATATATATATAGCCGGGCGTGGTGGCGCACGCTTGTAATCCCCGCGCTTGGGAGGCAGAGACAGGAGGATCGCGCAGGTTCGAAGCCAGCCGCGCGCGCTGCTTAGGAGACCCTGTTTCCAAATAAAAATGTAAAAATAGGTCTGGGAGTGTAGCCCAGAAGTAGAAGGGCTTCCAGGAACCCCAGTACCACCAAAAAAAAAAAAAAAAAAAAAAGAATTAAAAAAAATATATATATATATGGCTGGGGGTGTAGCTCAGAGGTAGAATGCCCCTGAGTTCCATCCCCAGTACTGAAAAAAAAAAAAAAAACAAAAGATACGCACTGTTTGAAGACATGAGGGGTACCACTGGAGAACATAAATGCCTGCCAGGTAAATGGCTCATTTAGCCTAGAGGGAAGTCATTCTGAAGGTGAGTCCCAAAGGATGTTACTGGCTTCCTTTTTCCTTTCTTTCTTCTTTCTTTTCTTTTCCTTTCCTTTTTTTCTTTTTCTTTTTTTTCTGTGAGTGTGTGTATATGTGTGTGTGGTACTGGGGCTTGAGCATAGGGATGTTCTACCTTTTTTATTTTTTTAATTTTTGAAACAGGATTTCACTAAATTGTAGAGGGCCTCGCTAAATTCCTGAGTCTGGCTGCAAACCTCCTGTCTCAGCCTCCCAAGTACAGGGATTACAGGCATGCACCATCACACCTAGATTTTTTTTTTAACTTTTTCCTTTCTTTCTGTGTTAGGGATCATATCTAGGGCCTTTCAAGCTACCTCCAAGCTACACTCCGCAGCACTGCCCTTTTTCTAAGTTTTAAATAAGGTCTCACAGCAGGCGTGGTGGCGCACGCTTGTAATCCCCGCACTTGGGAGGCTGAGACAGGAGGATTGTGCAGGTTCAAAGCCAGTCTCAGCTACTTAGTGAGGCTCTCTGCAACTTAGTGAGACCCTGTTTCCAAATAAAGTATAAAATAGGTCTGGAAGTATAGCCTGGAGGTAGAAAAGCCCCTGGGTTCCATCCCCAGTACCACACACACACAAAAAAAATAGGGTCTCACTGTTGCTGACACTGACCTGGAACCTGTGATCCTTTTGCCTCAGCCTCTCTAGGACGGGGATTACAGATGTGTGCCACCGCTCCCAGTTCTATTGGCTTTATTTTCCTTTTTTTTTTTTTTTTTTGGTGCGATCCTCCTGTCTCAGCCTCGTTAAGTGTGGGGATTACAAGTGTGGGGCACCACATCCAGCTCTTTATTTTTCATTTAATTTTATTAAAATCCACATGTTGAGCTGGGCGTGGTGGTGCACACTTGTAATCCCAGCATTCGGGAGGCTGAGACAGGAGGATCACGGTTCATCGACAGCCTTGGCTACTTACTGAGGCCCTCCGCAACATAGTGAGACCCTGTTTCAAAATAAAGAATAAAAACATAGGGCAGGGAGTGTAGCTCGGAGGTCGAATGCCCCTGGGTTCCTTCTCCAGACCCGCAAAAAAAAAAAAAATCCACATGTTTATGATGTCACATGATGCCTAAGTCACACCTGATTTTCTGTGAAGGCATTCAGGGAAGTTAAGTTTCGGCAACAATGATACAGTGCATTAAGTTTGACAGAGTAGAAGGGAGCCTACATCCCCAGGGAAGCCACAACAGGCTGTTCTGTCTCTATGTGGTAGGTGTGAAAATAGACAGTGGCACGGGCTTTCTGGGGCAGACAAGGAAGTTGGGTCTTGAGGTGTCCAACTAGTCCTCCAAACAAATGATACCACCGTCTTTACTGGTAATGATGTTCGGAATCTTAATGTGCAGATTCTCCTCAGCAAAGACAAATCAGTGCCATTTAAAAGGGTGCCTAACTGCCTCACAAGAAAATTAATTGCTTGCATAAAACAATTAACTACTTACTCTAAAACGCCCGTCTTATTTGATATTGTTCCTGCATGAATAGGGGTGTGTGTGTGTGTGTGTGTGTGTGTGTGTGTGTGTGTTTCTGAGGATTGAATCCAGGGGATTTGACCCTGAGTCACACCCCTATCCCTATTTTATTTTTCTTAATTTTGAAACAGGGTCTCACTAAACTGCTGAGTCTTGCTAAATTGTTGAGGCTGGCCTTGAACCTGCAATCCTCCTGTCTCAGCTTCCTAAGCACTGGAATTACAGGCATGTGTCACTGCACCCTGCAATAGATTCTTTTAATAAGAGTGAAAATCTGGAATATGAAGAGCACTTTCTAGTCTAGGTTAAATAGGAAATTGACAGGGTTACTTGCGTAACAAACTTCAACCTAAAGACCTATACTCCCAAGTTTACAGACTTTACATGACTTTGCATAACTTGCTCCCTTGGGATGTATACAATTCCAATTAGAGCCAGGTGTGATGGTGTACACCCGGAATCCCAGTACTCAAGAAGATCACAGGTTCGAGGGCAGCCTCAGCAATTTAGCGAGGCTTTCAGTAACCTAGCAAGATCCTGTTCAAAACAAAAAAATAAAGGACCGAGGGTGTATTCTGAAGGTAGAATGCCCCTGGGTTCAATCTGCAATACAAAAAATAAAATTCCAATTAGTAGATAGCAACTACTGTTGGGAAATAAATCATATGTACAGAATTCAATTCTCGGATCTCAAATTCACACACTTGAATATACTGAATTCACACTCAGGCTCTGGCTCTGCTGCTTACTGTATGACTTTAGACGAGTTATTTTCCTCTAAAAGCCTCTTTCTTCACCCATAAAATGGGGGCTGAGGAGTTAACATGTGTCCCACGCCCAGCAGCATGGATGGCGCAATGGGAGGGCTCAGGAAAGGGCCAGTGTCATTCCACCTCATGAAAGAGAAGCCACAGGCCTGGGTACCAGTGGAATATGGGCAAGAGCGCGAGAGAGAGACAGGGCAAAGAAGACCCAGATTCTAAGTCAGGAAGCCTGAAGTAGGCCGACTTGGAAGAAGGAAGGACAATTTTCCATTTAGGACACAACATATAAGAAATCTCAATAGGTCATCAAGAAAGACGGGAAAGATTTGATAAAAAAAAAAAAAGAGGGGTGTCATGACTACATATCAAAGGGAACTATAGGTAGGAGATAAATTTAAAAGATGTAGAGTTACTCGGCCTGGTGGTGCACACCGGCAATCCCAGGACTTGGGAGGCTGAGACAAGAGGGTTACAGGTTTGAGACCAAACTCAACAACTGAGACTCTCAGCGACCTAGAGAGACCCTCTTTCAAAACCAGACATAAAAGGGGCTGAGGATGTACCGCAGAGGCAGAATGAATCTGGGTTCGATCCCCGGTATCACGGAAAAAAAAAGACCGGGCATCGCACACCTGTTATCCCAGTACTCGGAGGCAGAGATATGAGGATCGCAGGTCTGAAGCCAGCCTCAGCAACTCAGTGAGGTGTGTATCAACTTAGCAAGATTATTTATTTATTAACACATAAAAAATAAAATAGGACTGGGGGTGTAGCCCAGAGGTAAAATGCCCCTGGCTTTGATCTCTAATACCCTCTCCCAAAAAAGACGTAGAATGAAAATCAACTAAAAGAGCAGCCTTTGAAAGTAAAAGAGCAAAATAGAATTAAAAATACATCCCCTTAGCTAAAATGAATAGTGGGTAACATCATCACGTGAAGGTCACAGTCCTGGGTCTGAGGAGCACCACTGCACAGCGGGCTCCTGCTGTTGCTGGTCAGCAGCGGACCCCGCACTCCTTGTGTTCAGAGATCACGGGGAGATCCATCTGCCCTTCCCAAGACTGAAGTCCCAAATCTAGGATCCCAGGAATGGGATGTGCCCTTGGATATGGCACAGTGGGGACTGAGCTGCCACAGCCCCAGAGGCAGAACTGTAAATAGCCGCCAAAGCAACGACGCACTCCATCCCAGCCTTATCCCGAAGTGTGGCCCGACCTCAGTCCCGGGAATTATGCCCAACCCAGGCTGGGTCACACAGTTCCTTTCCAAGTTACCTTTCTTTGCTCCTCCACTGCAGTAATATACCCTGTACAGCTTGACCAAGGAATATGTAATTTTAGTTGCTGGACACTAAACTCTTGGGTCTTAAGTATCCCCCAAAGGCCAGGTGTGGTGGTGCACGCTTGTAATTCCTGTGCTTGGGAGGCTGAGACAGGAGGATCGCACAGGTTTGAAGCCAGCCTCAGCTACTGAGTGAGGCTCTCAGCAACTTAGTGAAACCCTGTTTCCATATAAAATATAAAATAGGTCTGGGAGTATAGCCCGGAGGTAGAAAAGTCCCTGGGTTCCACCCCCAGTACCACACACACACACACACACACACACACACACACATCCCCCAAAGGCCCATGTGTTAAAGGGTTGGTCTAAAGCTTGGTGCTACTTGGGAGGCAATAAAAATTAAGAGGTGGGGCCTACGGAAGGTCCGGGTCCCTGGAGGTGTGCCCTCGAAGGCGGCAGTGCAACCCAGCCCCATCCTCACCCCTTTTGCTTCCTGGCCTCGGGGTGAGTGGTCCTGCTCTGCCAGGAGCTCCTGCCTCCCCACAGACCCAGAGCCACAGCGATTATGGATTGGAACCACCAAAGCTGTGAGCCAGAATAAACCTTTTCTAACCTGGTTATCTCAGATATGTGTTATGGCAACGGGAAAGCTAACATACCGAGCTCAAAAGCTCCCCATCTTAATAAGATAGAAACTGCCTATGCTGTTAATCACTTTTTGTAAAACATGTGCAAGTGCTAGATAGGATAAAATAAACATAGCTCCATCCTGCTGCCGGTTTAAGCCAAACTCTTCATCCGAAGCAGCAGCTGTTCTTGCTAATTGGGATCCCACTGGCGGGTCTGGAGGGCTCAGCCTCCTGCTTTGATCTAAGTTTTTCTGGATTGGCCCCTCGACAGTTTCTGTCTGCTGTCTTGGTACTCCAGTCAGCAGAGGGTATGCGTGGGCTCTGGGCAGCAGGTTGCAGATCTGGCAGGCTTCCATACTCCATGACCCATTTAGCAGAAAACTTGGCCAGTGTGCAGAAACACTTGAAGCGAATTCCATGGGTGTGGAGATATCCCTGCAGTGCCTCCTTTTTCCTTCCCTTTCAGAACTTGTATCTGAGCTGCCAAAAGCCCATTTTGCACAGCTGCAGGCGCTATTTTTGGTGCATGTTGGGTCTGAAGGTAGGGAGCCCTGACATGGCTTCACCTGTGCTTTATGCCAGCAGTTCTGCGTGAGCTGTTCTTTCAACACCTTGGCACAGACACCTGCTCTCTCTCTTGTAGAACCCGGGATGGCTTACACCATCACAGCATTACATTGCAATCAACATAATGATGTTAAAGTCAGTTTCCAGACTGGCTGCAAAAACTAAGGTGCCCCTAACAAAAAAAAAAAAAAAAAAAAGGCAATAAATGTAGAGTTTCATCAGTTTTCTTTGATCACAAAGGCTCAGTTTGTACAGCAGGATTTTTTCACAAACGATGAATATATCCCTCTGTGGAGAAACAACTTTAATGGCTACAGTCTCAAAGATGGCCCAGGGAGATCATTACTAAGAAGTGCTGTTGAGCCGGGTGTGGTGCTACATGCTTATAATCTCAACATTTGGGAGGCTGAGACAGGAGGATCACAGCCTCAGCCACTACTTAGTGAGGATTCAAAATAAAGAATAAAAAATAGGGCTGGGGGTGTAGCTCAGAGGTAGAATGCCCCTGGGTTCCAAAAAAAAAAGTACTGTTCATTAATGAACAGAGGGCAGCAAGGAGATGAAATGAGATGTAGTCTGGTTAAGTAGTCAGTCAACTAAATAAATATTTAAGACCAGAACAAAGTGAAAAGGAAAAGAAACGGGGGGGGGGGTCTTTTTTTTTTTTTCAAGTACTAGAGATTGAACTTTGGGTGCTCCACCTCTGAAACAGACCCCAGACCTATTTGTTTATTTTTGCAGTACTGGGGATTGAACCCATGGACATTCTACCTCTGAGCGATATCCCCAGCTCCGATTAGGTATAAACTCACTAGCCGTTAAAATTTAGAAAGCCTGCCGGGCAGACGGGCATGGTGGCGCACGCTAGTAATCTCCGCACTTGGGAGGTGGAGACAGGAGGATCGAGCAGGTTCGTAGTCAGCCTTGCTGGCTTAAGAGACCCTGTTTCCAAATAAATTTAAAAAAAAGGTCTGGGACTGTAGCCTGGAAGGAGAAGGGCTTCCAGGAACCCCAGTACCACCAAAAAAAAAAAAAGAAAGAAAGAAAGAAAGCCTGCCAGGCATAGTAGTGGCGCACACTTGTAATTCCAGCACTTTGGGAGGCTACTTAGTGAGACCCTTTTTCCAAATAAAGTACAAAACAGGTCTGGGAGTATAGCCTGGAGGTAGATAGCTCCTGGGTTCCACCCCCAGTACAACACACACACACACATTTTATTATATTATCATATAATGCTCAGATACGATTGTTATATTAATAATTATAAATAATAATTGACCAAACATATTTTAATACTAAAATATAAAATAGTGCTAAAGGTATAGCTCAGAGATTGCTACTGGGTTTAATCCCCAAGAACCCTTTCCACCCCACCAAAAAATAAAAAAAACTCCCACGGGACCTCAGAATGCAGTGATGGGGGAGGGGGGCCATGATGCCACTTGAGAGCAGCATGAACAAGATGAGCAGCCCGTTTCCCTCCAAGGACACTGCACACTCAAGACCACAACTCTTCTCCACTGCCCATGCATAATTTGCAAAATTAGGCAGAGCTGGAAAGCCGTGGGGAACGCCATGCATATAGTTGGGATTTCCCATGTGCCTTCCACCGGGATCAGGAAACCACCTGACAGGCCTTTCCCATTTCGAATAAGCCTTCCGGAGCCTAACTTGATGTGAATTTTATGTGCAGAAGCGTCTTTCTGCATTGCTGGGAATTGAACCAAGGGTCTCTTGTGCAGACCAGACAAGCATTCTACCATTGGACTGTACCCCAAGCCAGGAACAAAATGTCTTAGGTTGAGTTTATAAAGAATATTCAATACAATTAAAAAAACAAAACAAACAAAAAAAAAACTATGGCTCAATCTCAGGGATAAACCCAGGGACATTTTACCTGTGAATTACACCCCCAGCCCTTTTCATTTGAAACAGTATCTTGTTAAGTTGCTGAGGCTGACCTCAACCTGTAATCCTCTTGTCTCAGCCTCCTCAGTACTAGGATTTATAGGAATGTCCCCAAACCCAGCCTCCCACCTTGTATTTTATTAGTACTGAAGACTGAGCCCAGAAACATTCTAACTCCAAGCTACACCCCCAGCCCTTTTTACCTTGAAACAGGGTCTCACAAAGTTGCTGAGGTTGGCCTCAAACCTGCAATCTTTCTGCCTCAGCCTCCCAAGTAGGAGGCTGAGATTACAGGTATGCATACCACTCCCCCCTACTCAGCTCTTTTGGTTTTATTTTGAAACGCGGTCTTGCTAGGTTGCTGAGAGTCTTGCTACATTGCTGAGACTCCTCTCAAACTTGCAATTCTCCCATCTCAGCCTCCTCGGTGCTCCTACCTCTTAACCTCTTGAAACAGACTAATATATTAATTGCTTATGAAAGTACACTCTGGACATAAAGCAGTACTATGCACAAGAGCTGAGCACCTGGGCCTTTGCAAAGGCAGGGCTAGGAATGCTGGGACTTGGGGTCTGTTCCCTCTCCTGTTCTTCTTACCCTAAAGTCTGACTTTATCACCACTGAAATATGTAAAAACACTTAAGCGTGAAGCGAGCTCTAAAGCCCACTCCTGGGACTGAAAGCGCGTCTGTGTGGGCAGGAAGGATCCCTGGACACAATCACCACAGAGTCAAAAGGTTATTTCCTTGGATGTGGGCAAATCTTTAATTGCAAAAACCTTCATTTACAGCACATTCAACAATGAACAAGCAGGAGAGCTGCAGGCTTTTGAACACATGAACATACAAAAAAAAAAAGTCCTTTGCTACTCAGGTGGGAGAGACGGGAGGGTTCAGCCCTCCTCGGAAACAGCCCTCCACAATCCTCCTGAGGACTGCTTAACACTTCAAAGGATGACTAGGCATACTTGGAATTCAAAGTAACAGGATGTACTTTACAAGGAAAGGAGACAATCTTTCTTTGTATTTTCAGGTAAACACAAGACAGAAATTATAATTGATAAAGCCAGCCGTCATCCTCCAGGGGTTCAGCTAGGGAAGGACACTTAGTAAAAGAGGGTCCTGGTTGGGATGGAAACCACGAGAACAGGAGCGCCAGGTCCCTGCCACACGGAGGAGACACAGCCAGGCCCAGGACACAGGGCAGAGCAGTTTCTGCTCTCACTGCCTGGCATGGCCTAAGTGTCCTTTTAGCCCAGCGAGAAAATCCTTGACTAGCAAACTCCAACTGTCTCTGAATTTAAGTCGTAAAGGATGGTAAGAAAAGTTCTGTAATGTATACATAAGGACTCCTATTTATCTAATGAGAGTAGCTGATTACATTCCTGTTTTTATAGAGTTTGTTCTATATACTGGAATGGCTTAAGAAAAGCATTCTCTAATTTTGATTTTAATTTATGCTTTAAAGAGACAGAGAAACAGGAGGAAAAATGTGACTGACTGCCCAGTTTGGGGCCTGAGCAGGTACAGAACCAGCCTTCAGGGACTCAAGGCCCACCTATATTTTGGGAAAGACTAATGGAGCTGCCCCAACCCTCACTAAAAGAACCCCACAGCTACCCTACCAGAGCACTAGCTAAAGTGTGTGCCCCAAACTACAGAGGGTTTCAACCTAATATCTAAACTGTAAAATAGGGCAGAGCAAACAAGCAGAGAGCTCATCTCAGCAACGAAAGCACACAAGTATTGCTTGGGTGTCTGCGCAGACAGCTGCTGCGCTCAGCTCTGCCCGCCCTCGGACTCAGGCCGACACGTAGGGCGGCGGTGGCCCCTTGGCAGCGCCATTCACGGTGGCATCATCATACGGAGGTAACAGCACCTGGGAACAAAAGAGGAAGGCAAGGGTTAGTGTTTAAAAATGGAGTCACCTGTTCCCGCTTGAGGCTTAACTTTAATTAAGCATCTAAGCCAGGAAGCATTTTCCATACCCAGTACAAGTTCAACTTTTCACCAAGTGGATACATTTTTTATGAGATTTTTTTTAATCCTTAAAGAAGCAGTTGGAGCCAGGTGTGATGGTGCATGCCTGTAATCGCTGTAGTTGGGACGTTAAAACAAAGAATCGCAGGTTCAAGGACAGCCTCAGCAAGATGGCATGACTCTTAGTAACCTAGCAAGACGCTGTTTAAACCAAAAACTTAACGCTGGGTGTGGTGGCGTACGCTTGTAATCCCCGCGTACGCTTGTAATCCCCGCGCTTGGGAGGCTGAGACAGAAGGATCTCACAGGTTCGAAACCAGTTTCAGCTCCAATAAATATAAAATAGGTCTAGGAGTATAGCCTGGAGGTAGAAAGCCTCTGGGTTCCACCCCCAGTACCACACACAAAAATAAATAAACAGACAAACAAGCAAACCAAAAGATTAAAAAGGGCTGGGGAGTGGCCGGGTATGGTGCCGCACACTTGTAATCCCTGCGCTTGGGAGGCTTGAAACAGGAGGATCGCACAGGTTCGAAGCCAGCCTCAGCTGGTTTAAAAGACCCTGTTTCCAAATAACATATAAAATAGGTCTGGGAGTGTAGCCTGGAGGTAGAAGGCCCCTGGGTTCCATCCCCAGTACCACCAAAAAATATAAAAGGGCTGGTGTGTAGCTCAGAGGCAGAATGTCCCTAGTGCCACACACAGAGACATCCACAAAAAGCAGCGCAACTGGGGAGAAACTTTCCGCCTGTGAGTTTCCAGAGCCCTTTATACATGTGGCCTGCATGGCTGGGGGGATGTATTTCTAGGAAACAAAAAGGTCACAGTGGTTTTGTTTGTTTCTTTGGCGGGTCTGGAGATGGAACCAAGGGGCATTCGACCTCCCAGCTACACCTCCTGTCCTATTTTTTTGTTCTTTATTTTGAAACCGGGTCTCACTGAGTTAGTTGCACAGGGCATCACTAAGTAGCTATGGCTGTCCACGAACCATGATCCTCCGGTCTCAGCTTCCCGAATGCTGGGATTACAAGCGTGCTCACCACGCCCGGCTGACAATGGCTCTTTAACACAAAAAAGGAGCCTTCCATCAAGTGTGGACACAAGGCAGGCCTGGGATGGGCTACCACAAGCACTCATGGTGAGACCCCACACAGTAAGGAACCGCGAGGGTGTGGGTATTGACATGGACTCAAAGCCTGGCTAAGTACTGAAGCTCTGTTTCTATGTCTGAAATTTGGGATGATCTGAAAATACCTAACATTCTTCTGGCTGCACACTTGAAATAAATAAGAACAAGCACTACACTGATGGATAACCTCCTTGTTTACATTTCAAGTATGGGAAAAATGGCTCGTGGTTATTTAGTGTCACAATAGGAAACACTGGCTGAAGTCGGCTTCTTTGGAGTAGAAAACACAGCATTATCAACTCACCAAGTTTAAACCTTATCAAGTCAACCAACATTTATTATGAATCTATCACATGGCAGGCATTGTGGGTACAAGAGATAAGAGAGCCTGGGCTCACTTGGAGTTGAAAGACAAGAAGACAAAATTAAACTTCATCTACCTCAAGTGCTCTGTAGGAAGAGAATAGTAACAGACAAAACCACTTCGTTATGTTTTCCCTTATGGACATGGCTTAGGCTTACAGTGGTAAATAGTCATCAATTTCAGGAACTCTCGTTTATTCTGTCACCCCCACTCTCCTAACTCCACACATACAAGACTTTCCCTGACCCTCTTTGACTCAACACACCTAGACCAAGAGTTTTCTCTTCTAGTCTTGGAGCTCCGTATCACTCCAACCCTTACTTCACCCCAGGACAGAGCCTGGTACTGTGATGACGGGAACTCAGAGGGTGTCCCCTGAGTTTAGGAACCATTTAGGCTGGTCCCCTCGATGGGGAAGCAGCGTGGCCATGAGAAGTGGACAGCACCTGTGCCGGCTAGCACCCTAGGAGAAGGCAGAAGCCAGGCTGTAATTTGCACAAAGGAAGTTTAACAAATTATTAACAGAGGGATGGGAGGAATGGGGAGTTGATTAAGAGGGTGTGGCTAGAACCCACTGGACGGCATACAAGTTTTCCAGGTAGAACGAGGCCAGGGCGGGTCGGTGTGCCTGGAAACTGCCCGAGAAGCAGGTGTGTGTGGCGGGAAGGAAGCAGGCCACTGATGGCGCCCCACTCTGTACTGCCCGCAAGATCCAGGGCCTCCTCTGATGCCCTCTACCCACTACCACGGCTTGGCGGGGTCGCAGCTAAGGGAGGAAGCAGACAAGGCCAGTGCAATAGGGCTGGGGAGGAGCAGGGGCTGGCATGCGATGGCGACAGGCCAGAGCTATTCCTCTCAGCCCCATGGCCTTTGCTCCAGGAGGCAGTGGTCACACTGTGTTTGTGTCCTAAGTAATTGACACTTTGGGCATTACCCAAGGTGCACTCTGGGGCAGTCCTTCAGCTGCAGCCCACGCGGGCAGGGAAAGCCGGGCCCAAGATACACTCAGTGCAGGAGGCCACTCCCCCTCAGCAACTGTGGCCACAATACGCTCAACAGCAACACAGAGAACGCCCCGCTGTCTGCCAAGGGACTTACAGTCTGGAGGGAAGCAGAGTCGGGCAATGTAGTGCAGCCTACGTGTGGGTGCGACAGATGTTAATGAACAGACAGGACAGGGCAGGGTGGCAAGCCTCTGTAATCCCAGTGCTTGCAAATCAGGCTTGGAAGGCCTCCCCGTAGGCTAGGCAGGAGGTGACTAGTACGAAGAGGAAATGGGGGAGCTGGAACACTGGGCACGTTCTAGGGACTGCGCAGGACCTGCTGTGGTGCCCGCCCAGGAGAGAGTGTGGGGAGATGAGGCTGGGGAAGCAGGCAAGGGCCAAGCATGGAGAACGGGGGCAGCACCTCAAAGGGGTTGGGCCTGCCAGCCAGTAGTGGCATCCCCACTAGAACTACTGAAGGTCTTAGCTTGAGCCAATGGGGGCAACTCTCCTCTCAGCCTCTGCATGATGGCCTTAGGATTGAGCCAGCACAGATGTGTGTGTATGTTAGATATGGTAACTTATGATAAGTGGAAACAACTGGGATGGGCACTAGACACACTCAGCTTAGCATGACTGAGCTTCAGCACTGCCTCACAGTGCACTAAGCAATCAGCAGAGGGAATACACCAAGTGGTGCAAGTGTGCATTTACGTGTCACTCGGAACTGCACCAATTAGAATGCACCAATTAGAATATAAGAAACAATGAACAGAGTTATGATGATACAGTGGAACAACTTAAAGGAAATTGGCCATCATGCAATGCAGCACTCAATCCAAATTACTCAAAACATTCATAGATTAAACACAATTAACCCCCCCAAAAAAACCTCTCACGTTTGCTTTCTGTGTGTCAAAGTAAAGCCTTTGCATTGGGTTTGGCAGTCTCTCCCGATTCCTTGCCACTAATCTCCATACTTAGAGTTCCACTGCAAATTAGTGTTTTAGCATCCCGATGGCCTTTTCTGTTAAATATTCTGTTACCTTCAAATGTTGACCCAAAGCCAAGATTTCTGGTGAAGAATTTCTTTCCACTGAAGTTGCTGATACCTGTTTTTGTTGTTCTTATTTTGCTACCACCTTTCCCATCACATACTAAATGCTGATTGTAAGAAACACTTCACACAACACCTCTGGCTGTCAGACTACTTTGGATGTCTGGGTGGGACTGATTTCACATTTTTGAAGGAACAGCATCCTCTCCCTATCTCTGTGATGTTGATACTAGTTCTGGTTTAAAAGGGCTGGTGAGGTCAGAGTTGACATTCTGATCCTGCTCCATCTATTAACAAAACACTGACTCAAAACACTCGCTATGTTCCTCTTTTCGACACAGGTCAAGGCAATGCCTGGAAATCTGAGAAAATAATTCTAAGGTCAATTAATATAAAATATGCTAATTAAGATGCCCCACAACAAAACAACAAAAATCTTTAGGAGCTGGCATTTAGTTAAATGACTAATGACCAAAAAATATTTGAGGACTAAGACCATGTGCTACTTTAATCTAAAGTTCCCGCGGGCGGCAGCAGCAGAGAGCAGATATATGCAAATTCAGGCATCATAACGGTGACTGTGGGCCGCAGGCAGCAACTGAATTCCAGTCTGGGTATGGCGACTCTGACCTCACGAGCCCTTTAAACACAAGATCTGAAATATTCCAGCATGTGTTTCTCTCCTCTTAATTACACTGTGTAACTATATAGTACAGTCAATTGTTTCTGGAAATAAAAAACATTACAATGAAACATTTTTATATTCTCTATAGATAGTTGAGTCATATCACTAGAAATGGCAGTGCTCTCTGAGAGCACGGTTCTCCCAAGCCAACACTCTCCTGCTCTCCTGCAACACACGTATCACGTAACATTGAGATTCAAGATCTTGGGCTACAGACTGACCCTCTCTTCACCAGAAGGTTTCTGAAAGGCAAGTCTTCTTTCTACTCCTGTGCCCCTTTCTCAGTGCTGGTCCTCAGAAGTGCATTCAAAGTTTGAGTTCTACCATTAAGTAGCCTAAAAGCTGTGGTCACATCACAGAGGCCAGATGGTAGTAGGCAGTCGACATGAACTTGGAAATCAGACTGGTGTGCAACCTCCAGCTTCACAATTTATGAGTCCTGGAGTCTTGCAGGATTACTTAACCTACTTGAAATTTAGTTTCCATTTTTATAAAATGGGGCCTTTGATAGCTTACCCCTTAATAGGCTTTTGTAGGATTTATTTTGTTGTGGTATTCTACTTCCAAACGACACCCCCAGCCCTATTTTATTTTATTGGTGCACTGTAGTCATACTTTATTTTGAAACAGGGTCTTGCTAAGTTAATGAGAGTCTCACTATTGCTGAGTCTGTCTTCAAACCTGAGATCCTCCTATCTCAGCCTCCCAAGTACTGGGATTGCAGGCATGTACCACCAGAGCCGGCCTCTTTGTAGGCTTGGAATGAGATAATGCACTGGGTATGGGCAGTCAGCATTGGGTATCAATAAATGGCAACAATCTCCAACCCTAGCAAAATACTGCACATACTATTTTGTCCAACTATATAACTTCCTTAAGCAAAGTGATGACAGTAAGCTCTCTATTCACTTTGGTTAGAAAAGATGCTTTTTGTCCTTTTTCAGCTCTAATGGCTCTTGAAAATTGAAGGGTATACTTCAAGCCACTCTGAGGCATACATGTTGGAGCAAGCAGGTGGCTGGCTAAATATCTAGGATTCCTGGGCCATGAATCCTGGCAAAGGGACAAACAGCACAGGCACTGGATGCTGACTCCACCCTGCAAAGCCATCACTGTCCCAGCCAGCCAGCTGCTTCAGCATGGTGGGGGTCATTGTTAGACCAATGGATCCATGAACAAAGGCCCAATGCCCCACTTTGTCTGCTGTGAAATGAGCTTTTTTTCAAGGATAAGATGTGTGTGTGTGTGTGTGTGTGTGTGTGTTTGTGTGTGTGTATGTGTGTGTGTTTATTGGTGCATTATGGTCTCACCTCATAATGTAAATCATATTGACAATGACATACATGCCACACGGTCTTGGTGCCCCCTCCCCATTTCTCTCCTTCCCAATATGGAGTAACCAGATTGATGTTGGTGTATATCCACATGTATACACAGAGTCTATGGTATATTTCTATGAATGAACCTCAGTCTTCCTCCACCCCTACCCTTATATCTCCTCCCTGGCTCACCTGAGGTTTACGTCCTACCCTGCACAGATTAAAGAAAACATATGACCCTTCACGCTCTGTGATCGGCTAATCTCACTTAACACAATGTACTCAAGAGTCCTTCCATTTTCTTTCACAAGATGTAATTTTATTTTTTCTTTATTTCTGAGTAGAATTCCACTGTGTGTAGAAGTGTGCTTTGCTCAGAAACAACACTGAAATGCCAAGGTGGGGGCGAGGCACTGGGTCCACGGGAGGTGCTGCTGCAAAAGCACTGCGCGCACCACTCTGAAAACTAAAATGTTTTTGTGCATTGACAACTTACATAAATACTAGACATTTACATGCTGAGAAAACAGAAGGAATGCACAGTGTTAGAGTCATCTCCACGGTAACCCCGTCAGAGGTATTGACTAGTTCCTGTCCACGTCCCCAAGCCTGAATGTGCTACGCCCCCTGCTGCACGCATCTCCAGAGGTTATGTGGGCCCGAGCAGGGGGAGGGCTGCAAAGAACCTCAGCTCCCCCTTTTCCCGTTTCTCCCTCCCCACATGCCTCCCTGCTTCTCTCCCTTGCATTTTGGGAAAGAAAAATATCTCCTCCTCCCAGCACTGAACAAGTCAGTTGTTTAATTTTCTTTTACACTGGAAGCTGTGTCTACAAACTTTGTTTCTTCTTATTTGTGACCATAATACAAACTTCTATATTCTGTTTTTTTAAAGAATCTTTGTTTCTTCTTATTTGTGACCATAATACAAACTTCTATATTCTTTTTTTTTAAGAATCATAAGCTTTTCCTGTAAAATTATACTGCCTCTAGTAATTTTAATAACAATAAAAATATTTCAGCCAGGCGTGGTGGCGCACGCTGGTAATCCCAGCATTTGGGAGGCTGGGACCAGAGGATCGTGGTTCGCGGACAGCCTCAGCTACTTAGTGAGGCCCTCTGCAACTCAATGAGACCCGGTTTCAAAATAAAGAATAAAAAATAGGACTGGGGGTGTAGGACAGAGGTAGAATGCTCCTGGATTCCATCCCCAGTACTGCAGAAAAAAAAAAAAAATTACCAAATGGATATACGAGGCTGAGACACAAGGATCGTGGTTCTAGGACAGCCTCAGCTACTACTTAGTGAGGCCCTTTGCAACTCAGTGAGGCCTTGTTTCAAAATAAAGAATAAAAAATAGGACTGGGGGTGTAGGACAGAGGTAGAATGCCCCTGGATTCCATCCCCAGTACATAAAAAAAAAAAAAAACCAAATGGATATACATAGCCTTATTTAACCAACTCCTTCCCCAATTATTCGACAATTAGACTTGATAATTTTGCCATTAAAAGCAATGCTGCATGAACATCTTATACATAGGTTGAACTGTCTTTTTAGGATGTTTTTCTTTCATTTTTATTCTTTTGTAAGTTTTTTTATGAAACTATTTTAAATTGTCAGCATTACTTTTTTATAATTTGCTATGCTACTACTAATTATTTCTCTTTTTTATAATTTCTTTTTTTGTGGTACTGGGGACAGAACCCAGGGCCTTCTACTTCTGGGCTACACTTCCAGACCTGTTTTATATTTTATTTGGAAACAGGGTCTCACTAAGTTGCCAAGAGCCTCACTAAGTAGCTGAGGCTGGCTTTGAACCTGCAGGATTCACCTGTCTCAGCCTCCCAAGTACTGGGATTACAAGTGTGCGCCACCCACCCAGCTAAGCCCTATTTTTAATTATTCTGAAACAGGGCCTCACTAAAGTAGCTGAGTCTGTCTGCGAACCGCAATCCTCCTGTCTCAGTCTCCCAAATGGCTGGAATGACAAGTGTGAGCCACCATGCCTGGCTTGTTTTTATCATTTCTGATACTAGTTCTATTCATTTTATGTTTTTTTCCTTCAAATCTGACTCCACAAAAGTACAGTCTCACAATGCTGACTTTGTAAGGTGTGTGTGTGTGTGTGTGTGTGTGTGTGTGTGTGTGTGTGTGTATAAGTGTAAAAATATTGAAACCATCAGACCTGATGGTGCATGCCTAAAATCCTAGCATTTGGCTGAGACAGGAGGAACACAGATCTGAGGCTGGTGTGTAGTAACTTAGATCCTGTTAAAAAAAAAAAAAAAAAGCACTGCAGGGAGGGTGGTAGTTTAGTGGTAGAGGGTCCCTTGGTTAAATTCCCAGTACAACCAAACAAAAAAAGCTGAAACTCCCTCAGCAAGTGAGATGTCCTATTTGTCCATTTGCATTTGGAGATGGCACCACTTCTCAGGCTTTCAGCACTTCGAGCTATGGTCTGCCTGTCTCAATCTCCGAAACACTGGGATGACAGGCATGTGCCGCCACACCTGGATCCAAATAGGAATTTTCCTGCAGCGGCCAAAACTATAATTCTTTTCTCTGGAATCAGAATTGTAGACACTATTTTGAGTACATCTTAATCTCACTGCTTTTAAAGTGCTATAATTCCATAGAAGCAAATTTCCTAAGTTGAGATTTAACAAATTACTGGTACTCTGTGAGCCAAGTCCTAGTATTAGCAACACCAAGTTTACATAGAACAAAATAAATTTTAAACCCTTGATTTGCATAAAGTTTACTGTGAAAGAATTCTGGTTCTCTAACCTACATGTGAAAGCTACAGATAAATAAAAGGATAGATACAGATAAAAACTACAGACAGATAAAAGCAATAGATAAAAGAATGTGGTATGACAGAAGATATGAGCCATAAACCCTGTTCTTGGTTTTGGAGCTATGGATTGAACCCAGGGGCATTCTACCTCCAAGTTATACCTCCAGCCCTGTTTTATTTTTTATTTGGAAACAGAATCCCACTAAATTGCGAAGGGCCTAAGCTGGTGAGGACTGTCTCAAACCTGGGATCCTGCTGTGTTTCAGCCTCCCAAGCACCGGGATGGTGGGCATGCGCTGTCACACTCAGCTTATAACTTCATTTTAAAGAGGAGGGTGCAGCCGGGCGTGGTGGCGCAGGCTTGTAATCCCCGCGCTTGGGAGGCAGAGACAGGAGGATCGCGCAGGTTCGAAGCCAGCCCCGCCCGCTGGCTTAGGAGACCCTGTTTCCAAATAAAAAAAAGTATAAAAAATAGGTCTGGGAGTGTAGCCCGGAGGTAGAAGGGCTTCCAGGAACCCCAGTACCACCAAAAAAAAAAAAAAAAAAGAGGAGGGTGCATCTCCCTGAGACAGTACTAGGGCCCCAAGGGCTGCAATGATTTAAAGGCGTGCCTTCCGATATTTTAATTCCCCAGGGAAATACAGCAACACCTATTGGATACCATTACTATTATTAAGTCACTGGACATGACTACTTAATAAAATGAACAGGCCAAGTGTGGTGGTGCACACTTGTAATCACAGTATTTGGGAGGCAGAGACAGGAGGATCCCAGGTTCCAGGCTAGCCTCAGCTTAAACTTAGTGAGGCCTTCTGCAAGACGCTGTTTAGTATGACCCTATTTCAAAATAAAGAATAAAAAATAGGGTGGGAGTGTAGCTCAGAGGTAGAATGCCCCTGGGTTCAATCCTCAGTATGGCATAATAAATGAATGAATGAATAAATAAATAAAAAAGAAAGAAAGATAAAAAATAACAGGTAGGAATCTATTTTGTGGCCATAGGGTGCTGTGCGGGGGGAGGGGAAATCACTCAGACACTTAAGACTCTAGTGGTGTTATAAAGTGAGAGCTTGTGACCCCTAAGCAGTCCCTTCAACGTGTTTGCTTTGGCTTGAAAGTTGTAGAAGATATTAACATTGGGAATAATATAATTAATAACTTTTTGTGTGTGATGCTGGGAACTGAACCAAGGGGCAGTCTACCTATTATCTACACCACCAGCCCTATTTTATTTTACTTTTTTTGTTTTAAAACAAGGCCTTACCTGGTTGCTGTTGAGTCTTGCTAAGTGGTTGGGGCTGGTCTTGAACCTGCGATCCTCCTGTCTCAGCTTCACAAGTACTAGGATTATAGGCCTGCATCACCACACCTGGCCCTAATAACTTTCATCTATCCTCCCTCTGAGCAGAATTTGGTAAAAGAACATATCTGGATAATAACATAGATACTGTTTTAAGTAAGGGAAAATATAAAGCACATTTATTTCCTATAGACATGAGTTCAGTATCTTTCCAGAGCAGTCAACATAAATCTATTTAGCCTGGGAGAAGAGCCATCTGGCCTAATATTTGGTAGAACGGGAAAGCCAGGCGTGATATGTTCTTGGATCCACGTGGATTTCCAATAAAGACATGAACAAAAGAGAAACATAGGTTATGTGCCGTGACAAAACTAGACAAAACTAGACTCTCCAGGGGAGCATCCAGTACATATGGTTTTCTTAAGTTAATATGCTAAGATTAACCCCTTTAGAGCTAGTCAACACAATTTTTAAACATGCAAAGCCCTGCTTTTAAAAAAAAGGTGTGCTCTAGGGATCTGGGGTTGTAGCTTAGTGCTAACACACATAAAGCCCCCAGAATGAATTTCCCAGTACCACACATACACACACACAAAAGTATCTTCAAGCCAGGCGTGGTGGTACATGCTTATAATTCCAGTACTTGGGAGGCTGAGACAGAAGTGCTTACATAGTGATATCCTCTGCGAGTCAGTGAGATCCTGTTTCAAAATAAAGAATAAAAATAGGGCTGGGGAAGCTGGGTGTGGTGTGCACGCTGTAATGTCAGCATTTGGGAGGCTGAGACAGGAGGATCCCAAGTTCATGGCCAGGCACAGCTCCTTTAGTGAGGCTCTCTGTGACTTAGTGAGACCCTGTTTCAAAATAAAGAATAAAAAATGGAGCTGAGGGTATAGCTCAGAGATAGGATGCCCCTGGGTTCCATCCCCAGTTCTGAAAACAAATAGGGCTGAGGGTAAACCTGGAAGCACAATGTACCTGGGTTCAATTCCCAGTTGAAACTAAAAGTAACTTCCAACCATAAAAATCCAGATATGGTCTCCAGGTATCATTTCCCACAAAAAGAAAGTAGGGTTCCTTAGAGAAACGGCCAGATTCCAGATTGGAGAGGTTAGAAAGGGGGATGTACACATCCAACTAAAACATCTTGCCATACTAGAGAGCAAGAAGCCATAAAAAAGCTGGGTGTAGCGGCACACACGTGGAATCCGAGTACTTGGGAGACTGAGACAGGAGGATCACAAATTTGCAGCTGGCCTCTGCTATTCAGTGAGCCACTCTGCAACTCAGTGAGACCCTGTTTCAAAATAAAGAATAAAAAATAGGGCTAGGGGTATAGCTTGGAGGTAAAATGCCCTGGGGTTCCATCTCCAGCACCGAAAAAAAAAAAATTAAAAATCATAAAGATAGCTGGGTGTGGTAGCGCACGCTTGTAATCCCAGCACTTGGGAGGCTGAGACAGAAGGATCACACAGGTTTGAAGCTAGCCTCAGCTACTTAATGAGGCTCTCAGCAGCTTAGTGAGACCCTGTTTCTTTCTTTCTTTTTCTTTTTTATTTTTTGTGTTATACTGAGAATGGAACCCAGGGCTTTTCTACCTCCAGGCTATACCCCAGCCCCAGCCTATTTTATACTTTATAAGTTGCAGAGAGCTTCACTGAGTAGCTGAGGCTGGCTCTGAACCTGAGTGATCCTCCTGTCTCAGCCTCCCAAGCACCAGGATTACAAGCATGCGCCACCATACCTGGGAAACCCTGTTTCTAAATAATGTATAAAATAGGTCTCGGAATATAACCCATAAGTAGAAAAGCCCCTGGGTTCCACCCCCAGTACCACCAAAAAAACAAAAAACAAAACATAAAGATGACCAAGATCACGTCAAAAGACTCGGAAGGCATCTAGATAAGGCTGCGACTGGTGCAATTTTATCATAGTTCATTTAACTGAAATGTATTAGCTATTTAAAGAAAGTCTTCATTTTTCCCCTTTGAAGGATACAAAAAAAGGAAGCCGGGAAGATGGGCGTGGTGGCACACACCTGTAATCCTAGTACTTGAGAGGCTGAGACAGGAGGATCGCAGGTTCAAAACCCAACAACTTTTTGTGAGACCCTGTTTCCAAATAAAAAATAAAATAAGGCGAGGCATGTAGCTCAGAGGTAGAATGCCTCTGGATTCAATCTCAAGTACCAAAATAGTAATAATGATTTATTTGAAACAGTTAATTCTCTCTCTTTTTTTTTTAATTTGGTGGTGCTGGGGGTAGAACCCAGGGGCTTTTCTACCTCCGGGCTATACTCCCAGACCTATTTTTTATACTTTATTTGGAAACAGGGTCTCACTAAGTTGCTGAGAGCCTCATTAAGTAGTTGAGGCTGGCTTCAAACCTGTGTGATCCTCCTGTTTCAGTCTCCCAAGTGCTGGGATTACAAGCGTGCGCCACCATGCCCAGCTAACAGTTATTTTTTATTTTGTTTGTTTGTTTATTTATTTTTGTGGTGCCAGGGAAGGAACTCAAGAGTCTTTCTACCTTTGGGCTATGCTCCCAGACCTATTTTGCATTTTATTTGGAAACAGGGTCTCACTAAATTGCTGAGAGCCTCACTAAGTAGCTGAAGCTGGCTTCGAACCTGTGCGATCCTCCTGTCTCAGCCTCCCAAGCGCAGGGATTACAAGCGTGTGCCACCACGCCCACCTTTAAAAAAAAAAAAAAAAAAGACTTATTGATCAAACAGGAAGTCTTCTGACAGAACATAAAGATTACTGTAACCAGAACATAGGATTCTACAAATGTGGTTTCCCTGCACCCCCACCCCCCAAAAAAGCCTCCTCAGCTTATGGGTCTCAAGCATCTGATCATGGCAGAGTCTAACTTTTTTTTTTTTTTTTCTTCAGTACTAGGGATGAAACCCAGGGGCATTCTACCTCCAAGACACACCTCCAGCCATATTTTTTATTCTTTATTTTGAAACAGGATCTCACTGAGTTGCAAAAGGCGTCACTAAGTAGCTGAGGCTGTCCGAAAACCACAATCCTCCTTTCACAGCCTCCCGAATGCTGGGATTACAAGTGTGTGCCACCACGCCGGGCTTAGAGTCTACCTTTTCTTATGTGGGCAGGGCACCGGGGATTGAGTGAGCCTGGGGGCATTCTACCTTGGAGCTACACCCCATCCCTATTTTATTTTTTTATTTCGAAACAGGTGTCACTAAATTGCTGAGGCTGGCCTTGAACCTGAGATCATCCTGCTTCGGCCTCCCAAATACTGTCATGCCCCACCATGCCAGGCCCAGAGTCTAGTCCTAAACCACTGCTCATATCTATTTGATTCAACCCAAGAAATATTTGCTGGCCATGCAGTTAAGCTATTCATGCATAACATACTCTTATTTATTTGTTCATTTTTGTGGTAGAAAAGATGGAACTCAGTAATAACTTTCATAATGACATATTTTAGTGAATAGAATTTTTTATGTTTTGTGTAGTTTTGTTGTTTTGTTTTGGGTGCTGGGGAATGAATACAGAGACATTCTACCTCCAAGCTACATTCCCAGCCCTTCTTTTTTTTTGAAACAGGGTCTTGCTGGGTTGGTGAGAGTCCTACTACTTCACTACTTGTTGAGGCGGTCCTCACACCTGCAATCTTCCTGTCTCAACTTCCCAAATACTGGGATTACACCACACCTAGCCCACTATCCCCTTTTATGTTTTATTTTCTGAAACAAGATCTAAGTTGCTGGCTGTAACAGTTTGAGCTGTCGTCCTGAGTTCCTGAACTACACTGCTGCAAGCTTAAGCCAAGTTTTATTACAAAGAATAGACAAAACAATCAAAGCGTCATGTCAGAGGACACAGCGGAATGCCTTGAAAGGAAGACACCGAGATAGCGGAACACGTAACAGTTTTTAGCCAGTAGTCCTGTTTTCCCAGCAAAAGCAGGTGTGGGCCCACCAGTTATCTCTGCTACGCAAGCCTCTTCTGTTATCCCCCTTTGCCCACCCTCATAGGAACAGAGAGGTCTGACATCACTGATCAAAATGTGTTACTTGGTTAGCAAGATCAGGGGCTACATGGTAGAGGCCGGCTTTGTCTTTGGTTTTATGTGTGTGTGTGGTACTGGAGGTTGAACCCAGAGGCATTCTACCTTTGGGTTACACCCCCAGCCCAATTTTATTTCTTATTTGGAAACAGGGTCTTGCTAGGTTGACGAGAGTCTCGGTACTTGCTGAGGCCGTCTTTGAACCTGTGATCCTCCCGTCTCAGCCACCCAAGTCCAGGGATTACAGGTGTGCGACACCATGCCCGGCTTATTTTTATTCTTAAAGTAAAGCATGCATTGTCCATCTGTGTCCTTGAGTTCTCAGCTATTCCTTACCTCTGTCTGGCTAGAAGTTACTATGTTAAAAACTTGTTTTATAATAAAAAAGAAAGACATAGGAATATAGTCTTTAAAAATATGGAGGTTTGAGGAGCTATAACTGTTCTATGTTATTAGTAATTAATATCGAGTTAACATGGCTTGCTTTTTATCTTTTAACTTTAGTCTAAACTGTTGTGAGAGTCTATATAATTTTTTTTCTAAATGTAGGTGTCTTGTATTTTAACATTCGGTATTCAGCTGAGCCAACATCCAACTTTTTGCTGACAGCTTAGAGACAGAGAAAAGGATTTTGTTGTTTTGGCTGAGTATGAAAAATTGTTCTTATTAGTTAGCAACTAATACTGCCCTTATTAGCAATCAATACAGGCTCACGTTCCATCAGTCCCCATCACTGGGAATCCTGCACGTTGATCTCAAACCTACAACCCTCCTGTCTCAGCCTCCCACATGCTAGGATTATAGGCATATGCCACAGCATTCAGCCATAAAACCAGCTCACGTCCATATATTTACGTGTAATATTGACTTATTTCCAGTTTATATGCAAGAAAGTAAAGAAAGGGACAGGTTAAACTACTCCTAGGATCACAGAGAGGACAAGCCACCAGAACTTAAAGAAAACCTCCTTCTCTAGTTTCACCGTGGTCAACATTTCTATGTATCTTTCACCTGTCCTGTCCACCCGCCCACCACCCCACCTGCCCCGCCCCTCAAGTCATCACCTCGCCTCTCAACTGAACACGCTCGAGCCTTGCCTGTACACAGCACTGCACCAAATACAGAAGATGGGGTGCGGGCCTGGCCAACCGAGGGTCTACGCTTCACCTTGCTGAGCCAAGCATTTCAAGACAATTCAGAAGTTACAAAACAGTTTCAAGGACATGTCTAGTAAAATAATATTTTCCCAAAGTCCTATCCTGATAGGTTTAGAATTTTGAAGTATGAGCCACCAGTAGAACAGAAGTCATGTAAATTCTTTCAGGAAGGTTTTCATATACTGGGCAAGTTCTAAAGACATAACCTCTACATTTCTACCTACAAAATAATATTTATTGGTTTAATTTCAAATGTAAATTGAAATACTATAGACATGCTATGCAGAATAACATCTAGAATTATATACCATGGCTTAAATCAGGTTCAAGATTCCTAAGTATGCGTAAGGTACATATATTACATATCTATTTTTTAAAAATAAACTATAAGCTGAATCATGTAAATTTTGATAAACTATAAGAAAAATAAAATAAAGCCGGGCGTGGGGGCACACGCTTGTAATCCCAGCATTCGGGAGGCTGAGACCTGGAGGATCCCGGTTCGCAGACAGCCTCAGCTACTTAGTGAGGCCCTCTGCAACTCAGTGAAACCCGGTTTCAAAATAAAGAATAAAAATGGGGCAGGGTGTGCAGCTCGGAGGTTGAATAACCCTGGGTTCCATCCCCAGACCCGCAAAAAAAAAAAAAAAAAAAAGAAAGAAAGAAAGAAAGAAAGAAAGAAAGAAAGAAAGAAAAAAAAAAAGAAAAATAAAATATACTTAACTATGAATCCCTTAATGACTACTGAACACCTGATGATTGTATTTCAACAACAATAAAAAGCAGCTAACACCAGACACACCAGGAGCCATGGGAGGGCACCTCGAGTAACATTACGCCTACCGTGGTGTCATTGCTGGTAACATAAACCAGGACATCAGAAGCGTTTCTGCCGTTGATGTATCGGTAGCAGTTCCAAACACAGCTGATCAAATAGCCCTGAAAGTGAGTAATGGTTATTAGGTTTTTAATTCTCAAATAATTAAAATTATGAGGAGATAATAACATACAACATAAAGTCATACTATAAAACTTTTGCTTACATAAACTAAAATGTACATTACCTCTACTAAACCAAAAGCCTTTAAAATTACAAATGTTAAGTTGGACCTGGTGGTGCTGATGATGAGAGTTAGGGAGGCAGGTGCTACAGCAGTTAGGAGAGGCAATTACCACTAACATTTACTGCCCCCAAACTCACAGCAGAATCAAACTTATTAGCCCACTTATCACCTTTTTTGTGTG
This sequence comes from Muscardinus avellanarius, assembly GCF_963383645.1. Classification (NCBI taxonomy): domain Eukaryota; kingdom Metazoa; phylum Chordata; class Mammalia; order Rodentia; family Gliridae; genus Muscardinus; species Muscardinus avellanarius. Next base: position 41,920,883 of record NC_137789.1, read on the forward strand.
TGTGAGTCTGGGGATGGAACCCAGGGGTGGTCTACCTCTGAGCTACATCCCCTGTCCTGTTTTTTATCCTTTATTTTGAAACAGGGTCTCACTAAGTTTCAAAGGGCCCCACTAAGTAGCTGAGGCTGTCCATGAACCGCAATCCTCTGGTCTCAGCCACCCAAATTCTGGGATTACAAGCGTGCGCCACTACGCCAAGCTATCACTATTTTTTAACCTCTGTTTCTTTGGAAATTTCTATTATTCTACACAACTGCCTGAATTTTAATTATGGAAGTCATTTTATTAAAAAATGGTTCATAGCATATACATTTATATTACAGTCCAAAAATTCATTAAAACATTTCCATTTTCATAATGAAAAATCCAAAGATATTTAAAATTAATGTGTAGAATAAAGACATACTAGAAATAAAAATGAGTTCATGGGAGATTATTATACTATGAACCTGTAGCACTTTTCTTTCAATTATCTATAATTAGATTAAAACTAAATTATTTCAAAATTCCTTTCTAAGCCAGGTGTGGTGATGCAAGTTTGTAATACCAGCACTTAGGTTCAAGGACAGCCTCAGTTAAGTAGTGAGACATTCAGCAACCTAGTGAGACCCTGTTTCATAACAAAAAATAAAAAGGGCACAGGGTGTAGCTTGGAGGTAGAATATCCCTGGGTTCAGTTCCCAGCACCACAAAATTATATATAATTTTATAATTATATAATTACCACAAATTTATAATATACACAAAGAGTATATACATGTGTGCATATATATGCATATATATATATATATATCCTTTATATCCTTTTTAGCTCTAAAATTCTTTTGACTAAACATTTAGACATTTAGAAATTAGAAACCTCATATACTACAGAGAACGCAAAACGGTGCAGTTACTTTGCAAAAGTATGACACAAGCCGGGCGTGGTGGGCACGCTTGTAATCCCTGCGCTTGGGAGGCAGAGACAGGAGGATCGCGCAGGTTCGAAGCCAGCCGCGCGCTGGCTTAGGAGACCCTGTTTCCAAATAAAAAAGTTTAAGATAGGTCTGGGAGTGTAGCCCGGAGGTAGAAGGGCTTCTAGAAACCCCAGTACCAACAACAACAACAAAAAAAAAAAGTATGACACAAGCTCAAAAAGTAAAACTGAGTTACCATACGACCCAACAACTCTACTGCCAGGCACATAACCAAGGGAAATGAAAACATTATAGACATATAAAACTTGTACAGAAATACGCACTGCAGCATTATTCATAATAACCCCACAGTGCAAACGAGCTAAATGTCTACTGACTGATGAATGGATATACAAAATGTGGTATGTACCCACACAAGGAATATTATTCCTCAACCAAGAGAAAATTCTGACACGTAGGAAGTACAACACAGAGGATCCTGGAAAATATGATGCTAAGTGCAAGCAATTAGCCACAACCACATATTAAATCACTGTATTTATGGGACGTGCCCAGAATAGGCAAATCTGTAGAATTTGAAAGTAGTTGAGGGAGCAGGTTTGAGAGCGAATGGCAAGCTGGGGTGGAGGTACACCCGCAATCCCAGTATTTGGAGAGCTGAGACTGGAGGATTACAGGTTTGAGACCGGCCTCGCAATCTAAACAAGACCCGCACCAACTTAGCAAGACCTTGCTCAAAATAAAAAATTAAAAGCCGGGCGTGGTGGCGCACGCTTGTAATCCCAGCATTCGGGAGGCTGAGACTGGAGGATCGTGGTTCGCAGACAGCCTCAGCTACTTAGTGAGGCCCTCCGCAACTCAGTGAGACCCGGTTTCAAAATAAAGAATAAAAAATTAGGCAGGGGTTGTAGCTCAGAGGTAAATGCCCAGAGGTAAATTCCAGCCCCAGACCTGCAAAATTAATTAATTAATTAATTAATAGGGCTGAAGGTGTAGCTCAGAGACAGAATGCCCCTGGGTTCAATTTCTAATACCAAAAAAGGTGAATGCAGAGCGATCAAAATGTTCTAAAAATCACATTGTACAACCACAAAACTATGATTTCAAAATTCTGTAAATATACATATAAAAGAGAAAAACTGCTTGTACTTTTGTGTGTGTTGGTGGGGGTGGTACTGGCAATTAAACCCAGACATTCTACTTTGGGCTCTACCCCCAGCCCTACTTATACTTACTTTATTTACTTGGAAACAGGGTCTCACTAAGTTGTCGAGAGCCTCACTAAGTTGCTGAGGCTGGCCTCAAACCTGAGATCCTCCTGTCTCAGCCTTCTAAGCACTAGGGTTACAGGCTTGCACCACCACACCCAGATGCTTATATTCTTTAAATGGGTAAATTTTATCTATTTCAATGTGCTTTTGTAGTACTGGAGACCCAGGGGCAGTCTTCTCTCTAAACTATTTTTTTGTTGTTGGTTTTGGTACTGGGGATTGAACCTAAAGGCATCCTACCTTCACACTGTGCCCCTACCCGATTTTACTGATTTGGAAAGAGGGTCTCATTAGGTTTCTGAGAGCTTGCCTACATTGCTGAGGCTGGCTTTGAACCTGCAATCCAATTGTCTCAGCCTCCCCAAGTACTGGGATTACAAGCATGTGCCAAGATGGCCAATGCCCTTTTTATCTTACTTAATTGTATGTGTGGTACCAGGTTTGACCCAGGGGTATGATCATACCTCTGAGCTACACCCCAAGCCCTATTTTATTTTTTGTGGTACCGTATTTTATTCTTTATTTGGAAACAGGTCTCAGAGGACCGCACTAAGTTGCTGAGGCTGCCCGTGAACCTGCGATCCTCCCATCTCAGCCTCCAAAGTACTGAAATTACAAGTGTTTGCCGCCACTCCTGGCTCCCTCAGCCTTATTTTGAAACAGGGTCTTTCCAAGTTGCTAAGAGCCTCAGTAAATTGCTGAGGCTGATTTCAAACCTGTGATCCTCCTGTCTCAGCCTCCCAAGTACTGGTATTACAGGTATGTGCCACCATACCTGGTTCTGAATTATATCTCAATAAATTTGTTTTATAACAACATATTTACCCAAGCACAGTGGCGCATACCTGTAATCCCAATTCTTGGGATTCTGAGACAAGAAGATCACAAGTTTGAAGCCAGCCTTAGTGAGAATCTCTCTCAAAATAAAAAAATAAATAAATAAAAAGGGATGGGGGTGTAGCTCAGAGTAAGAGCATCCCTGGGTCCAATCCTCAATACTTCAACAAACAAAACATATAAGCATTAAAAAGGGTGAAATATTCTGTAAAATACTCCAAAAGTTGTCTGGTGCTGCATTCATATTTGACTGATTATTTTTTGCATTCAGGTTTTATGATGATGCTAAGATGAAAATGTATACTACTCTTTATAAACTGTCTCTTGAATGTCATCAAGGACCTGAAGCTACAGATCCACAATAAGAAAAAGATGGAAAGGGCGCATTAACAATGTACTCATAAAGCCGGGCGTGGTGGCACGCTTGTAATCCCAGCATTCGGAGGCCGAGACAGGAGAATTGCGCAAGTTCAAAGCCAGCCTCAGCTACTTAGTGAGGCCCTTTGCAAATCACTGAGACCCTGTTTCAAAATAAGGAATAAAGCCAGGCGTGGTGGCGCATGCTTGTAATCCCCGCGCTTGGGAGGCAGAGACAGGAGGATCGCGCAGGTTCGAAGCCAGCCGCGCGCGCTGGCTTAGGAGACCCTGTTTCCAAATAAAAATGTAAAAATAGGTCTGGGAGTGTAGCCCAGAGGTAGAAGGGCTTCCAGGAACCCCAGTACCACCAAAAATAAAAAAATTTTAAAAAAAGGAATAAAAAATAGGGCTGGGGGTGTCACTCGGAGGTAGACTGTCCCTGGGTTCCACCCCCAGTACTGCAAAAAAAAAAAAAAATATATATATATATATATATATATATTGAATTCATTTAAACTCTCAGTTTAATCAACAATACTACCACTTCTTTATGGGGGGAGGATAGACTTTCTCCACCCACACATTTTGGTACTAGGGATGGAACCCTGGGGCATTCTACCTCCAAACTATAGCCCTAGCCCTATCTATCTATCTATCTATCTATCTATCTATCTATCTATCTATCTATCTATCTATTTTGTGATACTAGGGATGGAACCCAGGGCATTCAACCTCTGAGCTACACCCTCAGCCCTAATTTTTATTCTTTATTTTGAAACAGGGTCTCACTGAGTTGCAAAGGGCTTACTAAGCTGAGACGGTTGGTGAACCACGATCCTCTTGTCTCGGACTCCCAAATGCTGGGATTACAAGCATGCGCCACCACACCTGGCTTCCTTTTTACTTTTTATTGAAACAGAGGCCTCAAACCTGCATTCCTCCTGTCTCAGTCATCAAGTACTAGGATTGCAGGCATGCGGACCACCATGCCCAATTTGAGCCCTGTGTTTTCTAAGAATCTTAATACAAATGAAAAAGCAGTACTTATGTGTATAGTTTATGTATTATAAAAGAAGACTATTCATCCAGTCTGTTAGCAGTGAACACAGGACTCCATGATGGAAGAACTCTCAGATGTGAAGACAACACATCTGTAACTGAGGCCCAACAGCAGATGAACGGACTGTGATGTTCCCAGCGCTCCAGTCTGTACTCCCAAGCCCCTGTAATGCCGCTCTTTTCACTCCAGTCAGAGAAAAACCTAACTCATTTCAGTGACTATTTCTCATTTGACATTTCTTTGATCTTGAATTAATTAGAGAATTAAATATTTAGTGTATTTCCCAAACAAACTCACACTGACACGTCCCTCCCTGCCCTGCATGCAGAGCTGGGTGGTAAACATTGCTTGCTTTTCTGTCTTGGGACAGAGTGAAACTGACAAATGTGTTGTTCTGGGCTCTCGGAGTACTGGTGTGGTAGTGAATTATTAGAAGAGCCAGTTTAGGTGGTGAGAGCCACTGATCCAGGAAACTGTTATGTGAAGTCACAGCACCATATCCATTAATTTAATTAAAATTTAAACAAATAATTACTGAGTCTCAAGATGAAAGGCATCAGCTTAGTTCTAAGAGGGAAATAAAAATGAAGGAATGGACCATGTTCTCAAAGTAATGCAACCTAGACAGGGCAGAAGATAAAAAATATAAATAAACACAAGTCAGGAGAAACGGCTTGTTACTGATAATCCCAGCACTGCATGGGTGGCCGAGACAGGAGGATCTCAGATTGGAGGGAGTGCTGGTAATTTAGTGAGACACTGAAATAGGGCTAATGATGTAGCTCAGAAGTAGAACCTGCTCTGGTTTCAATTCCCAGTACCAGATACAATAGTGGTGTAGTTTGGAGGTAAAATGCCCCTGGGTTCCATCTCCAGTACCGCAAAAAAAAAAAAAAAAAAAATATATATATATATATATATATACACACACACACACACACACACACACACACACACACACATATATATATAACAATAATAATCTGTATGATGCCTTTTATGAGATAATTATGACAGTGCTTGTGTTTTGCAATTACAAAAGCCACAAGGCAGAGAATTTTCTTATTTGTTACCAAACCCTACTGCTTAGAACACAGGAGGCCCTTAATAAACATAGTACCCCATTGTGTTTAGGGTACACACTCCAAGACCCACAGTGGTTATATAAAACCATGGACAGTATTGAAACCTATACTTACCCTATGTTAATTCCTACACATACACACTTCTGAAAAATTTATAAATTAGGCACAATAAAAGATTAACAACTAAAATTACAAATTCCACTACTTGAAAAGCTAAGACAGGAGGATCACAGGTTCAAGACCAGCTTCAACAACTTAGTGAGACCCTGCTTCAAATTTTTTTAAAAAAGGCCAGGCATGGTGACGTATGCTTGTAATCCCAGCATCTGGGAGGCAGGAGGATGACGGTTCAAGGACAGCCTTAGCTACTTAATGAGGCCCTTTGCAACTCAGCGAGACCTTGTTTCAAAATAAAGAATTAAAAAATAGGGCTGGGGGTGTAGCTTGGAGGTAGAACACCCCTGGGTTCCAATACCAATACCACAAAAAAAAAAAAAAAAAAGGAATACTCAGTACAAATTTTAAAAAGAGAAATATAGCTGGCCCTGGTGGTGCACGCTTGTAATCTCAGTGCTTGGGAGGCTGATACAGGAGGAGCGCACAGGTTTAAAGCCAGCCTCAGCTACTTGGTGAGGCTCTTAGCAACTTAGTGACACCTGTTTCCAAATAAAATATAAAAAATAGGTGTGGGAATATAGCCCGGAGGCAAAAAAAAAAAAAAGAGGGAGGGAGGGAGGGAGGGAGGGAGAGGGGGAGGGGGGGAGGGGGGAGGGAAAGAGAGGGAGAGGGAGAGAGAGAGAGAGAGAACACTGCAGTAAGCTGTGAGAGCTGCTCGCAGGGACACTGCCAACGCTCAGGGGCTTGGAGGCCAGGGGCAACACAGGGTGGCGACTGGATGGACAGGAAGCTAAGGGGTGTGGGACCAGCCAACCACTAAGTCCCAGAACCCAAATCTGTGCCTACTAAACTAATTCAGAGTGGTATCAAATGGCAAAAACCCAACTTAACTTTCTTCCTTCCTTTTTCTTTTTTTTTTTTTTGGGGGGGTGCAGGGTACCAGAGATTGAACCCAGGGTCCTGAGCATACTAAGCACGTGCTCTACCACTGAGCTGCACCCCAGCCCCTCAGTTGATTTCCAATGAATCGTTTTCTTCCTACTTCTCTTTATCACACTGCCTACTAAGTGACTTTTCTCCCTAAGTGTAACTTCCTTAAACTTACTGAAGCTTGACTTTTGAAGAACATGGTAATTTCATTACCAAAATAAAAGCAATGGAAGGTATTAAGATATAAAAGTTCAAAGCCTATGGACCATTTGAAAATTTCCTGCTAGCACATAAACACAGATGATAAAACAAAATTTGATTACAGTTATAATCAGATCGGCAAAGATGAAAAAGAACAAGTAGTGCCCAACTGAAGAAGGTAAGGGCGCAGTGTTTCAGTCTGACCATCTACCAACGCCTTCACTCTATGCATGCCCTGTTTTTTTTAAATTTTTTTTATTCATTTTGACACTAAAGATTGAACCCAGGGACATTCTACCTCCAAGTTACACTCCCACAGTCCTATTTTTAAATTTATTTTGTTTATTTATTTATTTATTTTGTGGTGGTGCTGGGCATGAACCCAGGGGCATTCTACCTCAAGTCACACCCCCAGCCATATTTTATTTTTATTTTGAAACAGGGTAGAAAGGCATGATGGCACACACTTGTAATCCCAGTAATTGGGAGGCGGAGACAAGAGGATCCCACAGGTACGAAGCCAGCCTCAGCTACTCAGTGAGGCTCACAGCAACTTGGTGAGACCCTGTTTCCAAAAAAATACAAAATTGGTCTGGGAGTGTAGCCCAGAGATAGAAAGCTCCTGGGTTCCATGTCTAGTACCATTAAAAAAGAAAAAAAAAGAAAGAAAAAAAGAAAAGAGAAAAGAAAAGAAAGAAAAGGTCTTGCTAAGTTGAGTCTTAATACTTGCTGAGGATGTCCTCAAATGTGTAATCCTCCTGTTTCAGCCTCCCAAGTACTGGGATCACAGGCACACACCGTAACACTCAACTTATTTTAAGAAAATATATCTTAGCCAGGCATGGTGGTGCTGAAACTGGAGGACCACAGTTTGCGAACAGTCTCAGCTACTTAATGAGACCCTCTACAATTTAGTGAGACCCTGTTTCAAAAGTAGAGAATAAGCCAGGCGTGGTGGCGCACGCTTGTAATCCCCGCACTTGGGAGGCGGAGACAGGAGGATTGCACAAGTTTGAAGCCAGCCTCGCTGGCTTAAGAGACCCTGTTTCCAAATATTAAAAATTATAAAATAGGTCTGGGAGTGTAGCCCAGAGGTAGAAGGGCTTCCAGGAAACCCAGTACCACCAAAAAAAAAAAAAAAAAGTAGAGAATAAGAAATAGGGCAGGGAGTGTAGCTCAGAGGTCAAATGCCCCTGGGTTCCATCTCCAGACCAGAGGAAAAAAGAAAGAAAAAGAAAATATATCTTAAGGAAATAAATACATAAGCATCATGGTAGCACTATTAATAAGTGAAAAAGAATACCACCACACCATCTAAAAGCTGGTTATTTATTAAATGACACTCATTTAATAAGATTGATAGATACAAATTGTGCTCTGTGTGTGCGTGTGCGCGTGTGTTTCCAGTACTGTGAATTGAACCCAGGGGCATTCTACCTTTAAGCTACACCCCCAGTCCTATTTTTTATTCTTTGTTTTTTTTTGAGGTATTGGGAATGGAACCCTAGGGTATTCTACCTCCAAACTATACCCCCAGCCCCATTTTTATATTCTTTATTTTGAAACAGGGCCTAAGTTGCAGAGGGCCTCACTAAGTAGCTGAGGCTGGCAGCAAATGTGTAATTCTTCTGTCTCAGCCTCCCAAGTACTAGGATTATAAGCATGCACCACCATGCCCAGCTAGAACACGTTATATTTTAAAATAATCCAAAAGCCGGGCATGGTGGCACACGCTTGTAATCCCCGCACTTGGGAGACTAAGAAAGGAGGATCGCACAAGTTTGAAGCCAGCCTCAGCTACTTAGTGAGGCTCTCAGTGCTTAGTGAGACCCTGTTTCCAAATAAATAGATGTGGGAGTATAGCTCGGAGGTAGAAAGCCTCTGGGTTCCACCCCCAGTACCACCAAAAAATAAAATAAAATGATCCCAAAAGCCTATTATGTGAACATTATAATGCATATTGCAGTATCATTATGTAAACTATGTATGTGGCCCAGTGTGGTGGCGCACTTATAATTCCAGTACTTGGGAGGCTAAGATAAGAGGATCGTAGGTTCAAAGCTAGCCTCAACAACTTAGCAAGACTCTCAGCAACCTAGTGAGACCCCCTTTCCAAATAAGAAATGGAACTGGGCAGGGGGTATAGCTTGGAGGGTAGAATGCCTCTGGGTTCAATCCCTAGTGCCCCTAAATATATGATATTATATAAGTATATTCTCGTCTGAACACTTGGAATAATTCTTGATTGGTAACATTAACACCATAAATAAAATCTTTATGCTCACCTTAAATGTCAAGATAATGCTGATAAACAGAAGAATAATAAGGACCAAACAGGTAGGATTCACCGACATGATGTCATCTTTGTAGGGAAAATTAGGAGGCTGCAAAAGAAAGGGTCCCATTAGTACATCCCATTAATCATTCAAAGTACATTCCTTAGACAGGAATTCAGATGTGCTCATCAGAAACCAACAAGCAAACCAGGCATGGTGGCGTGTGCTTGTAATCCCAGCATCCAAGGCTGAGACAGGAGGGTTGTGGTTCACAGCCAGCCTCAGCTACTTTTGTGAGGTCCTTTGCAACTCAGTGAGACCTCGTTTCAAAATAAAGAATAAAAAGCAGGGATGGGGGTGTAGCTCGAAGGTAGAATGCCCCTGGGTTCCATCCCCAGTACTGCTTAAAAAAAAAAAAAAAAAAGAAAAGAAATCAACAGGCTAAAATAGACAATTATTATTTAGGACCAATACAAATGTCTCATCTACCTCTACTCGTGGTGGCGCGTGCTTGTAACCCCAGTATTTGGGAAGCTGAGACAGGAGGATCACAAGTTTGAGAACAGCTTCAGGAGGCACTCAGACTTCTGCCAACCTAGCAAGACCTTGTTTCAAAATAAAAATAGGATATATTTTTATTTTTAAAATAAAAATGAGGTGTAGCTCAGAGGTAGAATGTTCCTGGGTTCAATCCTCAGTACCACATGCACACAAAAGGCTACAGACAGTATTAGGACAGGCCAGTCTGTTCATGATTCAGACAAAAATTCCAGAAAAGGAAAATTAAAGAAGAGTCAGGAGTGAAACCTAACATTACTTTGCTGCCCTCCTCCTATAAAATGTAGAGGTCAGGGTCTATACCCAGGGATCATTTATACACCTCTTGTATTTGGATTTTCTGCAAGTTCTGGACATTTTAAAGGACATGCGCACAGCACAGCAAAAAGAAACCTATTAAAATGGGGTCTTCAAGCCTGGCGTGGTGGTCTTCAAGCCTGGCGTAGTGGCACACGCTTGTAATTCTAGCATTTGGGAGCCCGAGACAGGAGGATGGCGGTTTGCAGACAGCCTCAACTACTTAGTGGTGTCCTTTGCAACTCAGTGAGACCCTGTTTCAAAATAAAGAATAAAAAATATGGCTGGGGGTGTAGCTCAGAGGTAGAATGCCCCTGGGTTCCATCCCCAGTGCCACAAAAATAAAATTAATAGGGTCTTCTCAAAAATAAAATAAGACCCTGGGCAGGTGGGCAGGCGCCCCCCCCTCCACCCGGAAGGACCCCGGGCCCCCGACCCTGGGCAGGTGGGCAGGCGCTGGCAGGGCTCCCCTAGGCGACCCCCCTCTCCACCCAGAAGGACCCTGTAAAAAAGGAAAAGAAAAAGAAAAAAGAAAAATATCGGAGGGGGGTCAAGGAGGTGGTGGATGCCAGGATACTGGAGATGTAGACAAAACTTATCCAAAATGAACTGGAATTATTGGAAAAATTCCCCGCTAAGGAGGACTGCTTCTTCTCTACATTGTTAAGAATCTTGGACATCACCTGTAAGGAGAAAGACTTTAGTGGAGACCAAGGAGAAAGGCAGTGCTGAAAGCGGTCTCCGTGTTGGCAGTGGAGAATTGTATTCAGGAGAAGCAGAAATCGGAGCCTACCAACCTTATTTATTTATTTATTTTTTTTTTGTGGAGAAATTACACCAAAGGTTGAATGCTACCGTCGCACATGCTTAGGAAGATTGGACAACATTCAGAGTGAAAAGAGAGCTTGGGAAAGATTTGAAATGGTGGAGGCAGTGGCAATGGCAGTGGCTAGTACTCAGGGGAGGCAGAGATCTGATACATTACACCTGGAACTTTTGAAGTAATGACCCCAGAGGCAGAATGCTACCTACCACCACGCACCCTCGAGAATGTGGGACAAATAGTTGGGCGAAGAAGGTGCTCAGATTAGAGCCTGCCGAGAGGTGAGGCTGGTGACGGACACAGCAAAGCTGGGATCGGAGCCTGCCGTGAGGCAAGGCCGGTGCTGGGGCCTCCGAGACTGGGATCGGAGCCTGCCGAGGTGTTAGGCAAGTGCTGGGGCCAACAGCCGGCATCAGAGCCTTCCGTGAGGCAAAGCCGTTATTGAGGCCTCCGAGGCCGGGATTGGAGCCTGCTGAGGGGTTAGGCTGGTGCTGGAGCCAGCAAGGCTGGGATCGGAGCCTGCCGCAAGGCAAGGCCGATGCTGGGGCCAGCGAGGCCAGGATCGGAGCCTGCTGAGGGGTTAGGCCAGTGCCGGGGCCACTGGCCGGCGTCGGAGTCTTCCGTGAGGCAAAGCCGCTATTGAGGCCTCTGAGGCCGGGATCAGAGCCTTCCGTGAGGCAAAGCTGCTATTGAGGCCTCTGAGGCCGGGATCAGAGCCTGCCGAGGGTTAGGCCAGTGCTGGGGCCAGTGAGGCTGGGATCGGAGTCTGCCGTGAGGCAAGGCCGGTGCTGGGGCCTCCGAGGCCAGGATCGGAGCCTGCCGAGAGGTTAGGCCGGTGCTGGGGCCAATGGCTGGCATCGGAGCCTTCCGTGAGGCAAGGCCGTTATTGAGGCCTCTGAGGCCGGGATCGGAGCCTGCCGAGGGGTTAGGCCAGTACCGGGGCCACTGGCTGGCATCGGAGCCTTCCGTGAGGCAAAGCCACTATTGAGGCCTCTAAGGCCGGGATCAGAGCCTGCCGAGGGGTTAGGCCGGTGCTGGGGCCAGCGAGGCCGGGATCGGAGCCTGCTGAGGGGTCAGGCCAGTGCTGGGGCCAGCGAGGCCGGGATCGGAGCCTGCTGTGAGGCAAGCCATTACTGAGGCCACCGAGGCTGGGATCGGAGCCTGCCGAGGGGTTAGGCCAGTGCCGGGGCCAGCGTGGCCGGGATCGGAGCCTGCCGTGAGGCAAGGACGGTGCTGGGGCCTCCGAGGCCGGGATCGGAGCCTGCCGAGGGGTTAGGTCGGTGCTGGGGCCAACAGCCAGCATCGGAGCCTTCCATGAGGCAAGGCCACTATTGAGGCCTTTGAGGCTGGGATCGGAGCCTGCCGAGGGGTTAGGCTGGTGCTGGGGCCAGCGAGGCTGGGATCGGAGCCTGCCGCAAGGCAAGGCCGATGCTGGGGCCTCCGAGGCCGGGACCAGAGCCTGCTGAGGGGTTAGGCCGGTGCCGGGGCCACTGGCCGGCATCGGAGCCTTCCGTGAGGCAAAGCCGCTATTGAGGCCTCTGAGGCCGGGATCGGAGCCTGCCGAGGGGTTAGGTCAGTGTTGGGGCCAGCGAGGCCAGAACCGGGGCCTCCCATGAGGCAAGGCTGCTGCTTGAGCCAGCGAGGTCTGATCAGTCCACCGGGTAGCCAGGCCACAACTGGGGCTGTCAAGAGTGGGATCGGTATTTGCAATGCGGCATGCACAGAGAAATATCACAGAAAATTAAAACCAGATGCTTCCCCTAATCAGCAATAACTAGAAGGAAACGGGCAACAGGAAGTGATCGAGCTATAGAAAGGGCCCTATAGTGAAGCAATTAAGGTGACCAATCAGAGGGTATGGAATAGGGGAGGATGGAGCCTCTTTAAAAAGCAGGAGGTACGAGTCGGGCGTGGTGGCGCACGCTTGTAATCCCCGCACTTGGGAGGCAGAGACAGGAGGATCGTGCAGGTTCGAAGTCAGCCGCGCTGGCTTAAAAGACCCTGTTTCTAAAAATAAAAAAGTATAAAATAGGTCTGGGAGTGTAGCCCCGAGGTAGATGGGCTTCTAGGAACCCCAGTACCACCAAAAAAAAAAAAAAAAAAAAAAAAAAAAGCAGGAGGTACATAAACATATGTATCAAAGTTAATCACCAAACAAGCATGGGATCGAGGGAGGGGGAGGGAATGGGATGGGAGCTGGATGAGGGCTAATTGGATGATGTGTGCTTGTATATTCTCTTAAGTCTTATATTCCAATGTGATGTATGATTACAATGCACCAATAAAAATAAATTTAAAAAAATAAAATAAAATAAAATGGTGTCTTCTTTATATGTAATGTTTTTGTTGTTACTTATTCCCAGAAAGCAGATTATCTTCTAATAATGGGAATTTCCAGCATTAAAAAAAGAAAATAAAAAAAGAAAACCTGTGCCTGGGGGTGCAGTTCAGTGGTAGAGCTCTTACACAGCTTTCATGTGACCTTGGGTTTGATTCCCAGTACCACATAGGGGGTAAAAAAAGGAAAGAAAAGCTCTACCATCTGACCACACTGTTGCACCACCGGGTCAAAGGAAACCTTGCCAGAGGATCAAAGTCCGCCTGGTTGGTGGGAGCAACAGGGCATCTGCTCAGCGCCTCAGTGATGGCCAGGGCAGGTGTGTGTGGCCACATCACCTTTCACCTCTTCTCAATACCAAGTGTTTAGATTTTGCATGAGCAGTACTGAGTTTCAAATGTTAGAGAAAAAGATGAAGAAAACCAGTGCCTGTCCCTGTTCCTTGGGATGAATAGCAGGTAATGGTTTTCAGATCTTTCATCCTGGGCCAAATACCTAAGAAATAAAATCAAAGTCTGTGTGTGTGTGTGTGTGTGTGTGTGTGTGTGTGTGTGTGTGTGTGTGTGATCAACTCATAAAACTAGTGTTTTTCCTTGGAGACTGTAAGGATTTTTTTTTTTTTTAAGTAGTAAACTTGGGTGGTAGGAGTAACTGGATGTTACTCCCAAGACCAACAAGAAATCATACAGTTTCTGTGGCTTATTAAAGGAAGGGATTAGAGTGGAAGTACGTGACCCCTTTCCCTAATGATCATGAACTCTTCCCCAAGAAAAGTGGACGTAGTTTCTATGCCGAGTTGAGATCTATAAAAGGCAGACATCACTTATTCCAACTGTTTGAAATTCTCCACATATACAGATAAACAGAACAGGCATTAGAATTAAGTGAAGGCTCAGATAACAGCCTCTCCCAAACCACTCTATCTCAATCTGCCAACAAGAGTCTCTAACAAGAGAACTACAACATGCCCATCCCTGCCGCCTCTTACGCACTGGTGATGATGTGTGTGTGGATCCCGCTGATCTCTCAGTAGGACACATAGAAGATATTCACTTGTGTAATTTGGTTTGTAATTATAAATAAAAGTAGACACTGAGTTTTTTTTAACTCACAATATAATTACAGTCAACATTTCCAGTATTATCATTATGCTACTGGTGGCTCTAAAGTAAACGAGGGAGACATGGAATGCCGTGGAGCACAGTGGGAAGTCTAAGAGACGTTCAGCCCTCTCTACACTGTGGGAAGTCTAGGAGACGCTCAGCCCTCTCTACACTGGTCTGCACACTAGGCTTTATGTTCCTCATCAATCCCAGAGTGCATGGGATATAGCACCCAGTCCTTAATCACCACCACCTGTCCCTCGATCCCATTTCCTCCTCACTCTAGGATGATTTTAGGAGCCCAGCACCAGATCATCATCATGAAGTAAAAATAATCCTTCGGCAGAGTGAGTCCTGTAACCTGCTTATCGTATATAACCCCTCACTCAGGAACACTCAGCTGTACACCAGAGGTAATAGATGAAATTAGCACATGGCAACTTTTCTTGCCACTAATGCTCAACCACCACCCAGACCAGTTTTCTAAAATGAAAGGGAGCAATTAGTAATGAGAATGGTAACCTCAACAATGACAACACATTTTGTGGTATGGGGATTGAACCCAGGGACATTCTGCCTCTGAGCTACATCCCTAGCTCTTTTCACTTATTAAAGAGTCTTGCTAATTTACTGTGCTCTGGCTTTGAACCTGAGATCCTCCTGCCTCAGCCTCCCAAGTACTAGAATTACAGGTGTGAGCCACTAGCTTAATACCTGCTCATCACAAAAGACATTTAATAGAAAACTAGTTCCCAAATTATACTTGGGGAAGAAAAGTGTTTGTGGTCAAACAAGTTTGGGGGCTGGTACATAGTAGAGTTCCATTTCTCCCATGTTACAGCAGAGCTATCTTCTGCTGACACTTGGCTCAGAAAAGATTATTAGCAGAGCCGGTCATGGTGGAGCACTGAGTTTCAAAATAAAAATAAAAAGATCTGGGGGTGTAGTTCAATGGTATAAGCATCCCTGTATTCAAGCCCCAGCCCGTCCCCCCAAAAAGTAAGATTATTAGCAACTAGATTATAATTTAGGTAGGCATATCAATTGCCACCATCATTGCCACCAACTTATCTGTCTCAGGCTCAGGGAGGTTATGATTAAAAAAAAAAAAAAACAATCCTAAGAAACCAAAAGAGCTTTCTCTTTAAGAGAAAAATTTTAAATCCCTGATCAAGTTGGGCATGGTGGCCCACACCTGTAATTCTGGTGTTACGGTTTTGAAACATAAGGTGGGTTCTTTTCCTGGATTCAAACAGATCAGAAAAACTGAACTAACAGCTGGGTTGTAGCCTAAACAAGTCTTATAAAGCAAGAAGGAAGAGGAGACAGAAAAGCAGTATGTGTTGGACAGACACACTTGAGAGTCCAAACATGGAGCGCTCCCTCCTTCCAGACCCCTGCCCTTAAATATAGTCTCTGGCTGTATTCTCTTATTGGCATTACCACGTCAACCGAGATAGCAACTCATTTTCTCAGGCAGGTGGTGTAAGCTTGCCTCCAGACAGTCCACTTACAGAGTGCAGGTGTCGATGATCTCTCCCTATTTCTGCTGTATCAGTTGCCCACCAATTATGGGTGCTTTGAAGGAACATATGGATTTTACATTCTGCATCCCAAAGAAAAGAGAGACAGGGACACTGACTGCAGCCAGTGCAGCTGAGTGTAGTCTTCAAAGGCAAGGCATAAGGCTGGTGCTGTCCTTACAGTTTAACAAGTGCCAGGCAGAGCTATGTGCTACTTCAGGGCTTCTAATTATTTCTACATTCTTAAGGCTCTAATTGCCTTTACATTCCTCCTACTATGGGTTAACACAGGAAGAAGTTCTGAAGTGTACCAGGCAAAGCTGCAGTTTTTTCCTGCCTGTTTGTACAGCGCCTATCTCTGGCTGCCTGTAACATTTTTATTGGGAATCAATACCAGGGCAATTTCCCAATACCGGAATATTAGTACCTGAATGCATAAATTACACAGGAGACAGGAGGATCACAGGTTCAAGGCCAACATCAACAATTTAGCCAGAGATTCTCAGCAACCTAGTGAGACCATTTCAAAATAAAAATTTTTTTGCCGGTGTGGTAGCGCACACTTGTAATCCCAGCATTTGGGAGGCTGAGACCAGAGGATCACGGTTCGCAGACAGCCTCAGCTACTTAGTGAGGCCCTCTTTAACTCAATGAGATGGTGTTTCAAAATAAAGAATAAAAAATAGGGCAGGGGGTGTAGCTCGGAGGTCAAATGGGTTCCATCCCCAGATCAGCAAAAACAAACAAACAAACAAATAAATAAAAAGGGGGTTAGGGGCATAAGCTAAGAGGTAGAAATCCTTAGGTTCAATCACCAGTACCACAAAGAAAAGAAATCTGTAATCAGCAATCCTAGAACTTGAGGGGCTGAGACAGGAAGATTGTAGGTTTGCAGCCAGCTTCAGCAACTTAGCAAGACTCTGTCTCAAAAATAAATAATAAAATAGGGCTCAAGGTGTAGCTCAGAGGCAGAATGCCTCTGAGTTCAATCTCTAATACCACACACACACACACACACACACACACACACACACACACACACTACTCTATATCTGTATTTGTGTCCCTCACTTAACCAGTGTTCCCCCAGGACAAGCACTGTCACGGGGAGGCCACATACCAGCTGGTGTATGTACTCCTGAATAGAGTTTGGGTAAACCAGCACAGTCACCGCAACCAAGGTGTTGAGGGCGAAATCGAAGATCTGGTAACAGAAGAACGGGATGATCCAGGCAGCGTGTTGCTAAACATAAGAGAAAAGAGCATGATAGTGTGTCCAGGATGACAAAACATTCTGCTGAGCTCAAAAACATCTTTTATTAATCTGAAGGGAAATGGAGGAATTGAAATGCATACAGTCAGGTCATGAGGGCAACGTGCATGCCAAATAACAGCGGCCAACAGACACAGCTCAGCAGAATGCCTGGGATTTGATATGGGTTTTATTGATGTTCTTAGTACCATGTGATATTAACACAAGATTTAAACTTCCATAGATTCTTCACAGAACTGGGAATACTGGCTTCATACTTATGGGTACACATACAAATCACATGTATAGGGGAAAGGTCCAGTATCTTATTATGGCAGCTTACCTTGTATGCTCCATAAGTAGCCATTGCACATATCAGGATCATGAGAAGAGAAATCGCAATCGCAATGCACATGTCTGCCAAGGGTTAAAAGAAAGACATCAGTAGTCGATCTACCTTTCAAACATTTTTTGAGTCTCTCCTTAACAGCATTTTGTTTGTAGACCAAATATAAGTGGATACTTTATGCAACCCAAACTGTCCATGTTCTCATGGAATCTGAGTAGATGCTGGCTAATGAAAGTAAGGTACCCCTTAGCTGGCTGCGGTGGCGCACGCTTGTAATAACAACATTGGGAGGCTGAGACTGGAGATCACGGTTTGCAGCCAGCCTCAGCTAGTGAGGCCCTTTGCAATCAGTGAGACCATGTTTCAGAATAAAGAAAAAAAGGGGGGTGTGGCTTGGAGGTAGAATGCCCCTTGGTTCCATCCCCAGCTGAGGTTGGCTACAAACCTGCTATCCTCCTGTCTCAGCCTCCCAAGTACTGGGATTGCAAGCACGCACCACCTCACCTAGCAAGACTCTTAGGAAGAAATCAGTTGATGATGGTCGTGAGAACATCAGAAGATGAGGCCTTGCAAAAGAAGTCACACTTACCACTTGCACATCTTCTAGTTTATTTTTTTTCTGTCATGTTTACTTTTCCCTCTTGTAAGGGAAGAAGTACTACAAAGAAACTTCAGGTATGCCTCACAGTAATCTTGTGGAGTCAAGGAGGAGAATAAACTTAAATGCATTTTACATGTAAAATCATTTTTTTATTTTTTGGTGATACTGGGGATGGAATCCTTCTATCTCCAGGCTATATTCCCAGACCTATTTTTATATTTTTTTTATTTGGAAACAGGGTCTCTTAAGCCAGCGAGGCTGGCTTTGAACCTGCATGATTCTCTTGTCTCTACCTCCCAAGCGTGGGGATTACAAGTGTGCACCACCATGCCCAGCTAAAATCGTTTTTTAAAAGAATATAAAACTCAAGAGAAATTAAAAAGTTAAAATAAAAGGAAAGCCTTAAGGTATGTTACTACCACTCACAATGTGTCATGGTTAGATATAAAAAGGCCCAAAGAGCTCCCATATTAAGCTCAGGGTTGATAAAGTCATGAGACTTGCAACCTCATGAGTGGATAATTCCACTGTAATGAATTTATCTGGGTGGAAACCTAGTATGGTAGGGCGTGGCTAGAGAAGATGGGTCTCTGAGGGGTGTGGCCCAGGGTCTGTGCTTGTATCTTGGATTCCCCTGGTTTGTGCGTGCGCTTTCTCCCCCCACCTAGCACACGCTCCCTCTCCCTCCCTCTCTCTTTTGTGTTCTCCCTCTCCCTGCTTCCTGCCACCATGCCCCTAGATCTATGGTCCTTGACCTTAGATGGACTGAACCCCTAAATAACTCAGGGAAATCCTGAGCAATTAAGTTACATGGTCAGCCTTTGGACTATAGCAGTGAGAACTCTAAGATACAATGAGATATCATAAAAATGTTAATTTGTAATGAGAAAATTTATTCTATAAATAATTCTACCAACCACATTGAACAGACTGAATACATTCCAAGCACATATAATAGCTTAGGAAGACCCAAAGTATAAATCAAATAAAAACACAAAGCAGATACATAAAATGGGCTAATATACCTTCTATCTCTAGCAACCTAGGCACCTGTCCATTTTTTTTTTTTTCCCCTTTGGTGGTACTGGGGGTGGAACCCAGGGGTGTTTTACCTCCAGGCTATGATCCCAGACCGATTTTCTATTTTATTTGGAAATAGGGTCTCACTAAGTTGCTATGAGCCTTACTAAGTAGTTGAGGCTGGCTTCGAACCTGTGGGATCCTCCTGTCTCAGCCTCCCAAGCGCTGGGATTATAAACATGCGCCACCATGCCCAGCCTGTCCATCCCTTTGAAGTAATGTAGACATGGTAACTTGAAGAGTAACCATGAAAAGATAAAACTCATTCTCTGTAATCATGCCAAAGACAAATGAGCAAGTGTTCCTAAAAGCAAATCTTCGCAATCTTCTAACAGTTCTGGCCAGTGACAGGACCATACTCTGCACAGTAGCTCCTCCACCCAACATCAGAACACAATGACCTCACAGTGTTTCCTAAATTAAATTCCTATCTTAATAATGAAATTCTAATTTGAAAAAGATCCTAAGAACGCTATACCACTAGCCACAAAAGGCGTAATTAGAAAATGTTTCCTGATACTCAATTAGTCTTTAAAAAGAAATAAGTGTATAAAAGCTACCTCAATGCCTTTGTTCAAATAGTCTACTTCTAATTCTACTTTCTCTTCTTACTTGGATTTGTTAACTTCTCATAAAACTTTTAGCTACATTTCAATGAGCTAATTAATGTTCCACATCTTAAACATTCTTACATCTAGATTTTCCCTAATTTCTGCCACATTTTAGGCACTGCAGTGCATGGGGTCCACTGTCCCATAAAGTACAGAGAGCCGAGTTCACAACAGTCAAAGCCCAGGGGGGAAACAAGAAACCCAGGTTCAAGTCCCTGAAGTAAGGCCCTACATTTGGAGGCTGAATGTATAAAGAATGAGTAACAAACACTGATTCGGTTTCCCTCAAACATAAGAATCTCATGGACCTTTCTTTTGTGTTTGTCTAACTTTCTCTACTGAAATATAAAGTTTATACAGAATTTTCTTTTGTGACTTGATAATTTATAACTTTATGTTTAAACTCAAAATTTATTTCATGAATACACAATAGGCATAGCCTAAGATAAACACAAGTGTGGCTGCAAAACTAAGAGTACATAGTCTGTTTTCAAGAAGCTTCGCCTGGACAAGAAGAGAGAAAGTTCAGAAGATAAATGAAGGGAGGAGAGCTCGGAGGAGACATAATTTTCCGCTGAGGCTGGCCTTAAACCTGCGATCCTCCTGCCTCAACCTCTAAGAAATTTTTTATAACATAAACCAATTACTTATAAATTTGAAATTTACCTGTAAATTTTGTGTTACCATGTATTAATATATCTTATTGCTAATATTTCTAGAACAGAAATGTTAAAGGCCTAGATTTAAAGGAGAACGGGAGACTAGAGTCACATTCTGGCACAGCACGTGTCCCAGGGCGCCAGAGACATTGGAGAGAATGTGCTGGTTTTACTCATGGGTGGGGGCCATCAGTACCCCCATCGGTGCCCAGGTAAGAATTATGCCCTAACTCGGGCTCCAGAAAGCTTGGGCTGGCCATACCTGCCATAGTATATTGTAAATCCTTTTTATAGAATAAAATGTTAAAAAATATATGTCAAAAGAATTCCCTTTACTGCCTTTATCCCAGTAGATTCTCCTATATGTCCCTTTTTTTGTTTTGTTTTGTTGTATTGAGGGTAGAACCCAGGGGCTTTTCTACCTCCAGGCTATACTCCCAGACCTATTTTATACTTTATTTGGAAACAGGATCTCACTAAGTTGCTGAGAGGCTCACTAAGTAACTGAGGCTGGCTTTGAACCTGTGTGATCCTGTCTCAGCCTCCAAGCGCTGGGATTGCAAGCGTGCTCCACCATGCCCGGCCTATATGTCCTATTTTAATGAAGTAGGAATTTGACTTCTTCCAACAAATCACATAGAAAGTGGGATAAATTCCTTGTCTTTCTGGATATAATCTTCAGGTAGCAAAGCTGGGCATGGTGGTGCACACTTATAATCCCCCTGCTTGCACAGGTTCGAAGCCAGCCTCAGCTACTTAGTGAGGCTCTCAGCAACTTAAGTGAGACCCTGTTTCCAAATAAAAATACAAAATAGGGCTGGGAGTATAGCCCAGAGGTAGAAAGCTCCTGGGTTCCACCCCCAGTACCACCAAAAAAAAAAAAAAAAAAAAAAAAAAAAATCTTCAGCTGTTGGTATTCAAAAAGGCAGCAACATAAAATTGTTATATTAAGTTGCATAATTCTCAAGCATATTTTAAAACAATGATACCAATCTCACAGACTATTTAATTCTATCCAAATGAGTAAAATATTTAAAATTTTGTCCAATATGATAACCTTTGACGTACAAGCTTATTAAAGGAGATGAAAACATATAGAAAGGAAAGAAGTTTAAAAAAATTAATTGAAGTGTATATCTACTCTTCCGTATCTTCTCAACCATGTGAATTATTATTATTATTATTTTTTTCCTGGTGGTACTGGGGTTCCTGGAAGCCCTTCTATATCCGGGGTACACTCCCAGATCTATTTTTTTAAGTTTTGGAAACAGGGTCTCTTGAGCCAGCATGGCTGGCTTCGAACCTGCGCGATCCTCCTGTCTCCGCCTCCCAAGCGCAGGGATTACAAGTGTGCGCCACCACGCCCGGCATTCAACCATGTGAATTAAATGAGAGACTGTCTTAAAAGTAATTATAAACTATTTAATCTTTTCAAATATATGAAATATGAGATAAACCTCAAATGCACTGGATTAATATCCAGGACATTACAAAATAATTACTATTTTAAAATCTTAAGCACCAGCAAGACTCTGAAGGGAACTAAATTAAGCCTATCCCGTCAGAGAGTCAATCCCCAGTTTACTCTCTGGCAGCCAGAGCAAGGAATGTAGTGTTAATCATTCGACACAGTGGTATCATTTAAAATTTCTTCCTCTAACTCAATTATCTTAGAAAAAAAAAATCCTCCTCCTGGAAACAGTGCAAGAGAATATATTTTTAAATATCAAACGTTCTTTTTGTGGCTCCGATAGTCTTTAAACACGGGAAGAAAAGCAGAGAGGTTATTTTAATATTAATGGAGCTTATTATCCATGTCTGAATGAATTCATAAGGGTAATGGAGTTATTCAGAATAGAGAGTGTAAGAAATATTACAGCAAACGCCGTATCTTTGGGTGGCAAGGTCCCAAGTCGCTGCCGCTGACTGCTTAATCCTTGCTTTCAGACAATGGCAGTAGAAGATATGATGGGGAGGCTGAGACAGAAGGTTTGAGGCCAGCCTCAGCAAATAAGAAAATAAAATAGGGCTGCGGGTGTAGTCAGAGGTAGAATGCCCCTGGTTCCATCCCATAAAGAAGGAAGGAAGGAAGGAAGGAAGGAAGGAAGGAAGGAAGGAAGGAAGGAAGGAAGGAAGGAAAAGAAATAGTGTTTCACAAAGCGACCAAGTACAGGCCTTGAAGCTGTGATCCTCCTGTCTCAGGCTTCCAAGTACTGGGATTTCAGGAGGGCACAGTTAAAGTGAGCACAACTAACACGTAACATGGCAGGGTCAGGAGACAAAGGCTTCTGGCTTCAGAGTCTCTCCTAACCAAGGATGCTTAGCTAAGTCATTAAGCCACACCTTGATCCCCCGGCGCCCAGGAATGTGTGCACCTCCTGACCCCAGACTTTCTCATTTCAGTGAAGGCTTAGCCACAAACAGAATCTTTTTTTCCTTTTATGTGTAGTCATTCCAACGTTCCCAACCCCTCTCTCAAAAATCTATCTTTGTACCTTAAACCACACTCTCTCCCTCCTATGCCTTCCAGCCCCTTATCCAAACCCAGATAAAGTTCCCTAGAACCAGTGAGAAGTAAATTTGCGGGATGTTCCGTGTGGGGTTCTGTACAGCACCACCCCTCAGCTAGTTAGGACCTAGCGTGAATGCGTATCCAGGGCTGTGAATGCGTGTCCAGGCTCAGGTTGTAGGCATCTTGAGCTGGAGGCCTCCTCCCCTTCCTACAACCCATCTGTGGCCCACTTACGGGAAAAAGGCCCCAAATTCAACAAATAAGCCAGCAAGTCTCTAGAATGAAGAGTGAGCACCTCCTGGAACAAAGGCAACTATTGAAACACTCAGAACACAGTGAGATACAAGCTCTCCTGTTAACCTTCCTTCTTGCCAGTGAAGACTCCTTCTCCCACAATAGACCAAGGGCAATTAATGTGTGTACGTGATACTGGGGGTGGAACAGCAGGGGCATCATTCTACCTCTGAGCGACACCCCCAGCTCTATGTTTTTATTCTTTATTTTGAAAGAGGGTCTCACTGATTTGCAAAGGGCCTCACTAAGTAGCTGAGGCTGGCTTTGAACCTGCACAACCCTCCTGTCTCAGCCTCCCAAATGCTGGGATTACAAGTGTGTGCCACCACCCCCGGTTCAGGGGTAAAAATTTGAAAATGGATTAAGCCATTGTAAGATGGAAATTTTTAGATCTTGTTTAGACTCTTACACTCAAAACAGAGACAGAATATGGGCAGCCCGTAAGTATTTGTTGATTTAATTTGCAATGATGGAAAGAAAAGCAAGTTAAAGGGTCAGCTCAAATGGACCTGTGAATCAATATTCAAGATCTAAGAGAGCTGGGCACAGTGACACACACCTATTATCTGGCGGCACACGCCTATAATCCAAGTACTTGGGAGGCTGAGAAAAGAGGACTACAGGTACAAAGCCAGCCTCAGCAACTTTATGTTGTTCGCAACAACTTAGCAAAACCCCCATTTCCAAATAAAAAATAAAATGGGGAGGGTAGCCTGGAGGTAAAGGCCCCTGGGTTCCATCCTCAGTACCATCATTAAAAAAAAAAAATAAAATCTGCCAGACATGGTGGTGCACGCTTATAATCCCGGCGCTTGGGAGGTTGAGACAGGAGGATCGTACAGGTTCAAAGCCAGCCTCAGCAACTTAGTGAGGCTCTCAGCAACTTAGTGAGACCCTGTTTCCAAATAAAGTATAAAATAGATCTGGGAGTATAGCCCGGAGGTAGAAAGCCTCTGGGTTCACCCCCAGTACCACCCAAAAAAAAAAAAAAAAAAAAAAAACTAAACTGGGCGTGGTGGCGCACACTTGTAATCCCAGCATTTGGGAGGCTGAGACCTGAGGATCGCGGTTCGTGGACAGCCTCAGCTACTTGGTGAGACCCTCCGCAACTCAGTGAGACCCTGTTTCAAAATAAAGAATAAAAAATTGGGCAGGGGGTGTAGCTCGGAGGTCAAATGCCTCTGGTTTTCATTCCCAGACCTGCCAAAAAAAAAAAAAATCTAATAGGAAGGATGAAGAACCAACTTCCCTGCTCTTAAAAATCCCAACATAGCCGGGCCTGGTGGCGCACGCTTGTAATCCCCGCACTTGGAAGGCAGAGACAGAAGGATCACGCAGGTTCGAAGCCAGCCTAGCTGGCTTAAGAGACCCTGTTTCCAAATAAATATATATGTATAAATAGGTTTGGGAGTGTAGCCTGGAGGTAGAAGGGCTTCCAGGAACCCCAGTACCACACACACACAAAAAAAAATCCCAACTATCTACAAGTGTTATCTGATGTACTTACTGGCATCATCCATGAACTCGAAGTCCCCTCCTATTTCAGAGCCTGAGAAATGGTACTGATCCGGATCAGCCAGGGCACTCAGCAAAATCATCAGTACCACGGCATTGATGATCTGCAAGTGGAAAGCAAAATGTTAGGAACCAGAGACACTGCTCGAGGTACAGCCTGCAGCAATTACAGGGAGTTCAACTTCAGCACGCTCCACGCTCAACATCCCGCTTCTCTAGCTGCAGAAGCAGCAGAAGAGGGCACAAGGCTCAGCGCAGAGGACAGCAGCGTTTCACCTGGCTCCCCTGGCCCCAGCAAGTGGTGTTGCTGGAGAGCACAAAACTCGCCAGCGAGCCAAGCACGCGCTAATGAGCTAACGGTAACCACACAAGTTTTACCAGGTGACCAAACAGCAGGATCAAACCATGGCTTTGACCCTCCAGGAATCATTTTCAAGGAAGGAACATGAAGCCTTTTTTTGTTTTGGAGGTCTGGGGATGGAACCAAGGAGCGTTCTACCTACAAGCTATACCCCCTGCCCTATTTTTTATTCTGTATTTTGAAACAGGTTTTCACTAAGTTGCACAGGGCCTAAGTAGCTGAGGCTGTCCACGAACCACGATCCTCTGGTCTCAGCCTCCCAAATGCTGGGATTACAAGCATGCGCCACCACGCCCAGCAATGGGAAGCTTTCTGCCAGAGCCCAGATCCCGACTCCTACAGCGGCAGCCGGAACTCCCACCTAGCCAAGACCCACACTTGTTTCCTGGCTCCTCCAAGCCCACTGTGCTGGGCTCATCCAAAGAAAGTCCACTTCCCCAACAGCTCCTACCTCTGCTCCTCCTTGTCTGTTCCCTAACCTTCAAAAAATACTATCATCATTAATAAATAAAAATGAACAACTCTCATGCACCATGCTAAGCATTTTATATGGATTCTCTCTTAAACTCTGCAGCAACCTAATAAACTAAGTGTTAAGCATGTGCAGTGGTGCATGCCTGTGGTCCCAGCTCCAGCAGGAGGATGTCAAATCCCAGGCCAGCCTGGGCAATTTAGTGATAGTCCCTGTCTCAAAACAAAATTAGAAAGAAAAAAAAAAAAAAAAAAGAACCAGTCGGGCGTGGTGGTACATGATTGTAATCCCAGCGCTTGGGAGGCTGAGACAGGAGAATTACACAGGTTCAAAGCCAGCCTCAGCTACTTAGTGAGACCCTATTTCCAAATAAAATAGAAAATGGGTCTGGGAGTACAGCCTGGAGGTAGAAAAGCCCCTGGGTGGGTTCCACCCCCAGTACCACACACACAACAAAAAGGTCCCATTCTTTCTTTCTTAGATATTTGATAGCTTTCCCTTGGTTTTCTGTTTCATTTTTGCAGTGCTGGAGAGTAAACTCGGGCATTCTAACTGAGCTACAACCCCAGCCCTATCTTTTTTATTTAGAAACAGGGCCTGACTAAGTTGCCGAGGATGGCTTCGTACCTGCCACCTCCAGCTGCTTTCCCAATTTTTATGATTTATATTTACTATATCTCTCTAAGACACTGGTTGAAACACTAATCATAAATAAAAGTATTTTTATGTCACTTGGGGGTGGGGGGAAATAACACTGCCCAAGCCAGGCCTGGTGGTGCACGCTTGTAATCCCAGTACTTGGGAGGCTGAGACAGAAGGATGGCGGGTTCACAGCCAGCCTCAGCTACTTATTGAGGCCTTCCACGACTTAGGAAGACCCTGATTCAAAATAAGGAATAAAAAATAGGGCTGAGGGTATAGCTTGGAGGTAAAAGTGCCCTGGGGTCCATCCCCAGCACTGGGAAAAAAAAAAAAAAAATCCAGAATTGACCTCAGAAGTCTCCTTTTCATCCATGCCACTGGATCATCTCTGGGCACACGTTTCACTCATCCCGCACCAACTGCAATGTCCTGACTACTGAGCCTCTCTATTCCTATCTCCTTTATTCTTCCTAAATGTGCTTGTTGAGGAATATCTGTGTACTAACTCTGATGGGGCCTAGGGAGCAAGCATTCTAAAGTTTAGGTGAGGAACAGACTGAAACAGGGTTATTTCTTTTTCCATAAATTCAGGAACTTATGATCGAGCTGTTTTCCTTTTCTCAGAAATGGAGAAAAGATGAGTAACCTTCACACATACAGAAAAGGCCTTTTACTAATAACATTAACTAAAGGCATAGCTTACTATAAAGTCATATTTAGAGATGCCTAAAGAATCCAGGTGTGATGGCACACACTTGTAATCCCAGCATTTGGGAAGCTGAGACAGGAGGACTGCAGGTTCGTGGCCAGTCTCAGCTACTTAGGTGAGTCTGTTTGCTACTCAGTGAGACCTTGTTTCAAAATAAAGAATAAAAAATAGGGTTGGGGTGTACCCTGGAGCTAGAATGCCCCTGGGTTGCATCCCAGTACTGCAAGGAGGAGGAGGAGGGGAAGGGGGAGGGAGAGGGGGAGGGGGAAGAAAGGAAGGAAGGAAGGAAGGCAGGCAGGCAGGCAGGCAGGCCGGCCTTAAAAAAAAGAGGTTCATGTTGAGTCAGGTTAGTTGGGAAAACATCCTCCCCCTAGCCAGTGGTGTACGCTTGTAATCCCAGCATTTGGGAGGCTGAGACTGGAGGATCACGGTTCACAGACAGCCTCAGCTACTTAGTGAGGCTCTCTGCAACTCAGTGAGACCTTGTTTCAAAATAAAGAATAAAAAACTGGGTAGGGGGTGTAGCTCAGAGGTCAAATGCTTCTGGGTTCTATCCCCAGACCAGCAAAAAAAAAAAAAAAAAAAAAAAAAAAAAAAAAAAAAATCCTCCCCAAACTTATTTTAAAATGGTAATTCCAAGGAGTTATTTTAGATTGTTGCAGGATTTGGAATTTTCCTTCTTTTATTTTCCAAATTGCCTAATACAATTTGATTGGGTTTTGGAAAAAAATCTATATATAGTAATGACAATAACAACAGAGTGCACACTTATTATGACTACTTTAAATAGATACTATAAGTATGTGGTTAAACTTTTGTGTGTGTGGTAATGGAGGTGGAACCCAGGGGCTTTCTACCTCCAGGCTATACTTCCAGGACCTATTTTATATTTTATTTGGAAACAGGACCAAACTAAGTTGCTGAAAGCCTCACTAAGTAGCTGCGGCTGGCTTCGAACCTGCCCAATCCTCTGTCTCCGCCTCCCAAATGCTGGGATTACAAGTGTGTGTCACCACGCCCAGCTCAAATCACTTTAAACTAGCAAGCTCCACTTGAAGAAAACCATTCAGAATTATTCGTGTAAGGCCTAAAGGTACAGGCTAGCCCCAAGCTGGAACCATGGTGCGTAGCAAAGACATTACCTGAAGAACTGTCAAGTTTTCTTGGCATTTCATTCTCTCTGTACTCTTATCTTTGAAAAAGAACTGAAATCACACGGAATTTCATAGAAATGTGCTTTGAGGAACACAAATTTGTTCCCATGGGTGAAGCACATGCTACAGGTAAAGCTCTGAAGGAGGAGAGTGGGAAGAGATGGACGGGAGGGAGTTCATGCTCTGTGAATCTGGCTAAGAAAATACGGCCAGGCTTAGGGACTCTGAAGAACTACTCACAGATTGGATTTTAAGAGTAGCAAAAATCTAACGGAAAATACTACAGAAGGGAAGAATGTTCCCTGACCAGAGTAAATGAGTAAATACTAGTATCACTCAGGCTGGGGACTGGTATATGTAGAGGCCACTCACCGTAGTTTCCTTGCCTACCTCTTCGTAAGAGCTCTTGGCAGGTCTTCCAAGCCAGCACCATGCAGCTGCTATCCCGCCCTCCTCTGGCTTACTCATCCTACCGGTTACCAATTGCCTACAATGTATCAGGCACTTTGCTAGGTGCTTAGGAAGGACTCCCCAGGACTCTGAAATAAGGGTAGCACCCAAGTAACACAAAGTGTAAAACAGTAAGAACGATGACCAGAGTTCAGAGAAAGAAAGTAACAGGAGAAAACATAATGGAAGCAAGGGCTGGAGCAGGTGACGGGGATAGTAAGGCCGGGAAGATAAGCAGGATTTGGAAAGACCTGGAAAGGCACAGATATGAGTACTGCTAGCTGGGCGTGGTGGTACAGGCCTGTAATCCCAGTACCTGAGTCTGAAGGGCAGCCTCAGCAAAGAGTGAGATCACATAAGGGGACACTGTTCCAAAATTTAAAAAAACAGTAAGATAGGGATAGGAGTATATCTCAGAGACAGAATGCCTCTGGGTTCAATCCCCAGCACCACACACACACACACAAAAAAAAAAACACAGAAAAGAGTGATTCCATGCATAAACTGAGCCACAAGAAGAGGCCTGGAAAATAGCAAGTAGATCTCCATCAAGAAAACAGTTAGGGTGGCTGGAGATGCAGGATGTGGCCAGGCAGTGAGGAGCCCTCAAACCAGGACAGGAGTCGGGCGTAGTGGTGCAAGCTTGTAATCTGGTACTTAGGAGGCTGAGATAGGAAAGGACTGCACAGGTTCGAAGCCAGCCTCACCTACTTAGTGAGGCTCTCAGCAACTTAGTGAGACCTTGTTTCAAAATAAAGAAGAAAGCCGGGTGTGGTAGTGCCAGCGCACGCTTGTAATCCCCTCGCTTGGGAGGCTGAGACAGAAGGATTGCACAGGTTCGAAGCCAGACTCAGCTACTTAGTGAGGCTCTGTCTGGGAGTATAGGTCAGAGGTAGATTGTTCCTGGGTTCCATCTCAGTATCAAAAAAAAAAAAAAAAAAAAAGGAAGAAGAAGAAGAAGAAGCCGGGTGTGGTGGCGCACACTTGTAATCCCCGCACTTGGGAGGCAGAGACTGGAGGATCGCGCAGGTTCGAAGCCAGCCGCGCGCGCTGGCTTAGGAGACCCTGTTTCCAAATAAAAATGTAAAAATAGGTCTGGGAGTGTAGCCCGGAGGTAGAAGGGCTTCCAGGAACCCCAGTACCACCAGAAAAAGAAACCACCAAGATATTGATTTGGAACTTTCTAGTTCAAAGGATGCCATAGAGGGTTTTGAGGCAGTCTGTGATGTGGTTGAACTCAAGTGCAGAGGAGGGGAGGCTGGGCAGGAGGAAGTGGCCAGCTCTAGGAGACTCCCATAGGCTGAGGGGATAGGGTTTATCCACCCTAACCCCGTGAGGAGTTCTTACTAACACTCTGAGACTCGCTAGAGAAGGGCCTGGATGTTGGGTCCCCTGCGCGGCACGGTCAAGGCTTGGACCCCATGGCCTTTCCACCTGGGGGTAGAATCCTTAGAGACAGCAGTAAGAGAGGTAACGATGAAGGGGACCAAGATGCTGCAACTTCAAGCCCACGTGTAGGAGGTTACCGCGACATCAGACACAGGACAGGTGGCTGGAATGTCGCCACGACTGATTTTAGATCAGGGTGTCCACAGAATCATGCTGCCAGCTGCTCCACCTGGCCCTGGCTTCCCAGGCCCCTCCTCTTATTCAGTCTGGTGCCCAGGCCTGCCTGAGTTCTGGCACATTTTTTTCTTCTTTTCTTTCATTTTCTTTCTTTCTTTCTTTCTTTCTTTCTTTCTTTCTTTCTCTTTCTTTGTGGGGTGTGTGTGTGTGTACAGTATTAGAAGTTGAACCCATTAGTATTCTACCTACAAGTTACAGCCCTTTTTGCTTGGAAACAGAGCCTTAGTAGGTGGCTGAGAGCCTCTCTAGTTGCTGAGGCTGTCCTCAAACCTGAGATCCTCCTATCTTAGCCTCCCAAGTACTGGGGATTAAATCCGGGAGGCGGGGGGCATTCTACCCCTGAGCTACACCCCCGGGCCCTATTTTAGATTCCTTTATTTTTGAAACTGGGTCTTGCTAGGTTGGTTGAGTCTCACTTTTTTTTTTTTTTTTTTTTTTTGCGGGTCTGGGGATGGAACCCAGAGGCATTTGACCTCCGAGCCATAACCCCTGCCCATTTTTTATTCTTTATTTTGAAACAGGGTCTCACTGAGTTGCAGAGGGCCTCACTAAGTAGCTGAGGCTGTCTGCGAACCACGATCCTCCAGTCTCGGCCTCCCAAATGCTGGGATTACAAGCGTGCGCCACCACGCCCGGCGAATCTCACTTCTTGAAGCTATTCTTAAACCCAAGATCTTCCTGCCTCAACCTCCCAAGTACTGGAATTAGAGATGTGCACCGCTACACCCAGCAGCTTAGCCTAGAACATTTCTGCACTTCCTGTGAGCGTGACAACAGTGTTTGACTACCGGTTCATTGCGTCCCTCTCTCTCCACAGTGCCCCTGTGTCCAGGCCTGACTGTGCCTTACTCTTAGAACAGTCCTATCTACCTCAATCTTCAGCCCTGTGGCCCTTTCTGTGCTCACAGACAGAGTTATGGGGCCAAGACCCTGCAACTGCCCCTGCTCTTAGTGAGGTATTCAGATTAAGGACACAGGGATAAAACTCCAAGATAAACGCCTTTCCCACCACAAATGACTCACCACCATGCTAACAGCAGGGGCAGTGTGAGAGGTTTCTAAGAGAAGGTCGGCTGCCCTTGAATCTTTCCTCTATCATTATATAAGACCTCAACAGTTGACGGGGCAAAAGTGGATCACACAGAGGGATGATCCAGGAGGATTGGGTCTGTGCAAAGGGATGGGGGTATGTACTAGTCGCAGCGGCTACTAAATGTGGCCAGAAAGAAAAGGTCAAATACAAGTTAAATCCCAGAGAACACTGGGCAAGAGGATTTCCCAAAAGACAGGAAACATAAAGCACCCTATCATCAATTCTGACTAAGAATAAACCCCCACAAATGAGCACCCGGGAGAGGGGAAGAGCTGGCGGGCCCAGGCTACATCAGGACCGCAGCTAATCTCAAGAGACAGGCTCGGGCACGTTCTGTCTGCCTGCAGCTACTGCTCACTTACATTTGGGTCCATCTGTTTGGGTCTGTCATGTACACACTGTTTCTGTGGTGTCACATATTTTTCCTTGTCCTTCACAAGGATTACTTCCAAATGTAAACAAATTCAACTCCTGTCCAATTACTTAAGTGGTATTATGACCTTGTGCGTTCTCCAGGGACCAAACGTGTTGGGTTTTTTTTTGCCCTTAAATCATGTATCAGTTCCCAACCGATGAGAGAGACTTTCAGCTTGAATCCAAATAATGGAAAAAGTAACTGTCAGCAGCTGTACTTTTTTTTTTTTTTTTTTTTGGCGAGTCTCGGGATGGAACCCAGGGGCATTTGACCTCCAAGCTACACCGCCTGCCCTATATTTTATTCTTTATTTTGAAACAGGGTCTCACTGAGTTGCAGAGGGCCTCACTAAGTAGCTGAGGCTGTCTGAGAACCGCGATCCTCTGGTCTCAGCCTCCCGAATGCTGGAATTACAAATGTGCGCCACCACGCCCGGCTAGCTGTACTTTCTTAAAGCCTCCATAAAAGAACCTTAAGAACACTTGAACCCATGGAGATAGTAATCAAACAGTAACCAGGACTAATGCACAAAGTGGAGTCCAAAAGCAATCCCTGCCGACTCATCTATACAGTGGAATCTTGGAACAAGCACTGAACAGCCAGATGATATTGAGGCCAAGTATCAGACTTGTGTGAAGCACTAAAACACACATACAGATACACACACACGCACACGCACACGCACACGCACACACACACACACCACAAGCACAGTACTGGGGATGGAACCCAGGGGCACTCTGCCTCCCCAGCCTGATTTTATTCTCTTATTTTGAAACAGGCTCTCACTAAGCTGCTAGAGCCAGCTGTGAACCTGCCATCCTTCTATTTCAGCCTCTCAAGTACTAGGATTACAAACGTGCCACCACACCCAGTTTACTTAATTCTTTCTTATTTTTGAAATGGTCTCACTAAATTGCTGAGGCTAGCTGTGAACCTGCCTGCAATCCTCCCGTCTCAGTTTCCCACATGGGATTACGGCTGTGCATCACCACGCCTAACTTATTTTTTAAATGTTAAAGCAGACATAGTAGCACACACCTGTAATCCCAGTACTTGGGAGGCTGAGACAGGACTCCAGGTTCAAGGCCAGCTTCAGGAATTTAGCAAGACCTATTTCAAAAACAATAAAAAAAGAGCCAGGTATGGTGGTGCATGCTTGTAATCCCAGCATTTGGGAGGCGAAGACAGGAAGACTGTGGTTCGTGGACAACCTCAGCTACTTAGTGAACCCCTCTGCTACTTAGTGAGACCCTGTTTCAAAATAAAGAGTAAAAATTAGGGCTGGCAGTGTCACTCAGAGGTAGAATGCCCCTAGGTTCCACACCCAGTACTGCAAAATAAAATAAACATAAAAATTAAAAATAAACATAAAAATAAATTAAAAGGGCTTGGGGAGCCATGCATGGTGGCTCATGCTTCTAATCCCAGTATTTGGGAAGCTGAGACGGGAGGATCCAGGTTTGCTGGCGGCCTCCGCTTCTTAGAGACCCTGTTTCAAAATAAAGAACAACAACAACAACAACAACAACAACAAAGAAATGGGGCTGGGGATACAGCTCAGCAGTAGAATGCCCCTGGGTTCAATCCCTAGTACCACAAAAAGGGGGTGAGGAGACTAGGGGTGTAGCTCAGAGGTGGAATGCCCCAGTACTACTGGAATGTCCTCCTGTGGGTAAACTAAGTTATGAAACAATACTCCAAATAATGCCCTTTTATTAGACCAGTAAAGCTACTCTACCTCCTTATTTATTTCCGCAGTACTAGGGATGGAACCCAGGGGGGGCGTTCTACCAGTGAGCTAACCCCAGCCCTATTTTTTTATCCTTTATTCTAAAACAAGGTCTCACTGAGTTGCAAAAGGCCTCACTAAGTAGCGGAGGCTGTCCGCGAACCGTAATCCTCCAACCTCAGTTTCCCAAATGCTGGGGTACAAGTGTGTGCCACCAAGCCCACCTCTACCTACTTAGTGTGATTAACTGTGTGTGTGTTACTGGGGACTGAACCCAGGGGCATTCTACCTCCAAGCTATACTTCCAGCTCTATTTTATTTGTGGTATGGGGATTGAACCCAGAGCTCTAAGTTACACCGCAGCCCTATTTTATTTTGAAACAGGATCTCTAGGTTTATGAGTCTCATTACTTGCTGAGGCTGTCCTCAAAACTGCAATCCTCCTGTGTCAGCCTCACTGAGATTACTACCTCACTGCACTACCACACCCGGCTGATTAGTGATTGCAGCATTCCACAGGTGAGCACTGAGTGCAGAAGAAACCAGCCAGGTGGCATTCACAGGCCAAATACAGTCTCCAGCCCTTTTTGGCCCTTTAATCACTTATGTGACTGGGTCTCTTTCCAGTGACCCAGGTTCCTCCCAAGAAGCCACTGCTCAGCTGGGCGTGGTGGCGCATGCTTGTAATCTCAGCATTCAGGAGGCTGAGACCAGAGTATCACGGTTGACGGACAGCCTCAGCTTCTTAGTGAGGCCCTCCTTCAAAAATAAAGAATAAAAAATAGAGCAGAGGTTGTAGCTTGGAGTTCGAATGCCCTGGGTTCTATCCCCAGAGGCCCTCCCCCCCCCAAAAAAAAAACCCATGCCACTGCACTCTGTTCACAAGTCCTGGCTCACTGTAACCCAGCTCAAAATTCTTTTTTTTTTTTTTGGGGGGGGGCAGGGGGTTACTAGGGATGGAACCCAGGGACATTTTATCTCCAAGTTACAGCCTCAGTCCTATTTCTTTTTATTTTGAAACAGAGTCTCAAAGCCTGGCATGGTGTTGCATGCTTGTAATTCCAGTACTTAGGAGACTGAGATAGGACTATAGGTTCGTGGCCAACCTCAGCTACTTAAGTGAGGACCTCCACAACTTAGTAAGACCCTGTTTCAAAATAAAGAAAATAAACAGGGCTAGAGATGTAGCTTGGAGGTAGAATGCTCCAGGTTCAATCCCCAGTACTGGGGGGGGGGGGGGACAGGGTCTCACTAAGTTGCTAAGTCTTGCTAAGTTGCTGAGGCTGCCCTTGAACCTGCAAAGCTGGGGTCTCAGCCTCCCAAGTACTAGGATTGCAGGCTTGTGTCCTTTGCAAGGGCGTGTTCCAGACAACTACTCTCAATTCTCAGGAAGCTAATGTGAAATGAAACAAAACAAAACAAAACCCACCAGTCTGCAGCTGCTGAAGCAATCCTAATTCCTCTGAAAGGACTTCTTCATTCACAGGCTTATATCACCTGTATAAACTCTCAAAACACAGGCCCATGTAATTAAAGAGAAAGATGTTTTTACAGTGGACAGCCACAAAGGAGTCTCCTGGCAGAGGCAAGAGAAGGTCAGAGGTGGAAGAGGACCTGGGGTGTGAGACGGACCAGAAGAACGGGAGACGTACCCTTAATGACTGGGAGAGCATTTTCAGTATCTGAATATGAAGAGGCAGACCCAGACCAGAGCCTAGTTGGAGAAAGACAATGGAGATCAACTCTGTAAAAACACGTTATCAGTACTAGGGGATTGGGAGGCCAGGATGTGGGGAATAAGTACAACGTAGCAGAATTAATCTTTTAGTGCTGCTAACAAGGTGTTCTTTGTGTGCTAACTTGCTATACTCATTTGGTCCATGAGTTCCTATCTGTATCATCCTACTACAACAAGTTATCATAAAATATGATTTCAAAGACTGAGGTCATTATATTTTTGCTCCCAACTAAATGTATAAAGAATGCTTTCTTCCTGTAGCTATTTACCAAAGACAAATGGGAAACTCATAAAACAGAATGTCTTTGCTAATTAAAGAGTAACAGGCTTAATTAACCAACTGGATACAGTTTTCATTTCATTCAAGTAAAGTGTCATAGGGTGGGCCAAGCCAGCAAACCCAGAAAAACTTGAGAGGCTGAGACAGGAGGATCACAGGTTTTCAGCCAGCCTCAGCTACTTAGTGAGGCCCTCCAGAACTTAGTGAGATCCTGTTTCCAAATAAAAAAATAAAAAATAGGACTGGGGAGCGGGGGCGTGGTGGTGCATATTGTAATCCCCGTGCTTGGGCATCGGAGACAGAAGGATCGTGCAGGTTTGCAGCCAGCCTCGCTGGCTTAAGAGACCCTGTTTCCAAATAAAAATATAAAATAGGTCTGGGAGTGTAGCCCAGAGGTAGAAGGACTTCCAAGAACCCCAGTACCACAAAACGGGGTGGGGGGCTGGGGGTGTAGCTCAGAGGTAGAATGCCCCTGGATTCAATCCCCAGTTATGCCAAAAGAAAAAAAGAAAAGGAAAGGAAAAAGTGCTGGAGTATAGCTCAAAGGTAGAATAGAATGACCTTGGATTCAGTACCAAAAATAAAAAAAGGCCTGGCAGAGCTGGGCATAGTGGTGCACACTTGTAATCCCAGTAGTTGGGAGTATGAGACAGGAGAATCACAGGTTCCAGAACAGCCTTGACAATGTAGCAAAACTCTCAGCAACCTAGTGAGACCATTTCAAACTAAAAAATAAAACAGCGCTCAGGATATTGCTGTAAAAGAACAGAATACAGAGGCCTAAGGACAAGAGCTGAATCTCAGTGACAATTATACTTCCCCCGTATATAACAAATAAATTGGCATCTATTTACCAATCTAGCATGAATTTAGTCCAGTACAGTCAGACACTCAACTACAGGGCACTAAAAACCGTATCTCAGCCAGGCATGATGTTATATGCCTGGAATCCCAGTACTTGGGAGGCTGAGACAGGAGGACCACAGATTTGAAGCTAGCCTCAGAAATTTAGTGAGAGCCTGTTTCAAAATAAAAATTAGGTAGAATAACTCTGGGTTCAATCCCCAGTACCATTAAAAAATAAAGAGAGCCAGGCATGGTGGCCCACACGCTTGTAATCCCAGCATTTGGGAGGCTGAGCCAGGAGGATCACTGTTGGAGGACAGCCTCAGCTACTCAGTGAGGCCCTTTGCAACTAAGTGAGACACGGTTTCAAAATATCTTCTCCAGAAAGGCAGAGGGTTCAACCAACCAGAGACAGGCTGGGATATATCCCATCTGGCCTTGCCTAATCGTTCTCTTTCCAAACCATCAGGCCTCCATTTTTGCCAGCTCCAAGGTCTCCACTATGAGTCAACAGAGATAACAGTGCTCTGTGTCAAGGGTCAGTTTCAGCACCTCAGCACCAGGGAATCAACTAGTCATGTAACTTTTATAGCTCAAAGTTAGTTAAGGAAAATAAAAAAAGAAAGGAAAGAAGGCTGGCCAGGGAGGGTGGCACACACTCGTAATCCCAGTACTTGGGAGGCTGACAGGAGGATGGTGGGTTCGAAGCCTTGCCCTGCACCTTAGCAAGGCCCTCCACAACTCAGAACTTGTTTCCAAATAAGAAATAAAAATCAAGCTGGACGTGGTGGTGCACTGTTTATAATCCCAGCATTTGAGAGGCTGAGACAGGAGGATCCGGGTTCTCGGAGAGCCTCAGCTACTTATGAGGCCCTTTGCAACTCAGTGAGACCCTGTTTCAAAATAAAGAATAAAATAATAGGGCTGGGGGTGTAGCTCGGAGGTAGAATGCCCCTGGGTTCCATCCCTAGTGCAATGGATGAATTAATTAATAGAGTTGGGAGTGGTGGCTCCCAGTACTTGGAAGGCTAAGACAGGAGGAGCATAGGTTCAACAACTTAGCCAGACTCTACACAACATACTGTTTCAAAATAAAAAAGAGAGCTGGGTGTGGTGGCACACACCTATGATTCCAGTACTTGGGAGGCTGAGATGTGAGGACCACAGGTTCAAGGACAACCTTGGCAACTTAGTGAGGTTACAACATAAAAAATAAAAAGGGCTGGGGGTATATCTCAGACAGAATGCTCCTGGGTTTAATTTTCAGTAACACAAATAAATATGATAAAATATAATTTAATAAAATAGGGTGGGGTATAGTTCAGAAGTAGAATGCCCTTGAATTCAGTCTCCAGTACTAATAATTTGAATAATTTGAAATTTTATTTCCACTGCTATATCAAAATTCCAGGAGGCCGCCGGGCGTGGTGGCGCACGCTTGTAATCCCCGTGCTTGGGAGGCTGAGACAGGAGGATCACACGGGTTCAAAGCCAGCCTCAGCTACTTAGTGAGGCTCTCAGCAACTTAGTGAGACCCTGTTTCCAAATAAAAATATTTTAAAAAGGTCTGGGAGTATAGCCCGGAGGTAGAAAGCCTCTGGGTTCCACCCCCAGTACCACACACACACAAAAAAATTCCAGAAGGCCGTTATTTGCACTAGGCCCCCCAAAATAAGATGGAGTCACTCAGTCTCAAGTTCCTGTCAAGAAGCTGAATCTAAGGTCTCAGGATAAGATAGGCAACAGCTGAATTTCTGGAACTGGCCAGTTTTAACTGGTATAATGAAGCCAGGCGTGATGGGTCACACTTGTAATCCCCGCGCTTGGAGGCTGAGACAGGAGGATCACACAGGTTCGAAGCCAGCCTCAGCTACTTAGTGAGGCTCTCAGCAACTTAGTGAGACCCTGTTTCCAAAAAAGTATAAAAAGGTCTGGAGTATACCCCTAAGGTAGAAAGCACCAAGGTTTTACCCTCAGTACCACACACACACACACAAAAAAAAATATTAACTGACATAATGAAGGTGGCACTGGCCCCTTAATTCTTACACAAAGTAACTAGAAGTAACCTGATCTGACCCCTTATTTTCCCTGGGTTCTCCAGGTCCACCCTTTTCTTCTTCCAAGGAGAAAACCAATTTTTGTCTGGAGGAATTGCGTTCAGGAATGTCCTACCTCTGAGCTACACGCCCAGCCTGATTTATTTATTTATTTATTTATTTATTTATTTATTTATTTATTTATTTATTTATTTTGCGGTACTGGCGATGGAACCCAGGGCCATCTACCTCTGAGCTACACTTCCAGATCTATTTTTTATTCTTTATTTTGAAGCAGGGTCTCACCGAGTTGCAAAGGGCCTCACTAAGTAGCTAAGTCTGTCCTCGCACCAAGAATCCTCTTGTCTCAGCCTCCCAAATGCTGGGATTCTAAGCATGTGCCACCATGCCCAGCTCTGATTTTATTTTTTATTTTGAAACAGGGTCTCACTAAGTTGCTGAGGCTGGCCATGAACCCTCGATCCTCCTGTCTCAGCCTCCCAAGTGCTGGAATTACAAGCAAGCCTGGGAGGACCAACAGGCCAGGACAATTAATACCTTTAAACTAAATTGTTATTAATTATGCATTTTAACACTGCAAACATTTTTCTGGTTCCCACATATTTCCCTAAGAAACAAACTTTCCTTAGAAACTATTAACTGAAAAGAGAGACTTTTTTTTGGTGGTAGTGCTGGGAATCCAGGGGCATTCTACCTTTGACCTACATGTCCAGCCCTTTTTTATTTTATTTTTTGGTGATGGTACTAGGGGTGGAACCCAGGGGCTTTTCTACCTCCGGGCTATACTCCCAGACCTACTTGGAAACAGGGTCTCACTAAGTTGCTGAGAGCCTCACTAGGTAGCTGAGGCTGGCTTTGAACCTGTGCGATTCTCCTGTCTCAGCCTCCCAAGCACTGGGATTACATGCGTGCGTCATCATGCCCGGCTATTTTTTTATTTTGAAATAGTCTCTCACTAAGGAAAAAGCCTTGCTAAATTGCAGAGGCCATGAAGGTGCCAACCTCCTTGCTATTCTTTTTTTTTTTTTTTTCTTTGTGGGTCTGAGGATGGAACCCAGGGGCATTCGACCTCGGAGCTACACCCCCTGCCCTATTGTTTTTATTCTTTATTTTGAAACAGGGTCTCACTAAGTTGCGGAGGGCCTCACTAAGTAGCTGAGGCTGTCTGCGAACCGCGATCTTCTGGTCTCAGTCTCCTAAATGCTGGGATTACAAGTGTGCGCCACCATGCCCGGCCTATTTTTATGTTTAAACAGGGTCTCACTAGGTTGATGAGAATCTCACTGCCGGGTGTGGTGGCCCTTGACTGTAATCCCCGCGCTTGGGAGGCGGAGACAGGAGGATCACGCTGGTTCCAAGCCAGCCGTGCTGGCTTAAGAGACCCTGTTTCCAAATAAAAAATATAAAATAGGTCTGGGAGTGTAGCCCGTAGGTAGAAGGGCTTCCAGGAACCCCGGTACCACACACAAAAAAAAAAAAACTCACTATTTTTAGAAGTGTCCTGAAACCTGTGATCCTCCTGTCTCTGCCTCCCAAGTACTGGGATTATAGATGTGCGCCACCATGCTCGACGCAAAAGAAACTTTTAAACCCTTAAAAGTTGTTAAAGCAACTGAAGATGTATAATCTTTGCTTAATTTTTATTTTGCTTCAAATACAATGGGCTAATCAGTTTAGAGCCCATTTTATATCTTATTTGGAAACAGGCTCTCTTGCTAGGCTGCTGCTGAGAGCCTCACTAAGGTGCCAAGGCTGGCTTTGAGCCTGTGATCTTGTCTATCTCCCAAGTACTGATTACAACAAGTGTGAGCCACCACGCCCAGCTCTCATACCTTATTTGTACCAGCATCACTTTATTTATGTATTTATTTATTGATTGCAGCACTGGGGATGTAACCCAGGGGCATTTACCTTTGAGCTACACCCCCAGCCCTATTCTTTATTTTTTATTTTGGAAAGGGTATCACTGAGTTGCAAAGGGCCTAAGTAGCTGAGGCTGTCTGCGAACTGTGATCCTCCTATCTCAGCCTCCCAAATGCTGGAATTACAAGCATGCACCACCATGCCTGGCCCCAGAAAGGATGAGTGGGAAGGCAGAATTATGGCCTGTTCCTTTCGTAGCTGAGATTTAAAATAGAGTTGACAAAATAAAGACACTGTGCATTAAGTAAATATAATATAGTCTGTAGTGCAAAAGTATCAAACACGTTTAATACCTGATGCTTTGTTAGCTAAGTTAAATATACTTTCACAGTGGGTCCCTGGGAGACTGATATTAACAAACAGCCTTGCCGGTAATCTTTTTCTTGGCCAGCTTATCTTTAAAATGTTCTGCTGAACATCTAGCATAATGGTGCAATAAAAGCTTAAAAAGATATTAAATACTGTTATCAACTTGGGGTGGGGGGGCTACTGAGGGTTAAACCCAGGAGAATTCTATCTCTGAGCTACACCACCAACCCAGTTGCTGAGGCTGGCCTAGAAACTGCGATCCTTCTGTCTCAGCCTCCCAAGTACTGGGATTACAAGTGTGCATCACCACACCCAGCTTACATTTCTATTTATTTTATTTTATTGATTGATTGATTGCAGTACTGGGGATGGGACACAGGGGCATTTACTTCCGAGCTACACCTCCAGCCCTATTTTTTATTCTTTATTTTCGAAACAGTTGCAAAGGGCCTACCTAAGTAGCTGAGGCTGTCCATGAATCTGTATCCTCCTACCTCAGCCTCCAGAATGCTGGGATTACATGCATGAAATATCACACCCCTGGCTTACATTTTATTTTTATTATTTTTTGGTGGTACTGGGGGTGGAACTCTGGGGCTTTTCTACCCACCCCCTCCGAGTTATACTCCCAGACCTAGTTTATACTTTATTTGGAAACAGGGTCTCACTAAATTGCTGAGGCTGACTTTGAACCTGGGTGATCCTCCTCTGGGACCAGCTACATTTTATTTTTGAAACAATATCTCACTAAGTTGCTAAGATCCTCCTTTGACAGCCTCCCAAATACTGGGATTACTTGGAATTGTGGAACTAGTAACAAGACCAAACACCAGTTGAGCAGTAGAGACTTTTACTCTGGCCAAGAACAGAACTCAGAGATAAACTTACAAATCAATTTCCTAATCCGTTGGCCATCGGGCAGTAAGAGACAGAGGGTAAAAGAAGTGAGGGGGAGACAGGCATGCAGACCTAATGCCAAAGGCCTTGGTGTCACCAACCAGCCAACTCAAACCCAACCAGCCCAACTATAAAGAGAATCACCCGGCCTTCCAGCATCCTGTCTGCAAAGTCAAGCACAATTAGGCAGGCTGCATGCTGGCCTTGTACTTGGGAGGCTGAGACTGGGGATTTCAGGATCAAGGCCAAACTCGGCAATTTAGAGAGAACCTATTCCAAAAATAAAAAGGGATAGGGTGTGGTTCGAAGGTAAAATGCCCCCAGTTCAGATCTCAGTACCAAAAAGTAATAATCTGTCGGCTGGAAATTAACTATTGATCTTAAATTAGCATACTGCCACATGTCAGGCATGGCGCAGGGTTGCCTGGAGGTCTAAAGAACAAATATTAAAGCCCACTAAAAGCTATCAATCACTCTACAAACACAGGATGTCAGTTTTACAGGATTTTTTTTAAAACCTGTACCCAGAAAAAAAATCAATAGTTGTAACACCAGAACTTCTTGGGATACAAAGAGAACCCATCAGGCTCAGTTACACAAGCCAGCCATGGCTTGAAGCAGCCATTCAAAGTAAACTGCAGAGTTGATCTGAAAGATCAGGTCACAAAGCCAAAGAGACCAGCCTTTCTGACCTTTCATCCTTTGTAATCCAATATAAGACCAACTACTCTAAGAATAGTGTTTGGTACAAAGAGGCATTCAGCCTGTATTTGCTGAATGACTAAACTCCTAAGATACAATTATCAAAAAGGATGATATGAACAGGGCATGGTAGCTCTTCGCCTGTAATCCCAGGACTTGGGAGGCTGAGACAAGAACATCTCAGGTTCAAAGTCAGCCAGAGCAACTCAGTGAGGCTCTCAGCAACTTGGAGAGACCCTGTTTCCAAATGAAAGAAAAAAAAAATAGATCTGGGGACATTTCCCAGAGGTAGAACACCCCTGGATTCCACCTGAGTACCAAAAAAAAAAAAAGGCAAGATCTAGCCCAGGTGTCATGGGCAAATGGTTCCAACTACTATTACCACAGGATGAAACAATGAAGTTACAAAGGAAAAAATATGTTTACATGCACAGTGAAAAATCCAGGTCCTGATGGTAAGAAATATTCCATAAGAAATGTGGACTTTAGAGCTGGGCGAGGTGATACACCAGGAAGGAGCTTCTATTCACTCAAAAATATGCCACTCATTATGAGCTGAGGTGGTGGCATACACATATAATCCCAGTACTTGGAGGCTGAGAGCATCTTTAGCAAGTACTGAGACTCCTCAAC
This sequence comes from Muscardinus avellanarius, assembly GCF_963383645.1. Classification (NCBI taxonomy): domain Eukaryota; kingdom Metazoa; phylum Chordata; class Mammalia; order Rodentia; family Gliridae; genus Muscardinus; species Muscardinus avellanarius. The sequence continues at coordinate 41,963,491 of NC_137789.1, forward strand.
ATAGACCTTGTTTCCAAATGAGAAATAAAATCGGGCTGGGGGAGCTGGGCATGGTAGCTCATGCTTGTAATCCTAGCATTTGGGAGGCTAAGGCAGGGGGACTGCGGTTCAAGGACCCAGCTACTACTTAGTACGGCCCTTTGCAACTTAGTGAGACCCTGTTTCAAAATAAACAATAAAAAATAGGGCTGGGTGTGTAGCTCGGAGGTAGAATACCCCTGGATTCCATCCCCAGTATAGGAAAAAAAAAATTGAGCTGGAGGGGTATAGCCAGTAGATAGAAGGCCCAATACCACAGGAAAAAAAAAAGTCATTATAAAAATAAAAATAAGTACACAAGTCACTTTTTTTTTTTTTTTTTTTGGTGGTACTGGGGTTCCTGGAAGCCTTTCTACCTCCGGGCTAAACTCCCAGACCTATTTTTTTTTTTATAGTTTTGAAACAGGGTCTCTAATGCCAGCGCGGCTGGCTTCGAACCTACGTGATCCTCCTGTCTCTGCCTCCCAAGCATGGGGATTACAAGCATGCACCACCACGCCCAGCCACAAGTCACATATTAAAAAAATATATATTCACAAAATATATATTTAACAAAGGACTGGTATCCAAAATAGATGAAAAGAACCAGGCATAGTGATGCATGCTTACAGTCCGAGTACTTGTGAGACAAGAGGATCACAGGTTAGAGGATAGCCTCAGCAATGTAGCAAGGCTCTCAGCTATAGGTGCACATTGGAAGTAGAATGCCATACAACAAAACAAAAATTATATGAAGAGTTTCTACAAATTAATATGAAAAAGAGACAAAACCCAATTTTAAAAATGAGAACTAGCACTTCATAAAAGGAGATATGGCTGACCAATAAGCAAAGATAAAACCAGTTCACATCACTATTTATGAGGGAAATGCAAGCTAAAGCCACTATGAACTACCATTACACACCTGCTAGAATGGCTAAAATTTTTTTTGGGGGGGGTGAGTCTGGGGATGGAACCCAGGGACATTCAACCTCCGAGCTACACCCCAGCCCATATTTTTATTCTTTATTTTGAAACCGGGTCTCACTGAGTTGCAGAGGCCTCACTAAATAGCTGAGGCTGTCCGTGAACCCCGTTCTCTGGTCTCAGCCTCTGGAATGTGTGCGCCACCATGCCCGGCTAGAATGGCTAAAATTTAAAAGACTGACAGCATCAAATACTGGCAGGAACGTGGCACAACTAGAACATCACACTTTGCTAGTAGGAGTGCCAAATGGGAGAATCACTGTGGAAAACTAGCTGTTTCTTACAAAGTTAAACATTTTTGCTGGGTGTACGCTAGTACTAGGGAGGCTGAGACAGGAGGATTGCAGGTTCCAAGACAGCCTCAGCAATGTAACCTCCACAAAATAGCAAGACTCTCAGCAACCTAGAGAGACCCTGTTTCAAAACAAAAAATAAAATGGTAAAATGGGCTGGGGGTCTAGAGCTTGGAGGAAGGATGCCCCTAGGTTTAATTCCCAGTACCAAAAAAAAAAAAAAAAAAAAAAAGATAAACACTTTACTCACCAGGTGTGGTGGCATACGCTTGTAATCCCAGCATTTGAGAGGCTGAGATTGGAGGACCGGGGTTCACAGTCTCAGCTACTTAGTGAGGCCCTCTGCAACTCAGTGAGACCCTGTCTCAAAATAAAGAATAAAAAATAGGACAGGGGGTATAGCTCAGAGGTCGAATGTCCCTGGGTTCCATTCCCAGACCCGTAAAAAAACAAAACAACAACAACAACAACAAAAAAAAAACAACTTTACTAACAATTCCCAGATATTAACCCAAGGAAAATTAAAAACAACAACAAAAAAGTATGTCCACAGAAAGTATTGTGCAATAAAAAATGTTCTCAACAGCCATGTAATAGCCCCCAACTGGAAACCACCTAAAGTCCAACCTCTGGCAAATGAACAAAAGGATTATAGTGTATTGATAGAGTTAAATACACAAAAAGAATAAACTAGCCGGGCGTGGTGGTGCACGCTTGTAATCCCCACAGTTCGAAGCCAGCTGTGCTGGCTTAAGAGACCCTGTTTCCAAATAAAAATATTAAAAAATAGGTCTAGGAGTGTAGCCCAGAGGTAGAAGGGTTTCCAGGAACCCCAGTACCACAAAAATAAATAAATAAATAAGAGAGAGAGAGAGAGAGAGAGAGAGAAAGAAAGAAAGAAAGAAAGAAAGGAGGAAAAAAAGAAAGAAAAGGGCAGGGGGTGTAGCTTGGAGGTCGAATGCCGCTGGGTTCCATCCCCAGCCCCGCAAAAAAAAAAAAAAAAAAAAAAAAGACAGAAAAAGGAATAAACTACTGATAACACTCAACTTGAGGGACTCCAAAAGAAGTGTGCCGAGAGGAGCTGGATACAAGTATGCATGGTACAAGCCATTCATATGAACAGGCGAACGCACCACAGTGACAGATGGGATGGGGGCAATGAGGAAGAGGCACGCGGAACTTTGGGTGCTTGGGAAACACTCCCTGGGGGTTATACAGGCATAGGTATTCTTCACCTCAACACACTGTACACAGAGTGACAGCAAATTTCACTGTATATAAATTATAGCTCAATAAAAGAAAGGAAAAATAAAAAACAAAAAATGATCTCTTACTGGCTTGGTAGCACCTGTAATCCTTATAAAGAGATCATCAGGAACTTAAGACTGTGTGTGTGTGTGTGTGTGTGTGTGTGTGTGTGTGTGTGTGTGTCTGGGGAGGGAACCCAGGGGCATTCGACCTCCGAGCTACACCCCTGCCCTATTTTTTTATTCTTTATTTTGAAACAGGGTCTCACTGAGTTGCGGAGGGCCTCACTAAGTAGCTGAGGCTGTCCACGAACCACGATCTTCCCATCTCAGCCTCCCAAATGCTGGGATTACAAGAGTGCGCCACCACGCCTGGCTCACCTTAGACTTCTTTTGGTTTTGTTTTTATGGCTCTAGGCTTTGTTTTTTGTGTGTTGTATTGGGGATTGAACCCAGGGGTACTATACCTTTGAGCTACACCCCCAACACTATTTTTTAAATTTTGAAACAGGGTTTCACTAAATTGTAGAGGACTTCTCTAAGTAGCTGAGGCTGGCTGCAAAACTGCAATCCTGTCTCAGCCTCCCAAATAGTAGGATTACAAACCTGTGCCACCATGCCTGGCTTATTTGTTTTATTGTTGTTATTGTGGGGGGGGGGGTGCTGGGGATTGAACCAGGTGTATTCTACCTGAGCTACACCCCCAGCCCTATTTTTATTCTTTATTTATTTATTTATTTATTTGCGGGTCTGCTACACCCCCTGCCCTATCTTTTATTCTTTATTTTGAATCAGGGTCTCATTGAGTTGCAGAGGGCCTCACTAAGTAGCTGAGGCTGTCTGCGAACCAGGATCCTCTGGTCTCAACCTCCCGAATGCTGGGATTACAAGCGTGCGCCACCACGCCTGGCCAGCCTGATTTTTTGTTCTTTATTTGGAAACAGGGTCTTATTAAGTTGCACAGTGCCTCATAAAGTAGCAGAAGCTGGCTTCGAACCTGTGTGATCCTCCTGTCACAACCTCCCAAGTACTGGAATTACAAGTATGCGCCACTATGCCAGGCATACTTATTTTTTGTTTTCTGGGGGGTTGTTTTTTGTTTTTTTTGTGTGTGTGTGTGTGTGGGTCTGGAACCACGGGGCTTTCAACCTCCAAGCTAAATCCCCTGCCCTATTTTTTACTTTTTTTTTTTTTTTTTTTTTTTTGGTGGTACTGGTTCCTGGAAGCCCTTCTACCTCCAGGCTACACTCCCAGATCTATTTCTTATACTTTTTTATTTTTGGAAACAGGGTCTCTTAAACTAGCGCAGCTGGCTTCGAACCTGCGAGATCCTCCTGTCTTCGGCCCCCAAGTGCGGGGATTACAAGCGCGTGCCACCACGCCTGGCGAGCAAGACCCTGTTTTGAAATTAAAAAATAAAATAGGGCTGGGGTGATAGCCCAGAGGTAGAAGGCCCCTGGGTCCATCCTCAGGACCAAAAAAAGAAAAAGAAGAAAAGTCTAAGCAAGGCATGGTGATGCACACTTGTAATCTCAGTAATTGGGAGGCTGACAGGGACACTGGCAGATTTGTAGCTAGTCTTAGCAACTTAGGCCCTCAGCAACTCAGTGAGACCCTGTTCCAAAATAAAAAATAAAATAGGAGCTGGGCGTGGTGGCGCACATTTATAATCCCAGCATTTGGGAGGCTAAGACTGGAGGATCGTGGACAGCCTCAGCTACTTAGTATGGCCCTCCGCAACTCAGACTCTCATTCAAAATAAAGAATAAAAAATTGGGCAGGGGGTGTAACTAGGTCAAATGCCCCGTGGTTCCATCCCCAGAACCGCAAAATAAATAAATAAAATAAAATAGTGCTAGGGGTGCAGCTCAAAGGTAGAATGCCCCTGGGTTCAGTTCCTAGTACAACACACACACACACACACACACACACACACACACACACACACACACAGACTATATACTGTTTTGTGAAATGCAAAAGACTTCTTATACAGATTATCAATATTTAACCAAATTTCCAGTATGCTGGCTTGATTTACCTTCAGCATCATTCTTATTCACAGTCTGCTGGAAAGCTTTCTAATTACCTTTCAAGAGGGCCATGTGTTTCCAAATACTAAGTAAGACACGCACACATACCAACTCCGTCCCACACAGAGCAAGCTCCAACAGTAGACAAAGCATGCTGAGTACTCCCCTTTTATCACACCAATGCTGTCTGGTTGGATTACAGCCAACAGCTGGGCTCAAGTAGATTTATCTTTCCTGTAGATCGTGTAGTACATTTGCCTAATGCAGTGCCCTAGATTTTACAAATTACATTCACGGATGTACTTGCAAGTCTGCAGATTTGAACATTTCCAAAGAGCACACAAGACATTTATATACAGCAGTCTGCCTCAATCATCAATAAAAGAACTATTTGGAGGCTACTTGCATGCAACCCTATCACTATGATTTTAAATGTCTGCAGATAATTCCTTGGTTTTCAGAAAACCAATAAACTGATGTTCAATCTACACTCGCACTTACTGTAAGAACCCACACATACCAAAGATCTGCTTGAAAGCTTTTAAGGCCAAAATATTCCTATTGCTTGGCCCTGATAGGCACTGACTAAAGTCAACTTGAAGCTATAAATAGCACCGTGAACACCATATGGGGGAAGGGGTGTTTTGCTTAAAATGGGAAAACATTATATAAAAAGCTACCAAATATTAAACACCAGCCAGTAAAAAATCTGACTCACGCTCACTGAAAAGTTCTGCATGCCATTTGACTACCTTTGTTTTGCATTTCCTTGCAGATCGACTCCCTGCAAAGTAGCTTGGGACTAACTCTCCATCATGATGTCACAGAACTCAAAATGCAGAGGAATACGACTCAGGGTTGGTGCAGTCTAGGGTTGCCAACAATCACCCAAGGGCGACATGGAGGAGGAGGGCTCCATCAGGTTTCCTCGCCGCCTATAATCATTACTCCATTTACAATTAAGATCTTACTAATCATCAACAAAAAAAGAACAAAAACAAAACTTAAGAGTTGCCTGCTACAACTGTTAGAAGGAGGTTCAGGGATCACCTGTCCCTGGGCAGGATAGAAGTGGGTGTAAAATGGCTTCCCCGCAGATTGAAACGCGGTAAATCATACGCAAATGCCTTCCTAAAGTAAGGCTTCAAAACCAACTCTGTGGGGGTCCCGCTCCAGGAGTGAGAGACAAAAACCCCCAACTGTCTGAACTCAGATCTGAACATGGCAAGGAGCGAACGACACTCACACCCGAGGAGATGCGGGCTTGAAGAACATGCACCGGGCCTCAGATGCAAAAAAACATCCCCCCGACCTAGGTGGCCGGTCTCATGGTGGCCTTCTGCACCCGGGAGTATGCAAACCCAAGCCGGGTGTGGTGGCGCACGCCTGTAATCCCAGTACTTGGAAGGCTGAGAAAGAAAAGACTGCAGGTTCGAGTTCAGCCTCAGCAATGGAGCGAGACCTTGTTTAAAAATAAAATAATTTAAAAGGGCTGGGAGCTGGAGGTGGCGGACGCCTGTAATTCCAGTACTTGGGAGCCTGAGCCAGAAGAATATCCGATTCCAGGCCAGTCTCATCAATTTACTTAGAGACCCCGTTTCAGAATAAAATTAAAATTAAAAATTTAATGATGGGGGCTAATGGTAGTCCACGCCTGTAATCCCAGTGCTTGGCTGAGCCAAGAGGATCGCAAGTTCGAGGACAGCCTCAGCAACGTAGAGACTCTTAGCAACCTAGCTAGACCCTGTTTCCAAATAAACAAAAAGGAAAAAAAAAGGAGGAGCCTGGGATCTGGCTCGAAGGGAAAACGCCAGGGCAATCCCCAGTACCAAAACAAAACAAAACCAAAAAAAAAAAAAAAAACCGCAAACCCCACGAGCACTATGACCAAAGAAAGGGAAGGACGCCGGTGCGGCGGGTCAGTAGGATCGCCGACCTACGCCCCCCAGGTCCCCAGGCACATTCGCCCGCCCCACGAAGCGCCGGCGCCCCGCACCACCTCCCCGCGCCCCGGCCCGCTCGGCCGCCCCCGCCACAGGTTGGCGGAGCCCGGGGGCACTGCAGCCAGGCTCGCCCGGGGAATTAAGTTTCTAATAATACAACTTTAGGCGGATGAGCGCCGGCGAGCCCCAGCCCGAGGCCATCCCGGCCGCCAACTTGCGGGCGTTGAGAGCGCGGCGTGGCCGGAGCGCCGAGACCCGGCTGGGCCCCCGCGAACCCCAGGCCGTGCTCACCAGGTACCAGACTCCGAGCAGGATGGTGCCGGTGCGGACATGGCAGCACAGGCAGCAGCTGTTGGAGTAGAACCGCGTCCAGGGCGCGACCATCTTCATCGCTCGGGCCGCGGGCGCAGCGGCCGCGAACGCACGCCCAAGTTTGCGAAAGCGCCTGCCGCCGCCCGGTGCCGCCGCCCGGTGCCGCTGCGCCGGTGCCCGCCCGCCCGCACCGCTCCGCGCCGCCTCGAGAGCTCGGAGCGACTGCGCCGTGGGGTCCTGCGCAGGGAGACCAGACCCCGGCGCCGGCCGAGTGGGCGTGGTTGTTGGTCACGTGGTCCGGTATCCGTGACGTCACCGCGGGCCTCAGCCAACCGCGGGCGCCCGCAGCCCAGAGTAAATAAATACCTCATCGCCGCACCCGGGGTCCCAGAGCCCGCCCGCCGCCGAGGGGCGCCTGGCCTCGCGGCTTTCAGCTGGAGGCTGAGTATCTCTATTAGGGATTCCAGATTCCTGAGCAGTCCAGTTCGCTGCGTTTCCCCACTTTTATCTAGCAGCTAATCCATCCGTGCAATGCTCCCTCTGTGGGTTTATTGCGAACTGAAAGACGGAAAAGTGCAGTGGCACGTGATTCCAGTCAACTGCAGTACTTTGAACCGCTGCCGAACCCGCTGAGGGTAATTTGTCTCCACTTCCCAGCTCAATGACTCTGGTAGCAATCTTTTCCCAGAAAATAGGATGTGTGTCAAGGGCGTCCTCGCTGCGCGTGTAGCATTTTTAATCGTGACTGCAGCTGTAGAGAAACAATCAGCATACCAATTACTGGCACCAGGTCCCGGCAAGACATTGAAAAATAAGGCTAAGAGAACCGAGCAGGTACTTGGTTTTAAGAGAACAGAGAGTACTTGGGAGGCTGAGCGAGCAGGTACTTGGTTTTAAGAGAACAGAGAGTACTTGGGAGGCTGAGCGAGGAAGATCGCAGGTTCTAGAACATGTGAAAAACAAGAATCTCACATAGGTGAGATTATTCGCACATGTGAAAGTTTTATTTCAAACTTGGAGGGGGGGAAATAAAGGTGTTCTTTTTTGTGTGTGGTACTGGGCATTGAACACATGGGCGTTCTACTTCCTAGCTACATCCTCACCCCTATTTTATATTTTATTTTGAAACAAGGTTTCGCTGAATTACTTTGGCTACCTTCAAATATCTTCCTGTCTCAGCCTCCCAAGTAGTGGAATTGCAGACTTGCACCACAACTGGCTCAGTGGCAGGTTATGTACAGGAAGAAAGATGATCTTCGATAGGACTAAGCTCAGTACCGGTGAGTTTCACAAAGCTATAAAGCTGCCGGTTTTTGCTTGTTTTTTTTCCAATACTGGAGATTGAACCCAGGGGCATTCTACCTCCGTGCTTCACCGCCAGCCTTATTTTTTATTCTTTATTTTGAAACAAGGTCTCAGTAAGTCTCAAAGTGCCTCACTGAGTTGCTGAGGCTGGCTTTGAACCTGCTATCCTCCTGTCTCAGCCTCCCAAGCACTGGGATTACAAATGTATGCCACCATGCACAGCTGCCACATTCTTACTCTACAGTTTAAACCCGGATCCCAAGAAAACCAGGAGACATCCCCAGAGATGCCAAGAGTAAGTATTACGCCTTTCAACAGAAATAAGTAATTTTATTGTTGAGTTCATCAGAAAAACTGAACATGAAAAGGTGTTTCTCCCTACAGAACTCTGTTTTCTTTAACATTAGAAATTATTTATATGTAATATATAATGTATATATATGTGTGTGTGTGTGTGTGTGTGTGTGTGTGTGTGTGTGTGTGTGTTTATGGTGCTGGGGATGGAACTCAAAAGCATTCTACTCTTGAGCTACACCTTCAGCCCTATTTTACTCCTTTTTTTTTTTTTTCCCAATACTGGGGGTGGAACCAGTGGCATTCTACCTCTGAGCTCCACCCCAACCCTATTTTTTTTTTTTTTTTTTTAGAGGTACTGGGAGTGGAACCCAGGGGCTTTCTACCCCCAGGCTATACTCCTAGACCTATTTTCTATTTTATTTGGAAACAGGGTCTCACTACGTTGCTGAGAGCCTCACTCAGTAGCTTAGATTACTCACTCAGACCTCTGTGGTCCTCCTGTCTCAACCTCCCAAGTGCGAGGATTACAAATGTACACCACCACGACCAGCTTCTATTTTTTTATTCTTTATTTCGAAACAGGGTCTCACTGGGTTGTAAATGTTACAGTTAAAGATGTTGCAGTGAAAGAAGAATGTTACCGTTTGGGGGTGACCATTACTGTTTAGGGGAACTGTCCCTGGGGACCTTTGTTAGACCCCTGGAAAAAATTCCCCTCAAAAAAAATCGCAGGTTCTTGTTCTGAGCTAAGGATAAATATGAAATAGCCCAGACTCTTGCTGAAGTTTTAAAGGAGTTTATTAAAAAGATAAAAATACAGAAGACAGTTGCAGCCCCATGCCATTCTGGAGTGGCATGGGGGGGGGGTTTCAAATGAATTCACTGAAATATAAAACCCAGAACAGCCTTTTATACACACAACATCCTCCATCTTGCTTTACATAATTCTGACTTAGGTAAAGTCCATCCTCTTGATTTTGCCCGAACTTTGGTCTATGCCCAGGTTTCTCCTTTCCCATGATCCCCTACTCCCATCCTAACTAGATTATCCCATTATCTGGAAACCTGTCTTTAGAATGAGGAAGTCCGAGGCGGGCATGGTGGCGTACACTTGTAATCCCAGCATTCGGGAGGCTGAGACTTGGAAGATCACGATTCGCAGACAGCCTCAGCTACTTAGTGAGGCCCTCTGCAACTCAGTGAGACCCGGTTTCAAAATAAAGAATAAAAAATAAGGCAGGGGGTGTAGCTCAGAGGTCCAATGCCCCTGGGTTCCATCCCCAGACCTGCAAAAAAAAAAAAAAAAAAAAAAAAAGAATGAGGAAGTCCTAGCTCCCCTCCTCTTCCTACTTGTTAATTACCTTTAGCTAGGCTAATTTACATTACAATAGCTGACTGCTTCTTGGCAGAAACCAAGTCCTTCCACAGATCTGCCCCTCACCCAATTTTTGAAATATATTTATTAATAATCAGAGCTTTCTCAAATCTTCCTAGGCCATTCCCAATACTGGTACAGTAAATGGCCTCACTAAATTGTAGCTGAGGTTGTCCAAGAACCAAGATCCTCCTGTGTCAGCCTCCCAAATGCTGGGATTACAAATTGCCCCCCCACCCCCTCCGGTTATTTTGAAACAGTGTCTCACTAAGTTGCTGAGGTTGGCTGTAAACCTGTGAATCCTCCTGTGATCCTCCTGTCTCAGCTTCTCAAGTACTGGGATTATAAACATTTGCTACCATGCATTTCTAAAAGCTTACTACTAAACCAGATGTGATGGCCCACACTTGTAACTTGAGGCTTCGAAGATAATAGTCTCAGCAAGTTTTGAGATTCTCACTCACCCAGTGAGACCTGTTTCAAAATAAAATAGGGCTAGGGGTGTAGCTTTGAAGTAGAATGCCCCTGGGTTCACTCCCCAGCACCACAAAATAAGTAAATAAACAAATAAGTAAATAAATAGAACTGGGGTATAGCTCAGAGGCAAAATACCCCTGAGTTTAATCCTCAGTACAAAAGGAAAAAAAATGCAAATGACCCAATAATTTTTTTTTTTTTGCATACTTATTCCATGTAAGAAATAAGACACAAGGCCATAAAGATGAGTTGGCATTCTCTCCCTGCTGTCAAGGTCCATCATGTCAGCATGGCACAAGTCACTGCATGCTAGTCAAGATGCATGCCGGGCAACATCATTACTGGTAAAACCAAATTGCAAGCCAGGAGTGGTGGCGCACGCTTATAATCCCAGCATTTGGGAGGCTGAGACAGGAGGATCGCACAGATTCAAAGCCAGCCTCAGCTATTTAGTGAGGCTCTCAGGAACTTAGTGAGACTCTGTTTCCAAATAAAATATAAAATAGGTCTGGAGTATATCCTGGAGGTAGAAAAGCCCCTGGGTTCCACCCCCAGTGCCACAAAAAAAAAAAAAAAAGAAAGAAAAGAAAATTAAAATTGCACTGAGAAAGCTTAGAGGGATTGGTGATAAAGTGAGGCGTTAGTGAGCGTGAACAGGCCAGAAAAGGTGAAGTAGGGCACAGTGGCTCCAGGATGCTGGTAGGGCCTATGGGGTGAGTCTTTGACCCAGGAACTTGGGATCAGCACGCATCTATCAGACATGGACAGAGGCTTATCTGGGACAAAGGGAAGAAATACAAATTCAAAAGAGAATGCCAGAGCTGGGTGTGGTGGTGCAGGTTTATAATCCCAATATTTGGGAGGCTGAGACAGGAGGGTCACAGTTCCAGTTCCAGCCTCAGCTACTTAGTGAGGCCCTTTGCAACTCAGTGAGACCCTATTTCAAAATAAAGAATTAAAAAAAAAGTCTGGGGATGTTGCTCAGACGTAGAATGCCCCTGGGTTCTATCCTCAGTACCGCTAAGTAAATAAATAAGTAAATAAAATAAAATAGGGTGGAGGTGCAGCTCAGAGGTAGAGTGCCCCTGGATTCAACCCCGAGTATAAAACAATTCCAGGCACCTCAAGGTGAGAGAGGCGTTTGGAGAGTGCAGGGCTCTCTTCTCATGGGGAACCTTGTGGGGGGTGAGCTAGAGCAGGTGTGTGAGGATGATCTCCATGTGATACTCCCTGAGGTGGTTCTGGGGGTCTTTATTATTTGGTTGACCAATAAACTACAGAGAATCCTAAATTATAGGTTTCCCAAAATATCACAAAGCTCCTGTTATCAACGCACAGGGCAATTATAGTTTCAGTTAACTCTAGGATCTACAGAAGCCCCAGGAATTTGGAATTTGGGAAAGAGAACTGGTTTGTGGAGTAGAGACTTCACTTCAGCTCAGGGTACTTTTGTGTGTGTGTGTGTGTGTGTGTGTGTGTGGTACTGGGGTTCCTGGAAACCCTTTGACCTCCAGGCTACACTCCCAGACCTATTTTATATTTTTATTTGGAAACAGGGTTTCTCAAGCCTGTGCGATCCTCCTGTCTCCACCTCCCACGTGCTTGGGATTAAAAGCCTGCGCCACCACGCTCCGCAGGTACTTTTTTTTTTTTTTTTTTTTTTTTGCAGATCTGGGGATGGAACCCAGGGGCATTCGATCTCCAAGCTACACCCCCTGCCCTGTTTTTTATTCTTTATTTTGAAACAGAGTCTCACTAAGATGCTGAGGGACTCACTGAATAGCTGAGGCTATCCTCCAACTGAGATCCTCCAGTCTCAGCCTCCCAAATGCTGGGATTACAAGCGTGCAACACCACACCAGCTCCTATTTTTTATTCTTTATTTTATTTATTTATTTTTGTGGTACTGAGGTTAGGACCCCTGGGCATTCTACCTCCGAGTGACACTAAGAGCCATATTTTTGATTCTTCATTTTGAGGCAGGGTCTCACTAAGTTGCAGAGGTTTTACTAAGTAGCTGAGGCTGTCCTTGAACCACGATCCTCCTTGCAAATGCTGAGATTACAATCGTGTGCCACCGTGCCAGGTTTATTCTTTATTTTAAATAAAGGTCTCACTAATTTGTGGAGGGCCTCACTAAGTTGCTGAGGCTGGCTATGAACCTGTTATCCTCCTGTCTCAGCCTCCCAAGTACTGAGATTACAAACTTGGGCCACCACACCAGCTTTATAATGGCCTTTTTTTTTTTCAGTACTGGGATGGAACCCAGGGACATTCTACTTCTGAGCTACACCCCAGCTCTATTTTTATTCTTTATTTTGTTTTTTGTTTTTATTTTTTTGGTTTTTTTGGTGGTACTTGGGGTGGAACCCAGAGGCTTTCTACCTCCAGGCTATACTCCCAGAGCTTTTTAATATTTTATTTGGAAACAGGATCTCACTAAGTTGCTGAGAGCCTCACTAAGTAGCTGAGGCTGGCTTTGAACCTGTGTGATCCTCCTGTCACAGCCTCCCAAGGCGGGGATTATAAGTGTGCACCACCACACCTGGCTCTTTATTTTTATTTTGAAACAGGGTCTCCCTAAGTTGCTGAGGGCCTCACTAAATAGTAGAAGAGGCTGTCCTCGAACCATGTTTTTCCTGTCTCAGCCTCCCAAATGCGGGGATTACAAGCATGTACCACCATGCCCATTTTATAATGGCCTATTTTCACACATGAAATTCCTAGGATGTTTGGCAAACAAAGAATTCCCCCCCCCAAAAAAAACATAGTCTCACTGTTGGTCAAGCCCAGGCATCACCCAGCACCCACCAATAAAGTGGCAGGAACCTGAGGTTTAATTAATTACTTTTTTATTTTTTATTTTGTGGTACTGAGGTTGGAACCTAGGGGCTTTTCTACCTCTGGGCTATACCCCCAGACCTATTTTATACTTTATTTGGAAACAGGGTCTCACTAAGTTGCTAAGAGTCTCCCTAAGTAGCTGAGGCTGGCATTTTTTAAAATTATTTATTTATTTTTTTTTGTGGGTCTGGGGATGGAGCCCAGGGGCATTCGACCTCCGAGCTACACCCCCTGCCCTATATTCTTATTCTTTATTTTGCAACCGGGTCTCACTGAGTTGCAGAGGGCCTCACTAAGTAGCCGAGGCTGTCCGTGAACCGCGATCCTCCAGGTCTCAGCCTCCCGAATGCTGGGATTACAAGCGTGCGCCACCACGCCCGGCTGAGGCTGGCTTTGAACCTCGGTGATCCTCCTGTGTCAGCTTCCCAAGTGCTGGGATTACAAGTGTGTGCAACCATGCCCAGCTTATTTTTTTTGTTTTGAAATAGGGTTGCTGAGAGTCACACTAGGTTGCTGAGGCTGTCCTCAAACCTGTGATGCACCTGTCATAGCATCCCAAGTGCTGAGATTATAGGTGTGCACCACCACGCCTGACTTTGTCTGCTTTTTGAGAGGTCTTGAAGTCTCTCTTGAGGTAGGCTCTTGAGCAGGTGATGGAGGTAACTTAATTGAAATCTTCCCTACCCCAAAGTCCTGTCTGGCCCTAATGTAGAAGAAATAAGTGGGTAGAAAGGAGACAGACAGGAAATAAAAGTAAAATATAACTTAGTATAATAATAAATAAATAAAAATAAAAAATAAAAAAACAGGGGCTGGGGATGTAGCTCTTAGGTAGACTGTTCCTAGTTTCTATTCCTAGTAAAAATAAATAAATAAAATAAATAAATAAATAAATAATACAAATAGGCCATTATGATTTAAAGTGTGGCCTATTAAGGACTTTTGCCTAAGGAAAGGCAGACCCTGTAAGGCAATTCAAAGAGTTATGAAGTTTCTAGATTTTCAGCCAGGCGTGGTGGCACACACTTGTAATCCCAGTACTTGGAAGGCTGAGACAGGAGGATTGAAGGTATGTGGCCAGCTCCAGCTACTTAGGCTCTTTTCCAGTTCATCTCCTTTCTACCTAATATTTTATTTCTCTTATCCTACCTCAGGAGAATCACAGGTTTGAGGACAGCCTCCAGAAGTAGTGAGACCCTAATAACCTAGCAAGAACGTGTTTCCAAATAAAAATAAAATAGGGCAGGAGATGTAGCTCAGAGGTAGACTGCCCCTTGGTTCAATCTCCAGTACCAATAAATAAACAAACAATAAATAAGTAAATAAATATATAGTGCTAGGGATGTAGCTAGGAGGAAGAATGCCCCTGAGTTCAGTCTCCAGTGAAACACACACACACACACACACACACACACACACACACACACCACGAGCGCGCACGTGCGCTGATTAGCTGCCATCTAGTTTTTTTGGAAAGAAAAGAGGGAGGTATGAAATGGGGGTTTCTTCTGAGCCCCCAAGATGAAACGGGGGGCTTCTTGAGAAGAAACTCAGCATCTCCATACAGGGTTCTTGTCTATGGTGAGCGAAGAATGACACCTGCAGACCTCAGGAAGGAGAGTAAAAGGCTTATTGGAAGCAGCAGGGAATGGGGAAAGGTGGCTGAACACTCCCAAAGGGGCTGGAACTCTAGGGTCCAGCAGCTGCCTTCAGTACAATACTTGAGAGTAGACCAAGCCGAACTGCCTTCAGTTGCAGGCTGCTTTCTTCCAGAGTCCACACAATCTGCTAGAAGGGAATAGGAAAAGAGGCAGAACACCACTTGGGCTGTCGGGTCTCTGATGTCCAGTAGTTGCCTTTAGGTCACTACCCAAGTGTCACCCAAGCCAAGTGCCATCAGTTGCAAACTACTTTCTCCCAGAGTCCACGAGATCTGCCAGAAAAGAGGAACAGTCACCCCTAGGGGCCCTGGTCAGTCTTGATGTCCAGCAGAGGCCTTCAGGTCACTACTCAAGAGTAGCCTGAGCCACGTGCCCTAAGTTGCACTCTGCCTTCTCTCAGGACCAACACAACCTGTGAAAGAAAGAACAGCTCCCCAAAAGGGGAGGGGGTCCTAAGAGGGAAAAACCCAATTTGCTGACTGACTAGGGCCCTTGCCAGACCGCTTGCGAGTCCTCTTTTGGTTAGGGTGACTTTGGGAATTCTGGGAAGCAGCTCTCAGGATTTGCATAGGGTATTTGCAAGTCCTTTGAAGAATCTCCAATCAGACTTCCTGGGTGAGGGGCTCCTGGGCTTGTTGATTAGTAAACAGATGGCTTTGTGAAGCTCTGGTCCTTATCTCTGAGCCTTTGGAATTTCAGATATTCAGGAAACTCAGGAAATTTGCTTTTTCTACCCAGGCCTTTTCCCTATCTGCCTATTTCCTTTCTATCTCCTCAGTAATACCTCCCTCAGATGTGTGGGAAAAGAAATCCAGGTACCTATGCCAGGAGTGCTATTGAGTGTCTTCTGTAATATTAAAAGTACTGCTCTCAGCTGGGCGTGGTGGCACAGACCTGTAATCCCAGTCCTTGAGAGGCTAAGACAGGAGGAAAGTGGCTTTGAACTAGCCTCAGCAACACAGTGAGGCTCTCAGCAAGTTAGGGAGACCCTGTTTTCAAAAAGAATAATAATAGGTGTGGGGATATGGCCTGGAGGTAAAAGACCCCTGTGTTCCATCCCCAGTATCACAAAAATAAATTAAATAAATAAATAAATAAATAAATAAATAATGTAACTCAGAGGTAGAGTGCTTCTGGGTTTTCTGGGGTTGTAGCTTGAAGGTAAAATGTCCCTGAGTTCAATCCCTAATATGGAAAAAAAGTGAAGGCTCAGAGATTTGGGAGCCACCTGAACAGAGGACGAAGTTTAGTGTCCCTGAGTTTGAGTTCCAATACCGAAAACCAAAACTAACACAAACAAACAAAACTTAAAAATAATTTAGCAGCCGGGCGTGGTGGCGCACACTTGTAATCCCAGAGCTTGGGAGGCTGAGACAGGAGGATCGCACAGGTTCGAAGCCAGCCTCAGATACTTAGTGAGGCTCTCAGCAACTTAGTGAGACCCTGTTTCCAAATAAATTATAAAATAGGTCTGGGAGTATAGCCCGGAGGTAGAAAGCCTCTGGGTTCCACCCCTAGTACCACCAAAAATAAATAAATAAATAAAAATAATTTAGCTAGGTGTGGTGGCATATACCTCTAATTCCAGTATTTTGAAGGGTGAGATAGGAGGATCACTGGTCTGCGAACAGCCTAAACAATTTAGCAAGGCCTTCCACAATTTATTTATTTATTTATTTTTATTTATTTATTTATTTTGGTGGTACTGGGTGTGGAACCCAGAGGCTTTCTACCTCCGGGCTATACTCCCAGACCTTTTTAAATATATTTTATTTGGAAACAGGGTCTCACTAAGTTGCTGAGAGCCTCACCAAGTAGCTGAGGCTGGCTTCAAACCCATGCGATCCTCCTGTCTCAGCCTCCCAAGTGCGGGGATTACAAGCGTGTGCCACCATGCCCAGCTCAGCCTTATTTTAATTTTGAAACAGGGTCTAAATTGTAGAAGGCCGCTGGGCGTGGTGGCGCACGCTTGTAATCCCAGTGCTTGGGAGGCTGAGACAGGAGGATCGCACGGGTTCGAAGCCAGCCTCAGCTACTTGGTGAGGCTCTCAGCAACTTAGTGAGATCCTGTTCCCAAATAAAATATAAAATAGGTCTGGGAGTATATCCCGGAGGTAGAAAGCCCATGGGTTCCACCCCAGTACCACCAAAAAAAAAAAAAAAAAAAAAAAAAAGCACCCATAGTTGATGGGCAACCAATACAGCCTGATACAACAGAGGTAAAAGCAAGGTGGATTTTCGACCCCTGCGCTTAGTAAGTAAGTACACTATCTGGAGACAAAAAGGCACCTCCTGGCTGAAAAAATAATTTACTAGACTATTATCTTGAAAACACCAATAAGAGCATACCAATAAGAAAACTAAGTGTCAGGGTTGGAAGGGGGAGGCAGAGTTCCATTTTCGTGCTCTCCAGCATGTTCTTCAGGCATGCTACGCTTCTCCTCTTTCCATGCTCTTTCCCACTGATTTTGTAATCAAGACTTGTTAAAGCTGCAACAGAGCTGTCTATTAGTTTTAATTTCCCAATTCAACATATCTGTTTGTTTGTTTGTTTGTTTGTTTGGGTCTGAGGATGGAGAGGCATTTGATCTCTGAGCTACACCCCCTGCCCTATTTTTATTCTTTATTTTGTTCTTTATTTTATTTTTGTTTTTATTCTTTAATTTTTTATTCTTTAGTCTCACTAAGTTGCGGAGGGCCTAATTAGCTGAGGCTGTCCGAGAACTTCGATCCTCTGGTCTCAGCCTACCAAATGTTGGAATTACAAGCATGTCCCACCGTGCCTGGCTCCAACATATCTATTTGAATTAAGGAAAAGAACCCTCAACACCATTACAACCATAACACTATTACCAAAAAAAAGGAAAGAAAAATAGTCAGGCCTGGTGGCGCATGTCTGTAATCTCAGTACTTGGGAGGATGAGACAGAAGGATTGCAGGTTCACGGCCAGTCTCAGAAACTTGGTGAAGTCCTCTACAACTTAGTGAGACCCTGTTTTAAAGTAAAGAATAAAATAGGGCTGGGGTATAGCTCAGAGGTAGAGTGCCAGGCTGGGTGTGCTGATGCATGCTTGTAATCCCAGTACTTAGGAGACTGAGACAAGAGTTACTTGTCAGTTACTTAGTGAGACTAAGTTACTTAGTGACTAAGTTACTCAGTTACTTAGTGAGACCCGCTGCAACTTAATGAGACCCTGTTTCAAATTGAAGAATAAAAACTAGGGCTGGGGTTGTGACTCCCAGGTAGAATGCCTCTGGATTCAATCCTCAGTACTACAAAAATAAATAACTGAGCATGGTGGCTCATGGTTGTAATTCCAGCATTTGGGAGGCTGAGACAGGAGGATCGTGGTTCGATGACAACCTCAGCTACTACTTAGTGAGACCCTTTACAACTCAGTGAGACCCTGTTTTCAAA